>NC_135497.1:113508671-113808671 GCF_052857255.1 Amblyomma americanum | reverse complement strand
CAAATGATGCGTTAGACATTAGAATACATGGATCACTATGTAGTATTTGTCTATGATCACTAAATAATTTATAACTGAATTCCTTCTCTCATGCTGTTTCGGTTTCATCAACCAAATGGTGACAGTGATGTGTAGTTGACCTTTAAGTCATGTGAGGCATGAAAAAAACTGCGATATAAACGCTGATATTAATTCACTACAACTTTAAACCAGCCTGCTTCAAGAGCTGGGATGACAAAAGAAACGATGTATTAAGTTATATTGCTGTTTTTTCATGCCTCACGGGGCCTAAAGGTCAACTACAAGTCGCAGCCATTGTTTGGTTGATGAAACCGAAACAGCATCAATAAGACATTCAATTAAAAATTATTCAACGATTGTAAGCCAATATCACAGGGTGATCCATGTGTAATAATGTCTGACACATCATTTGAAATAAGAAAACACGCTAGGAAACATTTGGCATCTGCATTCCGTTAAGGACACCTGAAACAGTTTTTGTATTTGTCGTGCGTATATTTGTGTAATACATCGGTCATCGTAATCTCTGTTAAACAGCAACTTAACCCTTTATAAGGCGCAAGCTGTATGCGTGTCTCGCATGCATACAAATGGTAAAATTGAACTCAGAATGACTCTAGAAATTGAGTGATATTACTATGAAGCTGTTTCGACCATTGGTTTTGTGGAAAAAAGGGGTACACATTTGTACCAAGCCTTCAGAAAAACACCTCAAAGGTGATACATATACGTACCTCAGCTGTATTGATGTATATATAAAGATGCATAGAATTAATTATTGCTTTGAGAAGTATGTTAAGGCAGTTGGCTGATGCAAAAAGCTCAAAAGCTCAATTGTTTTTAAAATTTTATTTTCACCAATATGAGTCACGCCAAATTGTACACCTGTGATTGCATAAACACTCTGAACACCATAGAGCTGTATTAGCAAAAAAAAAAACACTGACAGTTTGCTTGATTGTTCGGTGGTATTTATTTTAGCACGCAAAATTGAGTCCTGCTGTCGTACAAAGGGTGAGGTATTTTTGTGAACTGTGCTGTTAGGGAAGGGATGAAGAAAGGGGTTGAAAGAGAGAGAGAACAAGAAGCAATGAAGTGCATAATATGGATGGCCTAAGGCATATGCAAGAGAGCCTAACCCATCTGTGCACGGGACCATGGTGTTGCAACTCATCATATATGCCTGCAGATTGTATATATTGTGAGCAAGCGAGCACTTGCAGAGGAATCTGCATTTTTCAGTGAGACGTGGTTACGGAAGCAGTTGGCAGCTGGATATTGCAGCTGGTTTTGAAACTGAAGTGCGCATTTGCCCATCACTGCTTTGTTTTCGTAATGATGACTATTGGAGACATACTCTCAGGTTTATGACATTGTCTTTTGGCACAGTATGTGGTGAACAAAAAGCTCCTGCATTTACATTTTGTAAATGCTATCCAGTGAGAAAGCGATTCAGGTAGGCTTGGGATATAGGGGTCTTGTTGCCTCAAATACGATGGCTCATATTCACGGTGGGGGTTGGGGTTCTTTTTAATGTTCTAATAAATGTTTATCCTCCTTCTCCTCCTCTATGAGGGGGCCTGTGTACATTTATCTCGACCACTTCATTTCAGGAGGAGGTGAAAAAAAGTGGGAACTATTTTTGTACATTTGAACTGCTTAATGTGAAGACAGTTAGAAGAGCATTAATGTTGTGTAACACAGGTATACCTGTGTTACACGGGCGTTTTCAACGACCGTTCAGTTAACCGCCAGTTGAAGATTTGAACTGCCGTTGAACTCAACTGGAATTGCCAGGTGTTACACGAGCACTTCGCGTTCAGTTCAGTTAGCACTCTAACCACATGACCTCGTGTCTGGAGCGAACTGAAAATAAGAAAAGCGCAGTGTATGCATTTTTTCTTGTAAATGATTGTATTCTATATATTCTTTCCTATAGTGGCAATTCTTTTTGTGTATTTTGTGATTTGGGATAGTAATTTGCGCGTGCCGAAGCACACTGAGCCAAGACAATCCAGTAAGGGGGTAAAGTTATGGTGGCTAGTCTAGCCACCATAGTAAAGTTTTTCGGTCCGTAGGTCGCCAGCTTGTCAGTTGAACTGGGATCCCCGATATCAGTCGAACTCAACTGCCACTGAGATTTCAACGGTAGTTAGCATTACCGTGTAACACCGCTAACTGCCGTTCAGTTGAACTGAGAGTTACCACTTGCAGTTACCACTTGCAACAGGACAGTTACCACTTGCAACGTGAGTTTCAGCGAAAGCAGACTGAACAACCATACCCACATGGGCTTTCCCTAAATTGCTAGTCAAGGCCTTCATTGCTCCTTCGGCTTTTACTTACCTCTGATGCTTCTGACGCCATATTGATTCGGTCCCTTTCAGGCCATGTGCTGTTGGTTCTTTGCGCCCGCGTCACCGCGTCTCGGTTGCCGCGGCGCATTTAGGGTCTTGCCTGCATCGGCTGCATTCGTGCACTGCAGGGTCGTATCTGTGTGGTTTTGTCTCGATGTTGGCGGTACGTCATATTTGAATTTTTCCTCCGCACTGGCTGGCGGCATCGACTGCACGGCTGACCCGTGCGCCGCCGTTGGCGATCACGTGACCGCCGCAACGTTTGTGCCAGCTTGTGCGTCCACTGTCAGTAAGTTTCAGGGACTGTAGTCCACTAGGCCCGGTACCGCCTTGATGTGGGGCGCTCACTCCAAGCGGTTTATTATTTTTAATGTGTCACGTAAATTATAAATTGGTGGCGAAAAGGAAAAGCGGTCTCAATAACCGGGACGTCGGGGAAGGGATGAAGGAAAGATTGAAAGAAGCAGCGTCGTAGTGGAGGGCTGCATATTATTTTCGACCACCAGCTGGGGTTCTTTAATGTGCACTGACATCGCACAGCATGGTACCTTTATCGCATATTAAACGATAGGCTCGAGCTGCGAAGAGAAAGATGAGTAATCTTGCGCTCGCATGTGCCTGTCACCGAACTGCGCGTCAAGTCGCATGGAAGAGAAAATGAAGAGGCTCGCGCTTGGAAAAAAAAAATTAATTGGTTTTTGGGGAAAGGAAATGGCACAGTACATGTGTCACATATCGTTAGACACCTGAATGGCACCATTGGCATGGCGCCGTAAGGGAAGGGATAAAGGAGGGAGTGAAGGAAGAGGTGCCGTAGTGGAGGGCTCTGGAATAATTTTGACCACCTGGAGATCTTTAACGTGCACTGACATTGCATAGCACGTAGGCGCCTTAGCGTGTTGCCCCCCCCATAAAAACGCAGCTGCCGCGGTCGAGTTCGAACCCGGAAACTCAGAATCAGTAGCCGAGCGCCCTAACCACTGAGCCACCGCGGCGGTATGGACTACGAGAAGAAATTAAGAAAGAGGTGCCGCAGTTTAGGGCTCGCGCTTGGCTCTAACCAACTGGGAACATCACCTTCCGGGGCCCGTGTGCTGTGCGATGTCAGTGCACGTTAAACATCCTCAAGTGGTCAAAATTATTCTGGAGCCCTCCACTACGGCACCTCTTTCTTCGGCGCGGTTCAGGTGTCCGCCATTATGTGAGATAGATACTGCGTTATTTTGTTTCCTCAAAAACGAGTTTTCAATTTTCCCCTCTAGCGCATCTTGCCCCCCCCCCTCTCTCTCTTCCAAGGTGCGCCGTCGGAGCACCCGGGTTGGAACCCGCTGCCGCGGCGGCCGTGTTTTGATGGAGGCGAAACGCGTCCGTGTGCTGTGGGATGTCAATGCATGTTAAAGATCCCCAAGTGGCTGAAATTATTCTGCCTTCTTTCACTCCTACCTCCCTTTCTCTCAGGGGCGGTTGTGGTGTCCACCAAGGAGTGAGACAGTTACTGTGCCCTTTGTTTCCTAAAAAAAAATATTTTTTTTCCACACTACAGTGTTTTGCGCTCAGTTTTTCATCCTTTTGTCACTGAGGCGAAACACAAAGGCACCCTTGTGCTGTGGGATGTCAGTGCACATTAAAGATCCCCATGTGTTGGAAATTATTCAGGAGGAGCCCTCCACTATGGCATCTCTCTTTGGTTTTGGTCGAAATTATTCTGGAGCCCTCCCCTACTGCACCTCTTTCTCTTTTCTTCTTTCACTCCCACCTTCCTCTCTTCCAGTACTGGGGTTTGATGTGAGACAATTACTGCCCTATTTCCTTTCCTCAAAATCCGATTTTCATTTTTCTGTTGGAGGTGGGATTCCCAAGAGGCCCTGCATTACTACACCTCTTTCACTCCTTCTTTCGCTCATGGCCACCTTTCCCTTCCCTCACACACTGGGTTTGATATGTCCACTGAGAATTGAGGTGTTACTGCACAGCTTTCCTTTCCTCAAAGCCCTTTTTTTTTTATCTTCTCAGTAATGACTGAAGTGAGTAAATGTTTTGCTGCTCTTTCAGGACTACCAAGCAGGAACTGGACGAGAATGACCCAGCATGGACAAAGGCACTCTGAATGCAGCTTTCAGCTGCTTAGAGGGCATTTACACCAACCAGAATGTGGGCAAGCACGTGAGCGCCTTGTTGCAAGCTAGTCGAGGCTCGGCCTCCCATTTTTTGCCTCCCTACCCACTGTTCCCACCTCTTGCACCACCATTACCGGCGACCGATGACTGTGCCAAAAAAGCTCATCTCCCACAGCCACAGCAGCCACAGCAACCGCAGCAGCCACAACAGCAGCAACAGCAACATTCCAGGGTAATGAATGAATGAGCCTTTATTTGAAAAGCGCTTCCTTTGGGAGGGAGAAAGGCTATGGGGAAGGGCAATTTTAGATAGATATCTAGATAGATATTATTGGCATCCCCTTTGAATCAGGGCAGTGGCTAGTGCCACACTGCCTAGTAAATTAAAGTAGCTATTTTATTTATTTTATACTTTTTCTTTTTTCCCCTTTGAATCCTGTTCTTTCTTCCCCATGCTACGCTGTTTTTTTTTTTTAAAGTTCTAATCTATATTTTCTTTTATTTCTGTGACAGTTACTGCAATTTTTACATTCTGCTTTTATGCCACCAGTACTCTTCTCTTGCTTGCCTCTATCGGTGATGTGTTGATTTTGCTTTCACCTTCTCGAAAAAAGGCTGGAAGACTCACCATGTCCTGTTTGATACCTGAATATATAGCTTTACAGTCTACCAGAACAAGTTTTTTTTTTTTCCTATGCTGCTCCTGCATGCTACATAGCTGCCATGGTGTCAGTGGTTTTGGTTCTCGGCTGGTGACCCGAAAGACACAGGTTTGATCATGGCTACGGCGGTCACATTTCATTGGAGGCGAAATGCTAGAGGCCCGTGTACTGTGCAATGTCAGTGCACGTTAAAAGAACCCCAGGTGGTCTAAATTATCCGGAGCCCTCTACTACAGTGTCCCTCATTGCCCGAGTTTGCTTTGGGATGTTAGAGAGAGAGAGATAATGAGGAAGAGGGAAGGCAGGGATGTTAACCAGAAGGGTGTTTCAGTTGGCTACCCCGGGAGGGATGAGGGAATTGAAAAGGGAAAGGAAAAAGGGGCGAGGAGCACAATCACAGTTTGTCGCTCTGTGGCCACGTACGGTCCAAGGATCTTGTCCTCCGTTAAAGGGTGAGGGTGAGGATCGAGGCGGTCCAGAGCACAACACAGCATGTGTCTTTCGATCGCAAAGGGCTGTCGGCCATCCCAATCATTCATGTGGAGGGTTCTTGGCTGCTGAACTCAACTGCAGTCACCTCTGTAAAACCAAAACCGATCCTGCACGCCACACAAATATCTCCGTGTTCATACCTACTTTTATATTGCCTGTTCCTAAGCCACTCCGATCGAGCCTGAAATAGAGGGGCACCTGCTATGTCTTGAATTATCACACAGTGGTTCCTTCCGGATTTCGCTCTTTCCAACTTTTTTTTTGGTGTTCGTGGTAACTTCCTTTAGCCTGTTTCAAATATAAAAAGATCAATTATCTTTTGTACAGCCATATTGGTTCACTTTGCAGTCTGTGTCGTGTATTCTATGCAATTGCGTTGGGTAGGAATGCACAAGTGCTGCTTGTAGCTACAGCAATTAACATCTTGCAAACAAACTTTCTTTGAGATGGAATTGAGCTGTATGTGCTTGCTGCCAATGCAGATCACAACATGTGAGGCTTAGCTATGCAATTTCTTGACACATTTTTTGTTAAAAGTGTGAAGTGGGGCTGACATTTATTTTTCAGGCATGCTTGAGCACTCCTGAAAAACTAAGACCAGTCAAAAACTGATTATTTTCGCAAATTGCAATGCATTTTTTATCAATTTTGTAAAAAAATGTGTCCCAGCTTGACATTTGTGCCTGCAGAAATTAATAAAGTACAGTATTGATGATGTCCAATAGCTAACGCTCACTGAGATCCGGCACAAGTAAACTCCTTACTAGTCTTGACCCGCCGCGGTGGCTCAGTGGCTAGGGTGCCCGGCTACTGATCCGGAGTTCCCGGGTTCGAACCTGACCGCGGCGGCTGCATTTTTATGGAGGCAAAACGCTAAGGTGCCCATGTGCTGTGTGATGTCAGTGCACATTAAAGATCCCCAGGTGGTCGAAATTATTCCAGAGCCCTTTACTACCGCACCTCTTTCTTCCTTTCTTCTTTCACTCCCTTTATTCCTTCCCTAATGGCCTGGTTCAGTTGGTTCAGGTGTCCAACCATATATGAGAAAGGTACTGCGCCATTTCCTTTCCCCAAAAACCAATTATTATTATTATTATTAGGACTAACTCAGGCCTTCCTGGTGTCAGCTTAAGCTTTTGCCAGCTTCACTTAAGGCTTTGCTGATCCTAGCACAAACTAGCTGGCACCAGCTAGATCCCAGCTGAACCTAGAGGTTATTTGGTCTAGTTATATTTGTCCGTGAAATCCGTGAAAGCATATTAGGCCAGCATAAACGTAGAGCCTTGTCTGGGAAAATGGTTGAGATTTTTCCTTGTACCTCTGACTTGTACAAAGTTCATGGCAGTCATGTTGCAAAAGTGTTGTGATGGGGTACTTTTTAGTGTATTATGTGCCTTGCTTTTCTTAAAAAAAAAAATAAGAATTGCAGAAGGCTATCTTTAAAAAGGTTACCTTTAAATTTAAAATGTTTCTCAGTGTTCCATACAACATTTTGATTGACATGTGACATGTCAAATGAATACAGTTATGCCTCATTAATATGAGCCCCTTTAATATGGGCGACTGGAATTATGGACAATTTTTCCGAGAACTAAAGTTTTTCATTGTATTTACCCCTCGTTAATATGGAAACTTGCTGTCCGGATAGTGGACATGAGGAAAATTAATATGGATGGTGATTAGAAGAAAATTTCTACTGCCCCAACCAGATGTTACCCTTTCCGCATTTTGCATGCAGGGCACCATAGAAATGCAGCAAAAAAGTGCAAATAACTGAGTGTTGGCCCTTTTATTTTGTGGTTTCCTGCTTTGCACTCAAAGTTGCCCAGCCGATATACCTTACCTTATTCCGTATTGCACGGAGGCTGTGAAGAAAACTCTTAGCTGCCACGTACAAGCCACATTAGTACCTGTCAGTCGACTGAGTGCAGAAATGTAGAAGCGGTTTGTGGGGTTTGAACAGTCGTAGTTGGAGTTCGGTATAACTTAACCATCAGATGCCATCATGAATATAGACCGCTAGGTCCATCAAACTGGACCACATTATGCTTCAAGTGTTATGGCGTCCAGGTTAATGGGCTTGCAGCTACCAAAATATTGTATAATTTCAACTTCACTGGTCATGACTATGCTCAGATGTAGACCTTAATCATAGCGTGTACTTGGTCGCAATATTTTTTTCTTCGTGATCCGTTATTACAGATGACTCGCTTTATGGACAGTTTTGCTCGGAAACCAAAGTGTCCAATTTAGTTATTAATTTCTAGTGATTAAAGCTGCAAGGATGCTCAAAACTAGAAAACACTATTAAAATAATTTTCTGAACATTTTTTGTATTTGATTTTTTCGTTTATTGCATTGCACTTAGCATTGCACTTAGCATTTTGAAGCAGCAAGTGTAGCTGTGCTGTGGACGTGTATATTTCCTACTTAAGCTTTGCTGATCATATTGCCACATCAAGGATGTGTCATTGTTTGGCCAGCCATGGGGACAGAGTGGCTCATGAACAGTTGCAATATCAGTTGGTACTTTTCTTGCATCTCAGATTAGTTCTTTTGCTGTTTCCTTGCTGTGGATAAAGCTCACATGCTTTCCATGGGAAATTAGTTGCTGAATTAGTTTGTCTTGGGAGAATTTTCATACTGCTACTTGTCTGCCTCTTGTTTTAAACATTGTGTTAAGCCACCATTTCTTACTTTTAAAACACTTTTTTTCATGCATGAAACAGTCAGCCTTTTTTGACGAACAAGTGCTTTTAATATCTGGAAATTTTTTTTAATGCCTTGAGCATATTATTCTTTGTATTTTCGCATTCATGCAAGAGGCACTGTTTGTTCTGAATTTATTGTGCGTTCAGAAGGTTTATGTGGCATCGACTCGAACAGGCCTGGTTGTATTTGATGTTGGCTTTTAAAAGGAACTAGTTGAAGAATAAGTCCCATAGTGAAAGTGGAAAATCATTCCTAAACATAGTTTAGCAACAGAACATATGTGTATGTGTAATGAAGCAGTTTGCATGGCATTCATCTTGTCCAGCCTGTCTTGAAGTTTTGTGCCATGTCTAATATTTTGGCTTTTAAAAAACGTAGACGGCAAATTTTTTTATTCCATATTTTCTTTTCTTTGGGATGGTGCCTGAAACAGTAAACTTCGATCACTGTGTAGAATTTTCATGTTCCTAGTAAACACTTCATAGTTGAATTTCTTTCCTGATGTATAGTCAGAAGCCAGATGGTGGCTATGACATCACAAGTAGGGGTTGGCTAATGTTAGCCCCATGAAAACTGCATTATGTTACTTTATTCACTGTTATTCCAGCCCTTGGTGCAGGTCAATGCAAGGGTTAGAGCAATTTAAAATGATGCAGCAGTGATTATATTATTTTTTCTCATTCTCATTTTATCATCTCATTTCTATTTGTGACATCATAGCCATCATTCAGTTGCTGAAACATAAAACAAAGAAAGAACAAAGAACAGAAATACTGCCTCCACTGCTTTAAGGAGGCTTGTCATAGCATTAAGTAGTGTAATGTGATGTTGATGTGTTTTCGGGATGCAACAAAATAGTCAGCATTTCACATGGTGATGTTCCATTCTGTAGCCCAAAGTTTGGTCAGTCAGACTAAAATTCCTTACTTCAGGCCCTTTTTTGCTCAGCAGCTTGAAAACTCCTATCGGTTTGAAAAAAAGAGACAATTTTGGTTTTTAATATGCCCTTAAACTCCATAAAAAAAATTCCTTTTTCGCCGAATGGTACCCTTCAAATTCCCTGAAAACTGGAAGATTTCCCGAATGGAACATCACTGATTTCACACAGCATTTCATGCTTTCTGCTGCATGGGATGTTTTGCTGCAGTTGCGAAAGCATGCAGGGAACAAGATTGCTTGTGGATTCAACTTTTGCAGGAAGGGTAGGCCAGCTGCGGCCATGCGTCAAGAATTTTCCGACAATGCTGACTGTGCTTGTAGTTTTAGTCTTTGTTTGCTTAGTTGATGAGAGCACAGATATCTCTTGTGAATCCAAAATTCCCTACCTTGCTAGTGTTGGCACTACGTCATTGTGGGCATTGATTGCTATTTGCTAGCAACATATGTTCATAGCTGGCTACTGCCCCGACATTTTTCGTTTTCCTCTTACTGGTAATTCTCCTGAAGCATGCCATGTGTCACAGTTTTATCTTTGAAACCACGGGTTACTTGTGCTAATATTTTTTATGCTAGTGTGCATAAATTGAAGTGCACATGAATAAATTGTTAGAGCCTAGACCTCGTACATATTGTTTTATGGCTTTCTTCTGTGTTTTGTTAAACAGCTCTTGAATAGTGAATGGTGTTTTAGGACTTCGGTGGTCACTCTGTGTATGGGACTTAGGGCACGCTTTTTAGTACAGTGACAAGGCATTGACATTCTTCACATGTTTTTGCAGGTTCCCAGCTCGGGAACTTCAGCGAAATCTGAACGCAAGACAAAGCGTGATCCAGGGGCTTCATCTAATGATGGCTGGGTGCAAGGCCAAGAAAAATTCAGCTGGGATGGCTCACCTGTGGCTGCCTACAATCCTGCAACTAAGATGTTCCGCTGTGTTGCATGTAACACATTGGGATTTCTGTCAAGAATCGCCGAGCACTACTTGGGAACACATGTTAATGCCAAGGCAAGCCATCAATTTTATGTTCATTGAATCACGTGAATTCCATTTCAAATTGTCCATCAGAGAAAGTGTCCAAATGTTGGTTACTTGTTCACTATAGTTTTTTTAGGTAGTTTGTATTCCCATTTCTTTAGGTCATTCAGTGAATGCTTGTCATTGTTATCAGTGTCTTTGTCATTGTAACCTTCCTTGCTCCTGTTTTATAGCAGCATAGTTAAGCATCCTGTGATTTCGGCTAATATTGCATTGTGTGTTCGGACTTGGTTAGCTGATGAGTTTGTAGTGCCCTCTCTTGGGTGGCGCCGGGAACCCGGATAGCGCGCTCCACCCGGCGAAGACAATAAAGACGGCACCTGGCCGTGGCTCGTGCAGCCACGGCTCGCAGTTCTGTTCTGGCGTCGGTTCGCAGCAGCGGTCTTGTTCCTTCGCTCCTGAGGCGTTAAGCCTAAAAATTCATTCACAGTTAGGGAACTTAATAAATTTGAACACAAATTAGTACTAAATAGTAATTTAGCCACCGCGGTGGTTCAGTAGTTATGATGCCCGGCTGCTGACCCGAAAGACGCAGGTTTGATCCTGGCCGCGGCAGCCGAATATTGATGAAGGTGAAATTCTAGAGGCCCATCTATTGTACGATGTCAGTATGCCAGTATGTCAGTATGGGCACCGTGCAGGAAACCAGGGGGCAGCACTCTCGGCGAACAGGCAGCGCCGCCGGTGGCCGCCGGAGCAGATGCGTTGGGAGAGTCGCGGCCGCATGGGTCGGGCGCGCGCCCAGTTTGTGGCGGCCGTCGGCAAGTTTTCGGGATTGTTGCAGCGAAGTGGTGGCGATTTGGCCTAGTTGGAGTGACACAGCGATAAATAAACAGTGCGGGAACATGAATACACCACACAGAGAGACATGGATGAGCCCTGGCTTTATGCTGGGCGTGTGTTTCCAAATAGCAAAGCACGAGAAACAGAGCAGACGACACAAGGAGAAGGGTGCCCAAGGGCAAGAGGCAACACACAGCAACGGATTGAAGGGAGGGGATAAAAAATATGGTGAAGAAAGAAGTAGAAAAATACAGAACAAGATTTGTGGCACCCCCCACATGTGGTAGAATGGTGCACAAAGCCAGCCACAAGCAAGTCGATCAAGCGGGACGGCGGGATTGTTGTGAGAGGTGAGGACGCACTTAGGCAAAAGCTGCGAGAATGAAAATAAAAAGAACACTGCGAAGGAAGTGGCGGTGGAGAAGGAAGGAAAGGGTAGGGAAGGAAAAGAGGAATGAACGGAGGGGGAGCTGAAACGGAGAAAAAATACCAGAAGCTGATGAAAGGCCTGAAAATTCGCGTACGTCGGCCAGCTAGGCTCATAGAAAGCGACATCTCCCTGCCTGTGAGAGTAATTGAGATAACTGACGTAGTAGATTGGCAGAATTTTTTTCAGAGGCTTCAATTATGTCTCCGGTGGGTCGGATTCCTCTTCTGATGACAGAATAGTTTTTAAAGGACGTATGGCATGTAGCGGTGGTCTCCGCAGCGAATCTCAATAAGACGCTCTTTGATCATTCTCTCCACACTGCACTGGTATGCGCACAGGAAGTGGCTGATCCAGTATACTAGGTTGATCCTTTAATTACAAATGTTCCGATTGGAACATACGATTTTAAATTTTTTATTTGCCTTCAAGATCCGCCTTTCTTTAAAATTTTTGTTTTCGCATCTGTATGATGGTTGAGGAAATCATTGCAACTATAAAATTTTGTATCGTTTTATTTAAAGACTGTATTATTATTGGAAAATGGACACATTTTTTTTTAGCCTGTGTCGGAGCCGAGTGTTTGTGGGGCCTTTCCCGGAAAAAAAGTTACAATCAACAAAAGGGAACAAAAGCACTGACAAACACTTGGCGATATCGTGACCAAACCACACGTTAATTGAGTGTTATGTAAAAACTACTGCGTCAGCGTGCGCCACCACACGCGTTCTGTGGTTCCTAGAGCACGACCTTTCGTTCTGTCGGCTAGGCTAAATGGGAACACAAAATACAAGGGCCACATTGCCGAATAGCTCGATTTTTTTTCAGATGGCGAGAAAAATTACGAATGCAGGGGTTTGCGAGTGCCTTCTTTTTCTCTTTTGGGAACAACGTCATGCGGCGAATCCTGACATGATTGCCGCCTCACTGCCCAACGGGACGAGAGCCATTCACTGTTCCCGTCGCTTAATTTGGATCGTAGAACTTGTTTGGGTACGTGAAAAACATTGTCCCTGGGGAGTTCAAGTATGTGCTATTGTAGACTGCTGCGCAGTAATTGATCTGTGACCACAGAATATCCCCAAAGCAACGAGTGAAGGAAGAATACGACGCGCTCCCGGTCAGTTTTGCTGCATCTGAGCGCGTGCCGGCGCGGGCCGGCGAGCGTCTCCCACCCGGTCTGCCCTTTCCACCGCGAGGGGCGCGCGCACCGCGCCGGAGTTACTCCTGCACGGTGCCTATATCAGTAGGATGTCAGTATTGCACGATGCCTCTAGAATTCTAGAGGCCCGTGTACTGTGCGATGTCAGTGCACGTTAAAGAACCCCAGGTGGTCGAAATTTCTGGAGCCCTTCACTACGGCGTCCCTCATAGCCTGAGTCTCTTCGGGACGTTAAGCCCCCATAAACCGCTAACCATAAATAGTAATTTAGTCAAGTTTAGTGGGTTTAGTTTTAGAACTAAGTGTTTGTTATACATGCATTGAAAGAATTGCTTTTCATCGCTCTTCAAGTGAAGTCAATCATTTGAGTTGCATATTCCATTTAGTTCCAAGAAGTGCATAACCAATTTTTCGATAACAGTCACAATTAGTGGTAGCATAAAGAGGCAGGCAGCACTGAGTCGCAAATGTTGCTGCTTTGTATGAGTGCCCCATTTGGTAACTATGTGCTTTAGGCACAATGCAAAGAAATATGGAAGAGCTATGAAATGGACAAGCATTGTAGCATAGCAAAACTTAAGCAAGAAAACATCCAAATTCTGGGAAGAAAATGTTGCATTGGTCGGTTCCTCTATTTTTCCAAACCAAAGAGGAGGTGCTATAAATCTGTAGAAGGCATTATGGGACCATTTAGGCACCTTATTCTTTCTTAATTTCATGTTATAAAGGCAGAACTCATTAAATTAGCAAGCTGTAAACAAGTGGTTAACCAGTGTGCGCTGTCATTCATCCTTGACCATTTTAAGCATTCATCAGTGTTGTTATGAATGAAAAATATGTTCTGTTTAGATTTAGAATGTATAACCTTGTTAGGGTCACTCCTCAGGTTCAAATAATTTGAGTGGTTGCCTGAAAAAGTGCAGAGTTGCAAATGCCATTCCTAGTAAATGTGTATCTGCACTGAAATTGGATGTTTTTTTTATTTTAGGTGCTCATATTAAAATCATTATTCTATTTAATATTTATTTAAATCCTGATGCAAGGAAACCATGTTAGAATGTTTACTTCACTCATTCCTCATAGTGCTTCTTTGAAGCTTATTCATGTGTGGTGTGTGGAAATTAAGTGTGATTCTGAAAGGTGTTCATCTGGTTGTGTGTCTGCTTATTGGTGGAAGCTGAACTCTGGGCATGTGTTGGTAGTACTAAGAAATAATTTGAAAATCTCACTAAAGGAATTCACTTGAACAAAGGCTGTAACAGGTGCTCTTGGTACATTAAGCATTAAATTGTACATTATAATGAATTTTCTAATTGTGTGGATGATAAATTTTTAGCTCCGCAGATGCAGTATGTATTTCTACACAAGTGCAGTTCGTTCTGAGTGCTTAGGCAGAGCCACTGTTTCTCCATGAATCAAGCACTTTCCTGTGCATTTAGGGTGGGATTAATGTAACAATTATGTTTCATTCTGATATTTGGAACTCTTTGGGTTCTTCATTGGGTTACTCATTGTGTTGGGCCACCACTATTTTCGGATCAGCCTCTTATGGCATATATTATAAGGGAGTAGACTGGAGTGAAAACAGTAAATTTCTTGTGGCAGCACCTAAGTCTTGCAGTTGTTGTAGCTGCCTACAATGAGTGCCTCTTGTGTGCTTGCATGAACAGCAGGTGTTCCAGTGTCCGGAGTGCCCATACAGCAGTGCCTGGTCTCGGTGTGTTCGCCTGCACTTAGGCAAGGTGCATGGCATCCAGAATGCGCCAGCGTCACTGTGGCGTGATCAGCCCTTGCTCGATGAAATCATGGGGCTGCTGCAGAACCTGAAGAATTTGGCAGAGGCCTCTGGAGGTGCAGGACTGACAGCAGCACCTGCTACTCCAGCTGTAGATAAGCGCTATGTCTGTCCTCGCTGCCCGTATGCCACCGACCGCAGAGATTTGTACCACCGACACGAGAACATCCACAAGGATGACAAGCCTTTCCACTGTTATGTCTGCTTCAAGCTGTTCAACCGAGCCGACCACGTCAAGAAGCACTTTCTGCGCATCCACAAGAACCATCCCTACGATATTGGCCTGATCCGGCGCCATCCACCACGCTCAGCGTCTCATGCAGCCCACGGGCCTTCAGCTAGTGGACACCATCACAGCAACAATGGCCAGTGGGGAGCACATGCCGCAGGGACAGCTCGTCTGCCTCAGCCATCCAACTGCACTGGCCCAGCCGATTGTTCCAGGGCTTTGCCTGTGCCTGCTAACGGCTGCCCTGCAGGTCAGCATCATTTAGGTGATAAAGTTCATGGGAACAGTACTCCACTGGTGGGCTTGACAGTCTTTTGCTCACTGTCAGGCACAATCTTTTCATGCTGATTCTAAACATAATGTTGTACCTCTTATCTCAAGACATGCCTTATATTTGGGTATCAAATCACAAGTAATTTGATTTTTCACTTATTTTTTAGATTTAGTAAGGGCTTATTAGTGTGAAGTGTTTACTTTTCTTCACTGAGCTATGCATTAAAGTTTATTACAAGTGTGATGTCGTTTAATTATATAAAGCCTTTCATTTTGGGCTTTATCTATATTAAAATTTTGCCTGAGGTGTGGCAGGGTAGGGGCATCCTCAATGCCTATCGAGAACGGTGGCCATTGAATCTTTCAAGTGCCATTTATGCATGGTGCTGCCACCTGGCGAATTTCATGGTCATTGAGAAATGTGGATGAAATCCTTCAAATGGTACTAGGCACAGCAAACTAGCTAAGTTATATTTAATGTAGAAACACTTAAAGGGAAGCTGTAAGTAAACTAGGATGCATATGAAAATGAGTGAGAATTATTTATTTAGAAATGATTTAGAAAAGAGCTATTTAAATACTTTTTTCAGTTCTGCACAATCCACAGACTGCAAAAATTGACAATGAAACTACCACATTTTGACAATCATTTCTACAGCTACTGTCATAGCAGCACTTGTGAGTCTCTTCTGCTTCAGTCACACGTAATGCGTTAAGAAGCAAAAATGGGTGTAACGCAGGGACATGATGTGCAGTGAAAATGGCATTAGTTTGTTTGAATATGACAATTTTCGGTGCTGCCATTTTGACTATATTCTGTTTCATACATAGCAGTCAATGCTGCCAAAGCTAGCGTGCCTACTGCGCAGCCGAAGTCCGTGTCCCAAAAGTAGTCCGCAATGCAGCCAAAGTGAACACAGGTATACTTAGTTGCGGCAGATCCTAAGTTCTGTGACTGGCAACCTCCTGGACTTTATTTTACTTCTTGCCGCATTTTTTGTCCTCCGATTCATCGAGACTTGGGGAAGTAAGAATAACCTGTGGCGGAGTGATACGTGGATGGTACGGTGAATCGCCCTTACTTCATCCGCGCCTAAGAAGTAGATCGCACTCAGTGAAAATTGTAGCCAGAGGGACCGAACACTCGGTGCCTCGAAGCTCTGACCGTGATTTTCAGTGCTAGCACTTCGTTTTATGCAGCTCTTTGTTTTCGTCCAAACACTCACTGAGGCTTCGAGAAGAACAAATGATACGTAGCAGAATAGTAAGGTTTTGTGAACGCACTACCTCCACAGCCTCAACAGCATTTCCTGCTGTGTATGAAACAGAGTATAGAGAACAGAAGTAATATTTATCTACAAAACAAGGCAGAAAATATTTGTTTTTATGAGTTCTTTTTTTTATCCCATTTTTGCCAACTTACAGATGTTTGCATAAGGAGAGAAAGTTGGCATTTTGACTCCTGTCTTGCAAACCGCTTACGCTGCCACTGCCATCGTATTAGCAACAAGTGCAGACGGCAGTCCATTGAGCTGCATGGTGACGCCCAGGAAGCCCTTCATTGCAATGCTGTATAGGCAGCCTGCACTGCCCAGGTGGTGCTGCAATTGTTCCACCGTGCGCCAGAAAACTGCAACAGTCAGCTGTTTGGGCTGCGACAAATGTGTGACCATGTTCTGAACCGCATGTATAGCAGATAATAGTCCCCGCCATGGTGCTTCCGGTGTAGCCGAGTTAGCTGACGCATGCTACGCACGGCTTCGGCAGAGTGCAGAAGCTTACTGTTGTAAGTGCAGGCATGTGGCATGGAAAAGCACTATGTGTGCACCAAAAAATGCTTGCTCCCACGCTAGGCCGTGTGTAATGGCATTGCGATCGACACAGAAAGCTTTAGTGCAGGTTGTGTACGGAAAGTTTGAGGTTGCTTTTAGTGGCCTTGCAAACTACCACTGAGTCAATTCAAATCAAGTTCAATAGTCACTGTAAATTGGTGTTTGGTATCAACTGATCCTCACTGAGTGTAATGAATGTCGAGTTCAACACTTCAGTGCTTCTGTCTCGGAACCCCCGGATGCTTGACTTATCGCACGCATTTAGGACACAATGGTGGGTATTGAAACTGGCTGTGTAACAGGAGTATTATGTATTCATTTATTGGAATTCTTGTGTATATGCTGTATATTACTGCCTGAAATCTGAGCATTTCAATTTCATGCTAGGCCTGATAGTTCTTTGCACCTTACCTGAACTTGAACATTTTTTCAGTGCTGCAGCTGCCCCTTGGAATGCACTGCAGTGTTAGCGATGTAAGCTAGCTTGATAGATAGTGCTATACAATCAAACCAGCATTTTATTGGCAATAAACTGTTGCAGGCACATCTTGGTAGCAGGTCCACGTCAGCATCGTGTTTGCACATTATCGCATTATGCGTAGCATGATCAGTGGAGGAGGAAGAGGAGAATTGAAGAGAAGCACAGCAGTGAAGAAGGCAGGCATTGTTAGTACGTGAGGAGGCGAGTGGCATAAGATGGGGAGTAGGAGTCAGTGTGTAGTGGCCTACCATTGGAACCAAGTGATGCCATGTTGGTTGATGAATTGCACCTCTTCTAGGAGCTTTGGCACCTGCGTAATAGGTATGCTAGCCAGTTTGGCATGTCCAGCCAAATTATGAGGGCCAGGGGTCACTTTTTGTCACATTTCATTTTATTTTTGTTTCATTTGGTCCTCTGCCATTAGTCACTGGGTGCAAATCATTATGACAGCACTACTGGTCATAATGAAAACATACTCATGATGCCACTTCCATAAACGTGCCTTATGCCCATGCCATACAGACGGACTGACACCAATACTGATGAATGACAAAGATGTTTTTGACATGCCTGACGAGTGCTGTTGGGGCTACTTCACTGTCTGGAAAGAAACTGTGCGGTGGTTGCGCGACATATTGATGGGACATTGTCCCCATGACATGGCCGTACCTGGATGCAGCAATGGATGTAGCCAGAGCAGTACCATGTCCAGAATGTCTGTACCTGTGATTTGTCGTTTCCTTACCCAACTCCTGTTGCTTTCGTTGCAATTGAAATCATGACCAAAGGAAACAAAACTGAAGGAAACGTAGCAAAATATGACCTCTGGCTACATGGTGTCTTGATGTTGGTTTGGTTTATTGGGTTTAATGCCCCAAAGCAATCAGGCTATGAGGGACGCTGTAGTGAAGGGCTCCGGAAATTTCGAGCGCCTGGGGTTCTTTAACGTGCACTGACATCGCACAGTACACGGGCCTCTAGAATTTCGGCTCCATCGAAATTCGACTTCAGTGGTCGGTATGGCAGCATTGCTAGTTTGGTGTGCTCATTCAAGCTCAGGAATGCTGGGCTGCCAGGGTTTGTGAAATTTTGGTGGGACGTCAGCTTCAGAGGAATGCTAGTTTGCCAGAGTTTGCAGGGACATGCCACCTATCGCTCTTTACCTCGTTTGCAAGGTACAGCAGTAATCCTTAAATGTTTGCTTTAGTTAGCTGCTTAATAAATACATAACAAACTGCTAAGGGCTTTTAAAACTCCTCTTGAAGAGTGGCAAGTTTAAGGCTGGTTATTCACAAAAAAAAAAAAAATCTACAAATCTTTCTTGAGATGGCCCAAGAGGGCAGTTTGTTAATTTTTGTACTTTCAACTGTTCATGGTGTTAGCAACATCTGCTGGCTGGTGGCTATATTTTTGGGAAGGATGCCTTCCATGGAGAAATCGGGTCTCACCATGCGTCTTATGGAACTCCACTCAAGGTGAAAAAGTTAGGTTTAACTCACTCAAAGGTGAATGGCTCTAGTATTTGAGCATGGCGCTTCATTGTAAGCCCATCTGTCTGCATGTGGATAAAATAGTAACAGTGGTGTTGGTGGCTGAGGAGACCAAAGTGGAGGGAAGTTATTGATGACCAGTAAGGAGGCAAGCAGGCAGAGAGGAAGTAAGGAAGAATGTGGGCTGCCGTGGGGATGGTGGGGGAGGGGCAATGTGGAGGGAAGTGGAAAATGGGGAAGTGTATTATACGTGCTACACTGGGTGTGCCCCTGTGTTCTTCAGCACAGTAGCAATGCTGAGGTATGAGAGAAGGCCTCAAATTCAGAAATGGCAGTTTTGATAAGAGGTGATTCAGTATGCGCTTGAAAATGGCTTGTTTGGTGCATCTGGAAAAGTGCAGAGAATGGCAGACTGCCCAATGTCTCAGTGAATTTTATGGTGCTGGCTTAGAGTGGTCAATTAAGCTCAAGCTTCACGGGTTCATTGTGTGTGGCCTTGACACATCCTGCCACGAGTTCATTGTGGTAGTGTGCAAGAGCACAGTTGACTGAGTTTTGGCCTTGAGCATAGCTCGTTAGCCAACCAATTATAAGCCTTAACCAGATAGAAATGTAATGCCATTCACAATCATTCGTTGGAGAGACCAGACTGTGCTTGACAGCATCCAGTTTTGGCACTTATTATTGTTTTCTACATTGTAAAATGCCAATGGGACAGATTCAGGGTTCGTGGTCTGGAACTGAAGAAAAACACTTTTCCATTGCAACAACAGTGCTACATGTATAACAGTGACATGTGCCCTAGGTGGCCAATTCAGAATGTCTAGTTCCTTTAAGACGGACTGCCTCATTATCATCCCCATCCCTATGCTGGCCTCTTGAGTTTGTGATGCTGCTCTTCAAGGAAGCGAAGATTAAACGCAGTGCTGCATTTGTAGCCAAGGGTTGCGAATGGCTATGTCATGGGAGTGCATTGACAGAACCGGGTGAAATCCGTGCAGGAGGTACACAGGCTTGGGGCTTCCATGCCAGCGGTGTGCCTGCTGTGTGCAGTGGCGGTGGCCCCAAGGCTATGGGCTGCCCCACTGCACTGCCACAGGAAACGGCAGCAAAAGGAAAGCGAGGGGGGTCAGCCAAGGCGGCAGCTACAGCCACAAGTGGAACAGCAGCGGCGAAAACGTTTGCCTGTGCCTACTGCCCGTGGCGTGGCGTGGATGGCTGGTGCTTGCGGCGGCATCTCAACACGCACATCAAGCCGTTCTCCTGCCCCTTCTGCGAGTACAAGGCAGCCCGGTCAGAGCGCCTGAACACGCACGTGTTGAAGGTTCACGGGAAGCATCTGTGCAACAAGTGCCACTTTGCGGGGGAGGACTCGATTGCCCTGGAGCGCCATGTGAAGGAAAACCAGTGAGTGCTGTTATAAGCGTCCATGTTCAGGATTTTATTTAGTGTACAAAGATCGAAGCTATGTGTCAGGGCCTTCTGCAGCTGTGTGTACATATCCACATGTGAGCTGCTCTTGCGAGTTGGGACCAATACTACCCTTAAGGGGCCCCTGACCTGGTTTGCACATTTCAAATAAAATGCTCGGTGCATTGTAACGGGCCATTATGATTGTCTCTGCAAAACATTAGAGCCATGCATGCCCTGTAAGGTATGGAAAATTGAAATCAAAGCCTGTTCATGCTCTTGTTCGGCAAAGCCAACCTCCTCCTCATCTATTGACACCAAAGACTTGTCTGTGACACTGCTGCTAATTGCATTTCATTGATCTATGATTCTGGATCACAGGCAAACAATGGACGACGTCTCGTTGTCTGCTACCTAGTTGCTATTGCTTTTTTTTTCAATGCGCTGTTTGTTTTGGCACACACACAAAAAAAATATACATTTTAGTTCCTTGCCGTGGTCCATATGTGTGCCTGCGTGGTAAGGGATCTGTGTGCCATTTGTTCATCGTCCATTTTGTTCATTTGCTCCTCATTTACCATGAATGCGGGCACACTGTCTTGTTAGTAAGCTGCTCATGTGTTCCTGTGCCCCTTCAAATACTGGTAATAGTGTTTCATGCATACTGTGATGCCTGGAAGCAATAGGCAAGAAAAAATACTTGGAGAGATGGAGCCATGACGCAGACATCTTATGTACTCTGTGCCTCTCTCTAAAAACGCAGAAAAAAGGGAGATTTCTCTTGATAAAGCTTGTTGACCAGATGGGTGAGAGAAACAGAATTGAAGCAGACATGGCAGAGAGAAGGGTGGCCTAATCTCTTGAATGCTACAGCTGTAACTTTCCTTTTAATGAGTCTTTTCAAAAAGTGTTTGCGGCTCTGCGTTCGGAGTTAATGCCTGGCACCCGCCGGAGTATAGAAAACTTTTCACCAGATGGTGGTCTGGACCTTTAAGTGGCGCCACCATGAAAATAAAACTGTTCAGCTACAGATATTTCAAAGGGCTGCATGTTTATTAGTCTTACTAGTCCTTGTGCCACTGATTGGTTTAAGCAAGAGTTTAAGTTTCAGATACAATAGCAGAATGACGACAGTCCCTTTTTTTCGTCTATCTTCGTTTCATTGCACTGTGAACAGATGTATATTCCAAAAATGTTTTTTTATAGACAAGAAATGCGATGTTATTAATCCATACTGTAACCTTAGTGGGCCATTGTGTACTCACTTGGGGACACAAGCTTGCAGAAGAGTAATGCATTCTTCACCTACACTGGGGCAAACTATCTTAATCTAGTACTTTTCTGTTATTGTCTGTTATTGTTATTTCTGTTATTGCCCATCCCCTAGCAGTGGCGTCGCGAAACACATTGAAAGTGTAAAAAAACTGCCTACGCTACCTACGCCGTCTGCGTTACTGCAGTCGTCGTGCTGATCATTGAATGGGACACATCTGCCGATGCTGATGACTTGTCGCATATGGCTGCAATTCTCTATGTATAAAGGGGAGCGGCCTCGAATTTTTTTAGTATCCAAGTGCTTCACGGGACTGCCTTCAACGTGAAGCATCGATAAGCGGTATTTGCCAACTGCACGATCGCAGCCACCCTAGGGAGCCGTCAAGCATGGCCACAGCAGCCGCATTTCAATGAAGACAAAAACGCTCATGTGCCATGCGATGTTAATGCATGTGAAATAACTCCAGGTAGTATATATTAATGTGGAGTTCTTCACTGCAGCGTCCCACATAGCCATTGTGTACACTTATCTCAGGCAACCGTTTTCCAAGAAAAAAAAGCAAAGGTGCGTTGCACCGGTAGCCTAGCTGTATAGGGTGCCTCACACCAAAAAGCGGCTCAGGTTTGAATCCCGGCAGGGCATAAATTATTCGGGTGTATTTTATTTCGTTTTTAAAAGTTTTTTAGCACTCAAAGCTGTACGGTTACATGGAAGAAAAAATAACGGACACGTGAGGCCGAAATGTGTCCATTTCATGCATTCCTGCATTAAAACTCCACAAACTGATATCGCGCAACACCAAGCACATATGAGGCTGCATGTTTATGTGTTGCAACGACTGTATAGTGATCAGCTTTCATGCAACACTATGCTGCAGCACGATTTTACGAAGCAAAGCAGCACTACCGCCAATATATGCTGAAATATGCTAGTAATCATGAAAGCCAGTTAGTGCAGGATCAAATTTGCAGGAGTAAGTGATCAGGCAGTACTAAGAAAATTCACCTATCTGGCTGGGAATGGCAGTGTGCCTCGCTGATATCTCCAGTCATTTTCTGCACTAAGGCTTGCATGATGAAATACCTTTCGTAGACAGCAGCGGAAAACGCCAGCCTCACTTACAGAGGCTATTTCACTGAACATTGTTTTGTATGTAGCCCTCATCTCTGAAATGGCCGGCCTTTGTCTATAACTGGCGATCTCGTCGCACGCGGGACAATTGAAGGTACTGAAGAATTTGCTGTTCGGTGGGCACAGCAGCCTGCTCGGGCTTCGTACCCAGCCATCGTTAAGCCCTAGAAATCTGCCAGGTAGTAGGCGCTACCCAGGACACGCCATTGTTGACAGAACCAAGGAAAGCAATGCAAACAAAACATGATCCGCAGCGACAATTCCGCACACAGCTATAGAACAGGTCTCTCTGTCCAGTGCAGTACCCTACCAGTCAGGTTCCTGCGTTGTACACCAGGTGGCAGCACAGGAAAATGAAAAAGGTGGATTAGGGACATATGTGCAGAAGTGTGAGAGTTCTTGTGTGTTTTGTGGCACTACTTAAGGGGGAACACTGCAAATGAAATGGCCAATCTGGGCAAAATTTCAGATTTCTGCATTTTTTTTTTCATAACGCTTCGGTCTTCAACTGTCTCGTGGTAAAAAATAGTGAAATTTGCAGTACAAATTCAGAAAATAAGGTTTTTTAAACGTGCGACTGTCAAAAAATGTGTGATTGCGCTTCTGATGCTTCAGGTGCATTGTAAATTCTGCGGGTTTCCGATGGCTGAGAACACCATCTTAGTATCAACATTAGGAGGAGCAGTCAGAAGATAAAGCTTTCATTGGTTGCAACGCCACATTTCTCTGACAAAAAGCAAAAGCATACAAGGTGATAAACGTCAAGGTTGATTTTTCCAGCTTTCACTTTTTCTGTGATTACTATCATTCATCCCTTCAGCATTTCGTAACAAATGACAGTAGAACAATTTTGCTGTTTGCTCGTGAATCTTGAGACGAGGAGGAGTGTGGTAAAGGGTTCGGTTTTTCAGTGCACACATTCAACAGGTATTGAAAGTTATTTCTGTAAGAAACATTTTCATGTAAATATGAATGGTGGAGTTCTAGTTTTATTTCCATGAGTACTGGCCATCTAAAAAAAGAACTAATTACTTTATTGCACAGAGCAGGGCTTTGTGAACATGTTGATACAAAAACTCTGTGCACTTTCTTCTGAATTATTTAATTTAACGCCCCAGAGATGACTTTACGAGGATGTTAACTGTATTTACACAGCAACTGTAACAGGTGCAAAAATAGCTTTAATTGCTATGAAAATTGGAACTATTTTCGTTAGTCATGCATGAAATGTAACCAAATTTAGCATATATATGTAATTTTTTATTTTAATTTCAGCACTACATTTTTACTTTAAGCTAGCTGTTATAGTTCAGTAATTAAATTAACACTGACATAAAGTCATCTGTGATGCATTAAGTGATTAAGAAGTGCACAAATTTTTTATGTCAACAGGTTCACATGTTCTGTGCCATAAAGCTGTTAGTTCTTTTTTTGATGCTTTGTACTCCAGAAAATAAAAGTTCAACTCTTGCATGAATGTTTACATGAAAGTATTTCTTGTGTATATAGAAAAATTGAGACCTTTCTTGCATTCCTCAATGTCTCAGGATTCATGCTGAAAAAATAGAACCTTTGTGCTGTCATTTGTTATAAAATGTTGAGGGGATGAATGCTAGCCATTGCAGAAATGGTGAAATATGAGAAAATCAACCTTCAAGTTTATTCCCTCGTTTGCCTCATTTATAGCCTCATATGCTTTTGCTTTTTGTCAGAGAATTGCGGCATTGCAATTAACAGAAACTCATCTTTTGATGTCTCCTGGTCATGGTGCTACTTATATGGTGGTGCTCTGTCGCAGGAAACCTGTAGAATTCGCAATGTGCCGGGACCTTCACAAGTGCGTTTCACTCACATATTTTGAAGACCACACATAAAAAAACATCATTTTCAAAATTTTTCTGCATATTTAACTAATTTTTATCACGAGACAGATGAAGACCTGAGAGTTACGAAAAAAATTTAGAAATAGAAAATTTTGACAATATTGGCATTTCCCCCATTGACATCAGAATTGGGGTTAGTCGGAAAGACAGCTATATAAAATATAAATGTTTCAGTCTGCCGATGCGTTTCTAAGTACGGAAGAGGCAGCTTGGTTAATTAAATGTTGAAGGCATATGAACTTAAGAAGTCAGTAATAATGGGGAAAATTGTGAGCAATTGCCAAAGCTGTCTTTTCCAGTTCTTGTGAATAGAGAGAGCAGCCCCTGTTTAGCTGAAAAATTTTCCAGAATCATGTACCAGGATTGAAAAATGGGCCCATAAATATTCTTAAATTTAAGCAGACTTCCTTACTGTACTTCGTGCGTCAATGTCTTATAAAATGCAGTTTGGCTTGAAATGCTACATACATAGTAAATGCCTGGTCTTGTGTTTGTCTTTGTGAACATTTTATATAATTGGTGCATCCTTACTCCTTTTGGAGAACTGTTGGACAAATTCATTTTAGTACTTTTTTAGTACAGCATAAAAGTGCTAGCAGTTCTGCATGCATACAAAAATATGTGGAACACTGTACTTAGTGCAAAACCTCATGGTCTAGCCTGAAGCACCACACAGCTGCGTTTCACCTGCTGCTTTCTAGTCAGCTGCTGAATATGGTGGTTAGACTTGTCAGCACCTAAATGGCAGCAAGGTTTGTCAGAAATACAAAGTCCAAGGCCTCTGAGTTGTGTATAGTGGGGCTGTATAGCATAGGGCACATTGCACTAGGTACAAGAGCACTGTTTGTCCTTGCCTGAAGTACCACTTAACTGCGTTTCAGCAACTACTTTCCAGTCAGCTTTCAAACATGGTGGTTAGACTTGGTGGCATCTAGATGGAAGAAAGTTTTGCTAAAGTTTACATATTAGATACAGCCTTTGTCAAAAATATGCAGTCCAAGGCCTCTAATGTGTGTAGTGCATGGGGCTCTGTAGCACAGTGCACACTGTACTATGTACAAGAGCACTGCTGTCCTTGCCTAACGTGCCACATAACTGTGTTTTTCCGGCAGCTCTCCACTCAGCTGTTGAACATGGTGGTTAGACTCAGTGGCATCTAGGTGGAAGCTAGTCCTGATTAAGGTTTATGTATTAGATAAAACCTTTAACAGAAGTGCACAGTCCAAACGGTTTGCCTCTCAGGCATGTTGTGGGACTCTGTAGCACTGCCAGAAAGGCAGCGATGCAAGGCCGAGAGTTATGCCCCTGTCACACGGGCACTTCCATCCTCATTGAGTCAATGCTCATCGAACTCAATGCAGATCGAAGGTTGTCACATGGCCACTTTCAAGCGCAATTGAGTTTGATCCTGCTTGACTCGATGCCGATTTCTCAAGAGTGCTTGAGGTTTCAAGCACAATTGAAAGCACTCTCGCTCTCACTAAGCTGTAAAAATAAACAATAGTTAACAAAACAGATCCACAAGAGTTATTTGTGTAAATGATTAAAATGCAGGACAGAGAATTTTTAGGCATTATGCCTACTTATATGAAAACATATTTTAAAATAATCTCAACACCACGTTCCAAGCTTCGTCGTCCGTGTAAACAAAGATGGCATCCTTCTACTCGTCGGCGCACAAACTGTGGAGCGAGCGTGAGACAGCCGCTCTCATCGACTACTGGCAAGACTGTCTAGATGATTTGCGGCACCAGAAAAGAAACACTGCAGTGTACACGGAAATTGCGGAGGCATTGTGGACGGATTTGGCTGCCACTGTCCCCGGCTGCCCTGACTGCACAGTGTTGCTGGACATGACCATGTTATGGCTGTCGCGGAACATTTGGCGCCACCTAATACACATGAGGGAAACTTCTCAATGAGCATTGAAAATGCTCGTATAGCACCGGATGTTTCGAGCGTGCTCGAAAATCTCTATGCAGATCGAGTTCAATGAGGATCGAAAGTGCACGTGTGACAGGGGTATTAATCTCACTGTCGAGAGATTTGGAACGCTAATTATACATAATGAATGACACAGTAAGGACAAGAAGCAGGACCGGTATGCTGTATATTTCTAACAAAGAGTGTACATTATGGATAATATTGGGGTCTTAAAGTACGTCTTGGCAGACAACCTGGCAGGGTGCGAGTGTCATGAGAAACTGGTGTGAGTGTTATCTGTCATTTCGTTGCCATGCCATGCTAGCATAGTTGCGATGAAAAGGGGAATTTTTGTTTTTCAGCTTAAGCTCGAGCTTGAACGACAAGTCACGCATGGGCTGCTCCTTGTATCCACCATTTCCTGTGCGACCTCCACACCCATCCATTTCGCAACCAGTGGACAAGTGCAAAATTGAGCCCTGTGGATGTTCAGTGACCAATGGCACCAGTGCTTGCAGTTCCAATTCGAAGCCCCAAGTGGGACGTAAGTATTGGCCAAATTATTTCTTCTCAACAATGTTTTAGCTTCTGTTTCACATGTGCAGATTGGCTGTCCAAAAGGTGCCATTAAGCTTTCAAACCCTGTACGTTTGCTTATTAAACAGCTGCCTGTTGCTTGCTAAGCAGCTATGGTTATGCACCTTATTGAATTTTTGAAAGGACCAGGAAATAATTTAGAATGATCCTGTTTTTTGTAGCGCAACAAAGCTTACCAGTTAGAGTACCTAATATAGTAAGGACTGTGTTCATAATGCTGTAAAAGTTCTCCAGCAGAATTTCCGAATCTGTGCACTCTCTTACGTAGAAGTAGCCCATGCAGTAAACTGATATTTGAGCAAGATGTTGCATGGTATCAAAAGTTAAGAATTGATAATGAATGTGACCCTAGCTGCTGGTAATGTTCTGTTGAACAAGCTTTGTAATGTGTGTCAGTATTTTGTCACAACAGCCATTATGGCTCTGTACTCATCACTGCAAAGGAGTCACTTTCTTTGTTAAAATTTCCTATTGCAAAAATTCAATGAAGTGCAGTTTTAAGGTGCTGCCAATGATAGCTTCTTTTTGTGTACATCATAATGTAGAGTGGGTGCTTGGGTTATTACTCCTTTAAAGGGCTAGAAACATTTTTTGCTATGTGTTTTCTTTTTTAGAATTGTGCGTAAGACATAGTAAACAATGATCACCATATAGAATTCACCTCCTTCGGGTAAAGAATGATAACTGTATTTCTTCTCCAGTTTAGTCTTGGTTTCATTTTTAGTAATGCCACAGTGGCTGTGATATCACAAGTAGGGTAGAGATCTCATGAGGCACACAAAAACTTCTATATAACCGCTGCTTTGTCATTTTAATCCTCTAAAAAATTTAACACCAGCCTCTCTCAGAAGCCGGAAGGACAGCTAGTGGATAGGCAGCTATTACTTCGCAGTCTTTGCATTGCCCTGTCTGACCTCTGCCCTACTTGCGACTTCGTAGACATCATTCAGCTGCTGCAACTAAAACCAGAGCTGCACTGGGAGGAGTTTGATAAAATTATTTAATAGGTGCAGCCAAATTCCATGCAGTAATCCATGTTTACATATCTTACGCACATGCCATTTTAAAGACAATCATCATCATCATCATCATCATCATCATCACCATCAGCCCTACTACACCCACTGCAGGGCAAAGGCCTCTCCCATGTCTCTCCAATTAACCCTATCCTTTGCCAGCTGCATCCACCCTTTGCCTGCAAACTTCTTAATCTCATCCGCCCACCTAACCTTCTGCCGCCCCCTGCTCCGCTTACTTTCTCTTGGAATCCACTCCGTTACCCTTAAGGACCAGCAGTTATCTTGCCTTCGCATTACATGCCCTGCCCAAGCCCATTTCTTTCTCTTGATTTCGACTAGGATGTCATTAACCCGTGTTTGCTCCCTCACCCACTCTGCCCGCTTCCGATCTCTTAACGTTACACCTATCATTTTTCTTTCCATGGCTCGCTGCGTTGTCCTTAACTTAAGCTGAACTCTTTTCGTTAGCCTCCACGTTTCTGCCCCGTAGGTGAGTACCGGTAAGATTATGCTGTTGTACACTTTCCTCTTGAGGGAAATTGGTAAACTGCCACTCATGATCTGCGAGAATTTGCCATATGCGCTCCACCCCATTCTTATCCTTCTAGTTATTTCCCTCTCATGATCCGGATCAGCTGTCACTACCTGCCCTAAGTAGACGTATTCCATCACAATTTCTAGGCTCTCGCTGCCGATTGTGAACTGGTGTTTCCTTGCTAGGCTGTTGAACATTACCTTGGTTTTCTGCATGTTAATTTTTAGACCCATCGATCTGCTCTGCCTGTCTAACTCATTGATCATGATTTGCAGTTCACCTCTTGAGTGAATCAGCAAGGCAATGTCATCAGCAAATCGCAGATTATTTAGGTATTCTCCATTTATTCTTATTCCCAACTGTTCCCAATTCAGGCCTCGAAATACCTCCTGTAGACATGCAGTGAACAGCATTGGCGAGATCGTGTCTCCTTGCCTGACACCCTTCCTTATTGGAATTTTATTGCTGACTTTATGGAGGACTATAGTAGCTGTGCAGTTGCTATATATATCTTCCAGTATTTTGACATAAGGGTCTTCTACCCCCTGATTACGCAATGCCTGTATGACTGCTGAGGTTTCCACTGAGTCGAATGCTTTCTCGAAATCAATGAAAGCTATATATAGAGGTTGATTATATTCTGCGCATTTCTATATCACCTGATTGATTGTGTGAATATGATCTATTGTGGAATATCCTTTACGAAAGCCTGCCTGGTCATTTGGTTGATTAAAGCCTAACGTTGCCCTCACTCTATTAGCGATTACCTTAGTAAATACTTTGTAGGCAACGGATAGTAAGCTGATCGGCCGGTAATTTTCAAGTCCTTGGCGTCTCCCTTCTTATGAATTAAGATAATGTTTGCATTCTTCCAAGCTTCTGGTGCCGTCGAGGTCATAAGGCATTGCGTATACAGGGTGGCTAGTTTTTCTAGCACGATGTTCCCTCCATCCTTCAACAGATCTGCTGTTACCTGATCCTCCCCAGCTGCTTTTCCCCTTTTCATTGCTTCTAAGGCTTTCTTTACTTCATCTTTCGTTACTGGCGGGATGACGCATTGCTGTGCACTGCTGTCTTTCTCATTAACGCTCTGATTACATTGGCTACAGTACAGGTCTGTGTAGAACTCTTCGGCTACGTTTACTATCTTATCCATATTGCTAATGACATTGCCCTGCTTGTCTCTTAATGCATACATCTGGTTTTTACCTATGCCTAGTTTCCTCTTCACTGTTTTTAGGCTACCTCCGTTCTTTATAGCATGCTCGATTTTCTCCATATTAAACTTCCTTATGTCGGCTACCTTGCGCTTATTTATTAACTTTGATAGCTCCGTTAGTTCTATTCTATCGGTAGCGTTAGATGCCCTCATGTTTTGGCGCTTCTTAATCAGATCTTTCGTCACCTGAGATAGCTTCCCGGTATCCTTTCGAACTGTCCTACCGCCTACTTCTACTGCGCACTCCGTAATTATTGATGTCAGATTATCGTGCATTGAATGAACATCAAGATCATCTTCCTCAGTTAAAGCCGAATATCTGTTTTGCAGCGCTATCCTAAACTCCTGTGCTTTCCCTCTTACGGCTAACTCGTTAATGGTCTTCTTCTTCACTAGCTTCTTCCGATCCCTCTTCAAGTCTAAGCTAATTCTAGACCTTACCATTCTGTGGTCGCTACAACGCACCTTTCCGAGGACGGCCACATCCTGAATGATGCCAGGTTTAGCGCATAGTATGAAGTCGATTTCATTTTTAATCTCACCATTGGGGCTCTTCCAGGTCCACTTCCTGTTTTCTCGTTTGCGGAAGAAGGTATTCATGATCCGTAAATTATTTCTATCCGCGAATTCGACTAATAACTCTCCCCTGCTATTTCTAGAGCCTATCCCATAGTCACCTACCGCGTGGTCGTCAGCTTGCTTCTTGCCCACCTTCGCATTGAAGTCGCCCATCAGTACAGTGTACTGCGATTTTACTTTATTCATTGCCGATTCTACGTCCTCATAGAAACTTTCAACAGTCTGGTCATCATGGCTGGATGTGGGTGCGTAGGCCTGCACCACTTTCAGCTTGTACGTCCTATTCAGCCTAATAACTATAGCTGCTACCCTCTCGGTAATACTGTAGAACTCCTCTACGTTGCCAGCTATATCCTTATTAATGAGGAAACCCACACCTAGTTCTCGTCTATCCTTTAACCCGCGATAGCACAGTATGTGTCCGTCCTTTAGTACTGTATACGCCTCACCTGTCCTCCTAACTTCACTAAGCCCTATCACATCCCATTTAATTCCCGCTAGTTCCTCAAACAGCACTGCTAGGCTAGCCTCACTGGCTAAAGTTCTAGCGTTAAACGTTGCCAGGTTCAGATTCCAATGGCGGCCTGTCCGGAGCCAGAGATTCTTAGCACCCTCCGCTGCGTCACAGGTCTGACCGCCGCCGTGGTCAGTTGCTCTGCAGCCGCTGGGGACTGAGGGCCGAGGGTTAATTGGTTTGATCATAGAAGGTTGTGGCCAAGTACTACACCAGGGTGGCCAAATCCTGCTCTGGTGAGAGAGTGCGTTGTCGGTTCTGGTCACCGAGATCAGGCCGCACTCCAGGCCTGGTTATGGAATTCCATCGACACGCGGATTTTTTTTTTTTAACCCCGGTGGAGAATTGCGCGACACCAGGATTTGAACCCCGGTCCTCTTGCACGCGAGGCGGATGTTCTACCTCTACGCCATCGCTGCACCATAAAGACAATAACGCAACGAAAATGTCGTGCCCATACTCCTTTAACTGTGAGTTTTCACTGTAGCAGGTTGAAAAGGTGAAAGTGATAGCTTTAGCCCACCCTTCTTAACCTCTGAAAAGGCATTCCCTGGCCTGCATGGCTGAAGCCCTTCTAAACATCATAGAACACATTGTCATTTGCTAGCATTCTGATTGGCAAGCATTCTCATTGGCAAGCTTTCTGTTTGATACATGGTCAGAAGTGACGACATTGAGCTTAAGGTTATGACAGGCATGTTTCAATGGTGATTACTATGCTGCAAAACTCCAGAAAAACTTCCTTAGTACAACTGTTGCCTTAGTGTTTTGATCCCTTTCATTCTGCTTTTACTGTCATAATTGAGACCATTCAAGCAGTGTTGACCTGCAGTGTCCATGAGAGAACACAAACAAAAGTTGCATAATGCTCACCCAGGAGGCATAGGTTTTCTCTAACGTTCTGGGGTCTGCTATTGAACTTTTTTTATAAAAGATATTAATATTGTACACTGTGTGATATATTGTGACGTAAAGGGATTAGAATATTATACATGTGACTTGTGAAGTTTTATGAGGCAGCTCAATGAGCGGCTGCTGAGCATGCTGTGCTAGATTTCTTCTTATGTAACTGTACATTAGCCTACTGATATTTTGGACTCTCTAGGGACCATGAAAATGTCCTAAAAATCGGGCTGTCTGGAAAATAAAATTTCACCGAAAAAATTACTTTACTTCAACTTCTAATTGCCTGTATGGTGAAGAAAGAGGTTAATAGTTTCGTGCATATTTTCAAGCTTCACATGACACTAAACCTCTCCGTGCATCGCGTATACAGATAACGAGCAGCGACGACTTCTATGAGCTTGGTGCTCGATGGCTGTACTGTTGTCAGTACATTGGGGATGAATGCATGGGTTGTCCAGATGCAAAAGCGAACCCGCCACTATGGGAAGTGCACTGCGCCCACCGTACACGGGGCCCGAAAATGAAAGGGCAAAGGTGGCGGTAAAAAAGAACCGACAGATGGCCGAAGCGAACACTATGTCGGCATTGCCATTCTTAATTAGACTTAATAGCTAGTCAGAAACCAGTCTCAGAACCGGCAGTATGTTATTGTTTGCCATACATGGCAAAATCACTCTTTAAAAGCAATTAAATTACATTACTAATTACTTCCCAAAAAATTGCTCAAATGTAATTCAGTTACATGACCTTACTGCTCACAAAAAGGAATGACTTTATATTACAGTTATTTTCAAGAAGTAATGCAGTTACTTTGAAATTACTTTCTAGGTTTCATCCATACAAGGAAGTACATTGATTGCAGCTCTCACAAGCATTTGATTTCTTAATTTATTGCACTGAAGAAGCAATTAAGCTTCAATGTGGGCATTAAAAAGGCTGCCTTGCTTTGAAGAAAGTATGTTCTTGGCCATCCTGAATAGTTGCATTGCTGATGCAGATGTGGGTACCCCAATGTTCTGCATAGAAAGTTTTTTCAACATTGGGTACACTAAGGAATCATAAAATTGCGTGCACTGCTCTTCATCCGGCAGTGAATATAATCATTCAATACAGTAAAACATCGATATTTCGAACTCTGTTAATTCGAAATCCCTAATAATTTGAAGGACTTCTGCGGTTCCGTGATTTCTAATGTAAATCTGACCGGATTATTTGAAGCGGCGGCGTGCACCAGCCCAGTTCATTCGAAGATCTAAGATGCCATGCGAGGATGTCTGATCCAGATTTCGCCACAAAGCGATGAAGCGGCGGCCCCTCAAAGCCATGAGGTGGCGCTGTAGAGCGATGGAGATTAGTAATGCCGATGCTTGATATGTGAAGTGCCCCAGCCCCAGCACTCTCGGTGCAAAAACCGATCTCGTGCAGCTTGTGGACTGCCGGAGCATGCACCTGCAGAGGAGAGACTTGTTTCACTGCAATGCAGGCGTGGACTCCAGTTTCCATGTGACATGCTCTCAGCGCTTTGTCAAGGCATGGCTGGACTGATGGCAGCGGTGCGCATGCTCCTCTCCAGCCTGGCCGTGATCAAGGCAGCGTCTAGTGGAGGCTCTGGCATAGAAGCATCTCCTAGCACTGGCATCGCCAGTGTGTGTCCCGCGACGGGTTGACTGCGTGCAATGCTGACCTGAGCCGTTTCTTTGAGTAGTGTGCTGTGATAAGAGGGTTAGGTCGACCTTATCGTAGCGCCGACCTATTTGCGGTGCCTAAGGTAGTTTTAGACGAACGTCAGGTAGTACGTGCCCCGTGCCGGTGCCTGTTCCCAGCAGGACGCATGGGGCTCCTTGCATCAAAAAAGTCGCAAATTCGTATGCTAATCGGTTCCACCGAAGAAAATTTGAATTGCGTGCCATTTATCCAGCTCATTCACGCTGGCAGTCGCTTCCTCGGATGAGCGGGAGGTAGTGCGAGGGCAAACTTCCGATTCCAATAATACCCAGGGGTCCAGGGCGTGCATTGCGCCAGAATCCGAAACTGCAGCACCGTGTGCAATTCAGTTTGCCACTTGCAGTCGGTCAGCACGCAAGTGTGGAGGCAGGTTTGAAAGCCGCTTTTTCGCATTTTATTTCCATTGTCTTCGGGCTGCTGTCCTTGTGATTGCATCGTTACGCGTTTGTTGCTTTGAGTTGCATGCGTGCTGCACTGCCGTCCCACGAGAAACTACAAAACAAAATGCGGTGGCCGGAAGAAGCATGCAGGGTGCGGTTACTGTTGACTTTTTCTTTTTTTTTTTTTGCCAGCAGGGACTGCGAGCTGGACGATCAGCTTTTATGTGGCCATATACAGTAATCACAAGTCCGTCCAGTAATGGTAGCGCATTCCCGCAATGCAATTTTGTGCCTGGGTCCATTTTTTTTTCGTGTGGTCAGGCAGTTTGAAAACCCGGTTAATTATAATAATTTTCGTGGTCCCAATGACTTCGAATTAACGAGGTTTTATTGTGTATCATGTAGACATGCCCTCTTGATTTTGAAGAATTTGCCGCTCGCATCACTTGTGGATGCTGCAGCGGTTTCCTGTTCACAGTGGCACCTCTAGAGTTGGCTCAACGCGATGCTATGGCCTCGCTCTAACTAGCCGTTAACAGCAAAATTTATAAATACTTTGTCTAAGCTCTGTGCCACACCATTCAACTTAAACAACCTTGGTAGCTCTCTCTCTAAGGAAGTGAAGTAAAAGAAATACCAAATTCTCTCTCAGAATGTGACGTACACATTTTTAGTGCGAGAGCACTATTAGCCCCCTACCCCGCAAAATCCGCATGTGGACGTGAAGCCTCTGAGATAGTCAAGAGAGGAAAGGTGCATACCGTATTTACTTGCTTATAGGTCGACCACTAATAATGGCCGACCCCTATACATTGGGCTCGTTGAGAAATAAAAAAAATTATTCGACTCATATCTTTAAAAACCGGAAAAACATGCACACGACAAACATTTATTTACAATAAACTTGGCCACCAAATACTGCTGGTCACTGTCACAAGCCACATCCTCGTTGGAACTGCTGGGAAAGTTTTCCTCTTATGATGCTTTGCAGGCGACCTCGTCATCCAAACTGAAGTTGTCCTCGCTGCCATGGAGTGCATTAGAAATGCAGCATTTTTTGAACCCTGTCCTGAATGATCTCCGCCGGAGGATCCTCCCACGCATCCTTGACCCATGTCGCCACTTCGGTGAGCGGGGCCTTCTTGTTGCGTCCCGTTGGCGTCATGGCTGCATTGTCCTTCGCGAGCCATTCCCTGTAATATTTGGTGACGTGGTCTTTAAAAGGCTTGTTCGCGGCGACATCCAGGGGTTGTAATTGAGACGTCATACCACCAGATCCGTGCCTGCCCTCTGTAGGGCTTCCTTGACGCCGAGGCAAATGTGGCCTCTGAACGAGTCCAAGACTAGCATGTTTGGAAGGCCCAAGTCAGCACCTGGTCACTTCATCCAAACTGTCTGGAACCATTCTTTAACCATCTCCTCATTCATGAATCCTTTTTCATTGTCGTGGATGATCACTTTTTCGGGAATGGTTCATTCTTTGGAATTGTCTTTCGGCGAAACATGACGTACAGCGGCAACTTTCAGCCATCTGCAGTGCAGCGCAGCATAACAGTAAATCGCGTATGCTCGTGGATAGTCATCAACAGACGCACGTCTTTTGCCCCCTTCGTTGTTACGGTGGTATGGCTGGCCATGTCGAAGTAGACCGGCGTTTGGGCGGCGTTCCCGATCTGTCCAAGACTATAATCCTTTTGATGCCGGAGCTTCAGAATGTAGCGCTAGAATTCCATCAGCCGTTCCTCGTACTCTGCTGGCAAACGCCGGCGGATGGTCATTCTACGACGAAGGGAGAGCCCGTTGCACCGCATAAACTTTTGCACCCAACCCCGACTTGCTTTAAACGTTGACCGACCCATCCCATCTCGCTGCGCCAATTGCCGAGCCTTCGTTTGTATGTCCTCACATGACATCTGGAGACCCTTCGCACGCTCCTCTTCCACATGAAGCCTCAATTTCTTTTCGAGAGCTTCATACCTTCCGGTTGCTGGCCTGCAAAAAATAACAAATCCGCCTGTTGCAAGCAAACAGTCGGTCCCGTTGTTTCCGCCAACCCCTAATCAACTTTTCATTTGCGTCGAACTCACGCTGAGTGGCACAGTTGTTCGAGTTCCCTGCAAAAAAGAATCACTTGTTGCTTAAAGTCGGCAGTGCTACACTGCCAACTTGACATCGTCGCTCAAGCACACAACTGCAAATGCGATTGCAAAGCGGCGATGCAGAGGGAAATAGACACAAATACAGGCGTTCCGAGTGACGGGTATACGAGCCCCGTATGAAGCCTGCAAAGTAGACAACCTGAAAGCGGACGTCAGCACCACCTTTATGAATTGGTTAAACCAGTGATTCTTTTAATCAGCAACTTTGTTGCGACTTATTAAGGAGGGAGGTGGGGATCGGAGTGAAATTCCTTATTTTTGTAGTAGAGCAATGAAATTTTGCACGGTTATTGGGAAGTGTGCTGAATGACTAAATACAAAGTTTCATTGATATATCTTGAGTAGTTTTGACATTACAAATTTTTATTTGCACCCAATTTGCAGAAAGCCTGGCGTGACAAAAAAACGTGGTAGAAGCCCATTCTTGCTTTTACATTTTAGCGAAATGAATAGTTCATGCAGTGACATTCTCCAAATATTTTTGTCGTCCTTATTTTTTTTACACAGGACATTATATCCATGTTTGAAAAATGTCGTTATCAACATGCCAATTTAGCTAAACAGTAAAAAAAGTGAGATAGTTGTTAAAAATACAGGAATGTCACTGCATAGAGAATTTACTAAGAAATACAATGCAACAAACCTCATGCAAATCGCACAAGGCATAGTTGTTTTATGCTTTCTGCAAGCGGGATAATGTGCTCAAAACTCACTTCTGAGAAAACTGGCAAGCACTGGCAAGTTTTGCAAGCACTGCAGATTTATTAGAAAGCACCAGAGCTGTAATATTTTGCATCACTGCTGTCAGGTATTCTTCTTGCACCTTTGCCTCTTTGTTTGGTGGGCTTTGGACACCTTCTTCAGGTGCTCTTGGTTCTTTTCTTGAGCCCTCTGGACGGCAAGGGCACCATGATACACACCCAAGGTGCCACACATTGCCGAGTAGGCTCCTTTGCTTTTTGAATTGTACTTTACGACTGCCTCATTTACTGCAGTCTCTATCGCAAAAAGCCAGGCATGCTCGTCCTTTGACTGTGCTGACCAAACTTCCGTTCATTTGCGGACACTGCGTGGATGGAGTTGCGAACGGTGCATGTCTGCACTTCTGCAGTCACTGCCAACACGAAGCGTGGCTCGAGGCGCGCCTGATGGTGCTACGTTCGGGCGACGATTCGTCGGGTGAATCTTCAGCTATCACACTGTTGCTTGTCGACAGTTGGGGCTCACTCGCAGACTGCGTGTCCGTGTCGCACGATGCGCCAGAAACAGAGCACGCCATCTCTGCCGGCATTGCCTCCAACGCTGCAATCTCTGCTGCCGATTTGCGTGGCCGTACGCAAAGGTGCAAGAGACTCCGTTGGCGCGTGTCCCGTCAACTGGGTTATTGGCGTCGATGGCACAGGGCGATTGTTGGCTTTGCTGCTGGAGCAACGCGGTGCAAGATAGTGCGGCACGTTTTCCGCATGTTTAGTCGGGTGCTCCGCTTCTCCCGCTGGCCGCCGTCCTTGTCTAGCCGTAGGAGGCTTGCGCTTCCGTTTTCCGAAGGAGTGCTTCATTCAAAATTTCTTTTGAAATGAGCGACGATCCATCACTAACCCGGGAGCTTTCAGAAAACCGAATTTTGCATGTCAAATGAAGACTCCGCCGTGGTTTGCGAAGCAGAAAACAGTGGCACAGTGGTCCGCTGTGGTTGCCAGCTTGCCCACTGCTGCAGCAGCAACCAATGGGGAGGTGCCTTTCAGACTGGCAGCCAATCGGAGGCCCACTTTCATCGCAGGGCCCGTGTGACCACCCCTGTCTTACCCGCGCTTCTTTTGTGTTTGTGCGACTGTTGCAAGATGGCATGACTACTGATTTTGGTTTGTTTTTGGGGAAAAGAAATAGCACAGTATCTGTCTCACATATGAATCGCGCAGCTGTAAGGGAAAGGTTAAAGGAGGGAGTGAAAGAAAAAAGGAAGAAAGATGTGCTGTAGTGGAGGGCTCCGGAATAATTTTGACCACCTGGGGACCTTTAACGTGCACTGACATCACACAGCACACAGGTGCCTTAGCATTTTGCCTCCATCGAAATGCAGCTGCCGTGGTCGGGTTCGAACCCGGGAACTCCAGATCAGTAGCCGAGCGCCCTAACCACTGAACCACCGCAGCGATGACTGAAGAATTTAGAAACGAAACGGCGGAACTTTGAGCTTTCAAACGATACCAAGATGGTGGCGCTCGGTGGCGGGAAAGACGAGATATGGCTCTGTGAACTTCAGTGATTTTGCGCGATTTATAACTGTTTTCTCGCCCTGCGCACTGACAAATTAAAATTTTTCGGGCAGTTTTAGGGCGTTTTCAGCTAAACCATTTTGATACAACGTACGTTAGGCGTTGCAGATACCGAAATGCGTGGTTTCCAAAAAGCGATATTTTCCGCGATTTTCGCAATCTGATCCCTGCGTCCCCCCTTAATTACACTAGCGCTTTTTCTGGAAGTGTGACTGCGGCTTCGACATGCATGCTGGAGCGTTTGTTTTGATCACGACCTCCTCTATAAACTATAATACACTGGCTTTGGTACCTATTTAAACGCCAAAATAGACCGCTTCCTAAGCTGTCTATTGATAAGACCACAGAAATGAGTGGAAGAGCGATGCCGGTGCACACAGTAATTCGCTGTTATTTTCGACTTCGAGGTCACACCAGCACTGTTCCATTGTCGGCTCGCCGCCATGGCTTTCTTGAATGCAGTCGGTAGCATTCAAAGTAGTTCTGAACGTTTTTATTAGACTTGCCAATGCAAATTTTTCCTTTATTTTTTTGTGTGTATTTACTGCGAACATACATGAGTATAGTACCAGTGTAGCCGGTGCTGCTTGAACAGCAGGCGTGACAATAGAACTCCATTAGCTCGCTACTTTTGCTCGCTTTGGTCAAGAATGTAGGTCGAGGTTCTTTGGTCATGAATATAGGTTGATAGCTAATTATGGGTAACATTTCTCTATATGTGAGTAAATACGGTAACTGTCTCACTGGGTCAGTGGACACCTCAATTGTTCTTTGAGCTAGGTGACAGTAGGGACAGAGAGATGTGCGCTGCATGCATTAGTGCTGACAACATTGTAGACTCCGTTGATTTTGAGGAAAGGAAAGGTGCATGACTGGCTCTCTGGGCCAGTGAACACCTCATTAGTGGTTTGAGGTATGTGGTGATGGTGACAGATGTTTCCCTGCATGTGTTGGCATTGACATCGTTGTGGCAGAAAGGTGGCACTAAAGCAATAGACCGCCGGCATTCATTGGGTTCATTGGCTCTGCTGATTTTGAGGTAAGGAAAGGTGTATAACTGGCTCCCTGGGTCATGGACACCTCACTCGTGCTTTGAGGTACATGGTGGTGGTGTCCAATTGCAAAAAAAAACGTGCTTTTGCACAATATTTCGTGCTTAGCAATGCTAAACCACCATTCATTTTTTTTTTGGTCTTCCCACCAAGCTCCGTCCTAGTCATCATCGCCCCTCCCCCTTTTTTTCCCCATACCGTAGACCATTAGAAAGGTAAGACAATATAAGCAAGACAAAGAAGGCAGGAGAGACAAGCAGTTGTTACTTTCATTGCGCTCGAAGACAGAAATGAGTGGCGAACCCAGGGCCTCGTTGCCCTGAGCTGTGTGCACCGTTTAAGTCCTCTGAAGCGAGGTATTTATTGCTGCGGCTGTAGTATTCACCTGGTCACAGCTTCCGTACGGGAATTTTAGAGCCATGCACGTTTCCACGCCCTCATCTCGTAGCGATGAACCTGACTAAACGCTACCGTGTTCTTAGCATGGGAGCTCCTCTGTGCATGTTCCTGACCCGTCTTGAAGTCCAAAATGTGCCTTCTGCCTGGAAGGTGGCCCAAGCACAGCCCCACGCCTTGCTGCTTGGGAGATGCTTGCAACACGTGGGCTCCTACCATTACACTGTCCTAGGCTTACCACGCGCTGTTCCTGCTTTCGAGGCGGTCTACCTGGCATGTAAGAGAGTAAAACTTTGGTGGTGCAGCTGTCCACTTTAGGAAAAGTAATTTTGGAAGTAATTAAATACTTTTGCTGTTAAATTACTGCTCTAAAATAATTCATAACACTACTAAATTACTAAAACAGAAAAGTAATTCATTACATTGGTTACTGTAAAAAGTAATTATAGTTAATCAATTGCTGCCATGTCTGTTGTATGCATTCCGCAATGGCTTGCGTATGAGAAAAGCGGTTTTTCTGTCACCAGAACGCCAGTTTTGACAGTTGCGATAGTGCATTCGGGGCTGTGGTGCATTTTGTCGCAAATACAAGCTCCTCACTTTAAAAAGCATTACCATTTTTTTTCTGCTCGCAGTCTCCATGAAGCTGTTTGCATCCCATGTGCTTTGCTGCTGTCTATTCACGTCTTCGAATGAACGAACTCAGTCTTCATAGGTCAGCTCAGTGAACTGCGACTAGCATTCAGTTTTGTGCAGTGCATGATGTTAGAGAACGGTATGAACTCGCAGCCACATGTGCACAATATGTCAACAAAGAGAATGGGTACAAGCCAAGCTCGGACCTCATGCTTGGCATTCGAGGGTCCATGGCAAGGGAAAGCGTCCTGCACCTTCAAATCCCACCACTGTGAGCTTGAGCACACACTCAGCGAAAAAAGGGCCATGATGGGCTTTGTGGCGGATTTCGGTCGTTCAAGGATTGATGGTCTGCAGATGCGGGTGGGGATATCAGCCTTGCAATTTCATTTAAGAGACTCCCTTTAGCTCTTAATCTGCTCTATTCGATCAAGTTTTCTATCCGCATTTAAGTTTGAATTATAGAGCTGCCACTACACATTATATGGCGGCTTGGCTGTTGGTGGTGATGCTACAGCAAGTGCGAATGAGGTCTGAATAATTGGGCAATAAGTTATGATGCATCTGGAATTTCAGGCCCTCTTATACACTGGCTCTATAGTGCGTGTTGCGGAGCAGTGAAAAAGTCAGAATAATCAAGCACGTCTGAAAAATTGGGCATCGAAATTTTTCAGTTGCCGACTAATTGTTTTGGTCAGCTTTGCTTCATTTGCACAACTTCCGTATACAGTACCACGTGTTTATTGACTTTTTAACTGTCTTGATATGTAGGCTGGTGGCTCAACTCACCTTCGTGGCTGGCTACCATTTTCACTAGTTTCCTTCTCTGCTCCCTGTTGTGATACTTTATGGCAGCAACTAGTCGCAAGAATGCATTTCTTTCAGTGAAAGTGTGAGGTTGGCAGCTTGTTAGTAGATGGTGGAATCATGGACTATAGCTCTCTGTCGAATATGCCAACAGCATTCTTAAAACCTGAAAAATTTTTTTCTGAAAGCTGTAGCTTCCTACATTCCCTGATAAGAGCGAAGTGTCACAACTATTACTCGCGGGATGAACTCCGAATTCTTAGAACAAAGCATGCAATTTTTGTTTTTTTTTTTTATTTGGAGTTGCAGTGTTATCCCAAATTTTGTTTTGAAATGCTTAGCAGTTCCTCTTGGTTATGTACTTTATAACTTGTTCTCTCAGAAAGAGTGAGGCTATGAAGGTTGTTTAGATTGTTACATGGTGAATGTTGTATGGCAAATGAAGTTGGTATGATTTTCATGGCTGGTTGTTTGTTCTGAGTCCTGCACAGTTGATCAAGTTCATCTCTGGGTTTATTGCTTTCTACTGCAATCACTGCCTGTACACTAAAAATGAACTCATCGCACTTGTTCTTGTACGAGACTGCCACTTTTTTTTTTAACACCAAGACTAATATATAGCACTAATCTATACTGATTGGTCTAGTAGGATTGGCCAAACAATTAGCCTGACAAAAATTTAAGGCTAGTGATTGTAAAACTAGTACGCAACCAAATGAACATTTATAGTAAGTGCTCTTGCATTTTAATGTTTGGCAAGTGATTTAGACAGTAGAACCCCGCTATAGTAAACTCGGATATAGTAAAAATTCGGATATAGTAAAGTGAAACTGCGCTCTATTCCGCCTTCCTAGACGACTTGCATTTTTTTGTCAGCTAAAGTAAAGATTTTTTTCAAAGAATCTGCTGTAGTAAAGAGTGTCTGGCGGTGGCGACTTACCTCCCATGGAATGATGACAACGCGGCATGCGCGAGGCCAACATTCGGAGGCAAATGGATACCAAAGACGATAAAATGGTGCTCTTTCAGATAGCTTCACCACAAAGCTTGGAAAAAAAAGTACAGCTGCCTATGAACGCAGAAAGAAGGCGGTGTGGGTAGCTGAAAAAGGAAAGACAGTAAAAGTGTGGTGAAGAGTAAAGAAGGGAAGGGCAAAGATTTGCAGCACAGCAGCGCAAAGCACAGGGAAGCGGCGGCACTATATGAGTGGTACATCCGCGCCTCGACCGTGGTGTGTGTTTCTTAACTATTGCCTCTTAAACGACGCTGAGGCTGTGGAAAATGACGCCGTGCCCATGAAAACATTGGTTTTCACATGAAATCAAACTCCTCTTATATTCGTAGCCACGCTACATTTGAGCAAATGTGGTACTTTCACAAGATGTAAACAAAATCGAAAACGTGATTACGTGAGATGTGATGACTGAAAATAAATAATTATCACAAAAGGACAATAAGAGTGTAATGGAAGGTATTTGTGAGTGTTTCTTTTATAAACCAACGCTGTGTTTAATAGGTGGCCATTTAATTACCAGAGAGCATTCTCAGAGCCATGCCATCACCAGAACTGATGTAATAAAGATTTTTGCTGGTTCGAGTCACTATAGATCGGTTCTACTTACTACATCTCTGTGACATGTCTGAGGTGTATGTGCTCCTGATGTTAAACTTCATTATCCATTGTGTATTTTTCAGAATATTGCACATTGATGCAAATGTTCGAGACCGATCGGTAGATCTAATGGATGTTTGTAGTTGACTCGGTCTCTATAATGGTGAACTTTTCCCTGTTACATTTTGCTTAACTGTATTTTGGCATTGCGTCATTTGCCTCTTGTGTTCAAATTTCATTTATGCTTTGAGTACATAAGCAGTTCGTTTTTGTCATGTGTTAAAATGACCTGCTGTAAGCTGCAGTTTTCAAGTTCATTTTGTTTTATTTTGTCATTTTGCAGCACCGCTCTGCAGTTGCACAAAAAAATGCTCTAACTGAAGGTGATGCAGTGAACATTGTTCTTGGAGCTATAAAACCAACCAAACATTCTACACGAGGACCAGCAGCTGCGACTCTGTGGAAACATTGCACTCCTTGAGGAGTTTTTGGGATGCCTGAAACAATTGCTTTTCAGCACTGTCCCCTGCATTTCCTCTCTGAACAAAGCTCAATGCAGCCACATGAACACATCCAGATGTCCCACCTAAATGTAACCAAGCTTTTAAAAAACATGCAATGTTCCAGCCCAGTGAAACCAACTGAGATCTGTTGCCTGGCCTAGTCAGCAGTATTTTCTCCTTCAAATTTCAGTAACTAGTAAGGACTAATTATCGAACTTTTTAATTATTGAATTGAGGAACAAAGTGTCAACACAAAAGTTGTAGATCGCTTCTAAAAAGAACTAGCGGCGCTGTTTCTATCAGGGTGCAGTTTATGTAGCTTCATTTATTGGCGTTCAAAGAAAGCTGTCAGGTGACCAGCAGCTGGCTTTGCCCCACTGTACACGCAAAGCCTCATTCGGGAGAGCACTCCAGAAAAAAGTGGATTTCATTCTCTGAGAAGCATCTCTCGACGTTGAAGTGGCATTGTTGTCACGTGGAAGCCTGTTTTTATTGTGAAAGTTGTGGTTTAAGGCAGGTAAAAAAAACTTTATGCAAACGGTAGCTTGGAGCAGACATTTCACCCCGCAGGGGCGTCTGCTACATGCAGATGTTAGTGAGTTGCAACACCACAGGTTCCTGAGCATCCGCAGGGACATCCCCGCAGGGGGATGATGGTGAGCTGTTTGTCACCACGGACCCGAGCACCTGTGCTTAGCCATGCGTGGCTCAGCCGTGTCCGGGTAAAAAGGGATGCTGGTGGTTGAGACGATGCCGAGCATGGGGACCTTTAAGGCCCCTTGGCCGAGGCAACACCCCACTTTGGCCCCAGCTTCCCGTACACGGCGGCTCCGGCCTGACCCAACCAGGGGGAAATTGGCAGCCTCCTTTTCTTGTCCTTCCATCCATCTTTCGCTTTCCTATCGTCTTTCTCACTGCTGTCCTCTCTCCTCCTCGTTTTCAGTTGTTCCTTTTTCATGGGTGGCTAGGGTTAACCTTGTGTGGCAAACCACCCTGAGTTGTACCATATTTGGTTATAGTTGCGGCGTACATCTGGCGTGGACAGGACTTTCTTGCAACTTCCTGTCCTGTCCCCGTGTTGAGCTCCGTGGTGGGTGGCTGCCACCGTAGCCGAATAACAATTTTTTTTTTATGGATTCCTTTTCTTCAATAAATGATTGCCCTCATCTGGAAGTCTTCTGGAATGGTGTGGCAAAATTGCAAAGTGTGGTGGACACAAGATTGCAAGGATGCAAAGAAACAACAAAATAAAGCTTGGGGTATTTTTCGCAGGCACCCCACACAAGAGAATCTCGTAAATTTTAAGAAGTCAAGAGTTAAACCTCTGTACGTCCGTCGTAGTGCCGAAAAAGCACAGTAGAGTTATCTCATCCATAAACAGTGAAATCACATTAAAAAAAAATGTGGGAGCAGGTAAGAAAATTAAATGGCAGCTTTTCACCGTTTACAATTCCGCTTTTGATAGCACCTGGTACACAACCAAGTCTAAGGGAACAGGCAGACATAATAGGGGAGCACTCGCTGTAGTTTCTATTTGTCGCATTATACCCAGTCATTTCTAAAATACAAAAACATAGCTGAAAAACACTCCCTACAAGTGGAGGTGCTAACGAACAATACAATAGATTAATTACTCTCCAGGAAATCAATAGGGTACTGTCTGCCGGCAGAAAAACTGCTCCATGACCCGACCAAATACACTATGAAATGCGGGCCCATCTTTCCCAGCCTGCCGTAGGGGTACTTTTGAATTTCAACAAAATATTCGTAGAGGGAAAAATACCTGAGGAGTGGAAAAGAGCCGTTATAGTACCATTCCTGAAACCTGGAAATCCAGCAACCTCTCCTAATCCAAATCTTTTGAAAGTGTTCTGAATATTTGATTAACCTTTGTCCTAGAATCCCGTAAACTTCTCGACATTTATCAGTGTGGGTTTAAAAAAATGTGCTCAACAACTGACCATCTTGTTCGGTTTGAAGATGCTCTCCGAGGAGCATTTATACACAGACGGCACTGTCTTGCAGTCTTTTCCGATATGGAGAAAGCATATGATACAGCCTGGAGGTTTGGTATGCTCCGCGACCTAGTTGACCTAGGCATTCGTAGCAGGATGCTTAACTGTTCGAAAGACTTTCTTTCTGGCTGTTCATTTCATGTACGCCTAGGTTCCACCCTTTCGAGAAAATTCATTCAGGAAAATGGGGTACCACAGGGGTGTAGTCTACGTACCACACTCTTTATAGTAAAAATGAACTCCATAGTGAAAATAATTCCAGAGTCAATCATGTATAGCGTATATGTTGATGACCTTCAAATAGCATGCACATCCTCCAACCTATCAACCTGCGAGCGACAGATACAACTGACTTTAAACAGACTTGCGGTTTGGGCAGACTGAAATGGGCTTAAGTTCTTTGCACAAAAAACAGTTGCTGTTCTTTTCTCACTCAAAAGAGGTCGGCAGAGTGATCCCACCCTGCACCTAAATGAAATTATACTTCCAGTAAAACAAGCCAAAGGTTTGCGAAAGTTATTTATGTCAGTAATAGATGCAATTTGATTGGGAAACTGTGCTACTCAACTGTGCGCCGGGGGAGCTGCCGCGGTGGCTGAGTGGTTATGGCGCTCGGCTGCTGGCCCGAAAGACGCGGGTTCGATCCCGGCCACGGCGGTCGAATTTCGATGGAGGCGAAATTCTAGAGGCTCGTGTACTGTGCGATGTCAGTGCATGTTAAAGAACCCTAGGTGGTCGAAATTTCCGGAGCCCTTCACTACGGCGTCTCTCATAGCCTGAGTCGCTTTGGGACGTTAAACCCCCATAAAACCGAAAATCAAAACTATGCGCTGGTGGAGAACTTCAGACCGGAAGGGAGAGGAAAGCTGAAGGTTACCCGCTGCGGTGGCTCAGTGGTTAGGGCGCTCGGCTACTGAGCCAAAGTTCCCGGGTTGGAACCCAACTGTGGTGGCCGCGTTTCGATGGAGGCAAAACGCAAAGGTGCCTGTGTGCTGTGCGATTTCAGTGCACGGTGAAAATCCCCAGCTGGTCGAAATTATTCCGGAGCCCTCCACTATGGCACCTCTTCCTCTTTCTTCTTTCACTCTGACCTTCCTCTCTTCCCTTATGGTGTCGTTTGGGTGTCCACCGAGATGTGAGACATTTCCTGTGTCAATTCCTTGCCTAAAAAAAACAAAAAAAACAAAACACCAACAAGCTGAAAGTTCAAAATATATGGCAGTGTTTCCACCTGTTGACTGGTTTCGTAACTCACCAGGTGGCACGTGGTGTATTCTTATTTTCCAGACAGGCCTCATACTATGCCTGATTCGGTAAATGAAGGCAAGACCTCTTGATTTCTTTTATAGCCCCACAACAAGCTTTCAACAGCTGTCAATCCTTTTAAAGGTAATGCATGCACTAGCAGAGGCTCAAAAATGTAAAATCTTGCAATGCTCAAAAGGTAACTTCTGGCAGTCGGTAATAGAGAATCTGCAAAAACATTGATTGCACATAGTTGAAAGGGAAAGAAAGCACTAATGTGTTTAATGCGGAAGAGACAAGCTTTTGGAGTCATTTCAGGGTGCTGCACTTATCTTTTAGAATTTTGGCCACTAGCAGCAATGATCTGAGGAATAATTTGAAACAGCCCCTTTCACGTCATTTGCTGAGAGCAAGCAATAAAGAGTTATGGTGATGAGTAAGGAGCTCCAGTGTGAGAATTCAATGGTCACGACTAAAGCACATTCAGAAGTGTTGTTGCTCCATGCTCTCTGGTACCCCGAGATTGAACCGATTGAAGTGGCAAGCAAACACTGTTGTTTTTGCTGTCCACTGTCAAAATTTATGTTGTAGCACATGCTAGTCGGGTCCCCTGTGTGTGCAGGCTGTGGACATTGGCTTCCTTGGGTGAGCCCCTTTTAAGCGTGACCCGCTCGTCCTGTCTCTCTTTACATGGAGTGCAGCAACTGAGCAGCGAGGGCTAGCAGACTGCGTGTCCCCGGGGCCCCGCCATGACCCTGCCCAGGAGGGCGGCTGCAGGACAGCTGACGAGCGGCCTCTGGGTCAGGGCGGCCTGGCCACGGTGTTCCCTTACCGCTGCGTTGTGTGCGGCTTCTGCTCCTTCACTCAGGACACAATGATTGCGCACATGCGACTCCACTCGGGCCAGACACTTTGCTGCCGAGCCATGGATGCGTGCTGCCAGTACAGTACGCCCTTTGAGGATGTGTTGCGCAAGCATGTCTCCACGGAGCACGCGGATGACAGTGCAGTGGCTCGGTGCCCACACTGTGGGATGCCGTGCAGCAGTGCCAAGGTGCTGACGCGACACGCGGCAGAGAGCCACCACAACATGGTGCTCAGAGGCCGCTGTGCTGACTGCGCAGTGATGCTGCTGCGCCACTTTGGACTGGTGGCCGAGCCAGACGCTACTGGCCGGGTTGTAGCAGCACCTGTGCTGCAAGTGCAGCGATTGAAGCAGTCTAGGAAACAACCAAAGCCTCGAAAAGTAGTTGTCTGTTGCTCTGACCGCTGTGGAAAGTCTCAGCTAGGCCCAGCGGCTCCACGTCGCCGGAGGAAACATTGTGCACCTCCACGCCTACCTTTAGGAAAACCCTCGCTGAGTCTGTCGTGTCACCACTGTAAGTTGGAAGGTGGCCTGCGACGCAAGAAGGCATTCAGGTGTCACAGTAGCTACCTAGTCCACATGTACTGGTGCCATTCACGAGAACGCCATCGATGCTCCCGGTGTGGTTTGGGATTTAGGCATGGCTATCAGAGTTATCTTCACTCAAAAAAACAGCACAGCTAGCCAAGGCCTTGCTTGACATTTCTTTCTGTTGTTGTTGTTTTCACCATGGTAACAGGAGCTGCTGTTATCCATATTGTCCTGAATGTTGGTACCTGTGCACAGCACCCAATGAAGATAGGTTCGTCTTAGTGAACTTAGAGACAAGAAAGCATTGCTCTGGTGCAGTTAACTTGGTTAAATGATCAAGAACTTAAAAAATATGTCCTGGCTACGGTTCAGGTTGAAGCTGCATTGCTCTTGTTTGAAGTAATGAAGTGTGAATACACGATAACAATGCCTGCTCATTTGAATCTGTAGGCTTAGTTTCGAGATATATTTTAGGCTGTGCTTGTTATATTCTTCAGGAAACTATGGACCATGAGGTGAACATACCCGTTCTCTGTGGGGTAATTGCAGACCGTATGTGTTCACATAGCACTCATGCCTTCAACAATTAATTCATTCAATTCCTTTGATATATAGTTTGATATTACAAAATAATTTAAACACATAGGCAAGCATCACTTGATGTTCTGAACTTTAGTTTTAAGTACGTAGTGCTTAAATTACTGTTACGAAATTATAAGTTTGTATGCCTTGACGACAGTTCTACTTGCGGAGCTATAGCATTTACTTGTTATTTACTGTTGGAAGTCATTCATATGGAACAATTTTTTTTTCTTTTGGCACTATTTTATGGGCAAGTTTGCCTGAGGTTGTGTGCAATTTCTCCTACAAGAAAGTTGCTGTGGCAGAGAAAATATTAGGTTGTTATTGTCAGATGTTGCTCTCATTCATAGATTTATAGACACTAAAGTGGTTAATGGCGTATATGTTCTCTCAGCTGTACACAAACTGCCATCATGTCAATATTAATACTGAGAATTGTCCATACATTAAACATTCTTAAATACCATGCTCATGTACAAATTGTTATAATTGAGCTTGAAAGGAGGTGGGTGAGAGTGCAATTTATTCTTGCTATCTATATGTACAGACAGGTCATATATGTATATACACGCAGATATGTACATTACAATGTTTCTAACTGATATTTAAAGCCATTTGTCATAGCTGCCCTTTTTTGGCATTGAGTACCTTTCAAGAACCATCTGTTAGGATAGCCCATTGGTGACATTCCATTTTATTGCTGGGGAAATTTCAATGAACAGTGTTCTAGATAGCGCGTGTTGCCATCACTGAAATTTAAACAATTTGGTCTAACATTTATTGGTGATTGGTTCTGTTAATTTCACAAAACCAGCTTTAGAGCTTGGTAAGGGATACCACGCTACATTGTGGTGCTATACGTTCTGTTGCTTTGTGTGGTAGACCAGAAGTGTTTCAGTGAGCTGGGAGAAGTTAGATTCATGCTTGTGGTCTGTGATTCTGGGTGGCAGAAAGAAAAGGCAATTGTCTCTTTATGAAACATACTACACTGGGCATCCTACCTCACATTTGTGATATGGTAATTCACTTGTTGCTTAATGTTTACTGATGGTATACATATATATGTCTATTTTAAGTTTCAGAACTAAGGGACAGACTTCTACCTGTTTGTGTTTTGTTGTGAGGCACTGATGCTTTTCAGTTAGTTGTTTGTTTTGAATAGCAAGGTGTTGAAGATTTACATGTCTATCAACACTGTGTTTGCACATCTTAAAGTTTTACGGAAGGCTTGTCAGCCGTTAAGTCTAGCATCTTGGGTTCTCGGACTTGACCTTGGCAACCGTAATTGATATAGGCTTCTTGGAACAATTCATTAGTGAATTTTCTTTTAGTCAGTGTTCATATATTTTTTTCAGCCTTGCTTTGAGGGCAGATGCATCCTCCAAATTCCATTGCTTTGTTTCTCTAAGCAGCAGAAGTATTTAAAATGAAGTAGGAGGCTGTGATGACAGGAGGAACACTAATTTAAGTATCAGGGAAATAAAACACAAGGAAAAAAAACTTTTTGCTGTTTTCATTGTGCTGATAGTTTCTTTGTGGCATATTTTTTCTAATCTCCCTTGCTCTGGCATGTATATGCCTGAATGTGTATGTGCTTAGTTTTTACAGCACTTGTCTTCAACTTACATGTTTTTTTTAGGCTAAATTTTGGGACACCAGAATGCTTTTATTAGATTCAGTTGAAGGAGCAGTGGAATTTAGCTTTGCTGTGGAGGCATTTGTAGGGTAACGCTTATGTGCTGAAGGATAAATTGTAAAGATTGTGAAAATTAACAGCTGGCTCTTTAGTTGCATCATATAGCTTGGAGGCAGCTTACTTTTTTACATGCGTTGTCTTTTTTCTGCAGCAACTTCTTTAGCCTGCCTCGGGCTTTCTTAGCCTTAGGCTGCTGTGCTGTTTTTATCAGATATTTCAAGGCACTGCGTTGAAACTGAGTATTTTTTGCCATTCTTTGCAGAGCAGATAGGTTTTCAAATGCTCTCACTTCCATTAGCCTGCTCTGCTCGAGATGCATGTCTTCATAATGCAGTGCACAAACCAGTCTCATTCGCGCATTAACTGTGCCATACAAACGTGTTGTTTGGTCTACTTAAAAAGCTTGGGGGGATTATTTATGCGGCATAAAAACAGTGAGGCTGTATTCCTGAGCGGGAGCCTCATCCCTATAATGATTTTGTCCCCTCTTTGAAAGCAGGTGCTTGAGAACAATTTCATTATTGGACTGTTCATTATACTCCTGCTCTGAAATATGCTTTTCAAGTAAAATTGCACATGCATGCCGGGGGCATACCACAGCCGGAAAGGTTGGCACCAGTACATGTTGTGGTGTGGTACAAGAAAAGGAAGAGTATTTTCTGTTCATAAGCAGTGGAAGGACATGCTGAAATTGCAGGAAACTTAAAAGTGCAAGTTGATATTTGAATAAAACAGAATTTAAAAATATATACGTTCAGATAGTGAAAAGATGGCTTGCTGCCCAGTTGAACTATTTTTGCTCAAACTAGAAGCAGAGACTGGTGCTCTGCATTTTTGGTGCTCTGAATTTTTGAAGCAAAAAAAAAAAGCAATTACTGAGAAGTCTCAAATCCGAGAACATTTCTTACGGATGATACAGAACAGCTACGACACACTGAACATCCTTGAGAGTTCCTAGGGAAAGCTGTTGGAGACGGGAATTGGCACTCGGCTCCAGCAGCCAGGGAAGCAACATTGTGAATTAACAAGTTTCACTGTCTACATGTAATCAGTGACGTCAGCAGGGTGTACTTTGCTCAGCACTTGGTTCACTGATATGGTGGCTCTGTTTCAGGATGTAGAACTTTCTAGGAATGAGCATGTGTGTTAGCCCGCTTTCTTTCCTTTTACACTGCTCTGATGAAGTGTGTGGTTTTGACAGTGACTGGGTGTTGCTGTCAGTTCCTTTCATAGCGACAACTATATACGGCATTTCTTGTGGGGTTTACACTGAAGTTAGAGTGTGACATAAATGTCAAATAGTGCTTGACGTCGAGGTGTGGTAACGTCATACAGCCAACCAGGGTGCTTGATTCGCATGTTGGTGCAGGCATGGCACCATAAGTGAGTGCCAGAGGGAGTCCAATGTGCGGCTGCTACAGCGACAGGAATAAACCTTGCTGCCTTGCACTCCTTCCCAATTCACCAGGCTCCTCAGAATGGCACTGTCATGCAGAGATTTGCACTTTCCTTTGGGAAAGCGAGTTTACGGTGTGGAGCACTGTGGCACATGTCGCAGAGAGATAGAGGTGAGGTGAAAAGAAGTGTAGGAGCGCTAGGCGGACATCATGTGGGGAAGGCGTTGGGATGTTTGTGGCAGCATCACAGGTGCATTTTGCAAACCTCACATTGCTATTGTATCTTAGTACATTCGGGTCAAAAAGTGCGCATTTTTTTGTAGTTTTATCTATGCTGACACAGCACTTTGTACAACATCGTTTTCTTGTAGTGCCATGTTTTTTAAATTTTCATGAAAGTTTACTTTTGTAAGTCGAGGCTTCTTGCAGCATTAATAAAATTGCCTGCCTGCGCACTGCGCTGTGATCTGGTAGGTGGCAAGATTAGTGCAGTTAATATTTTTTCTTATGACTGTGTTGATCTCACGATTTGATGATCTTTTTGAGATATTAAGTTTAGACTAATGGGACAGCACTGCGTGAATCTTTGCTACAAGTGGTGACGAACTTAAATCTTTAAATGAATCAAGCCTTTTGTATAAAGATAACCCAGGTATTTATTAGGCAGGTGAAGATTTGATTTTACACATTTGTTCTGTTCTACAATAGCACTGTGGCTGTTAATGGGCATGTGTGGGCGAAATATGACTGCAGCCGTGCAGTGCGACAGGGATATGTGCATGGCTGATTATTCAGTGGTTGCTTTAGTTGCAGAGTAGCAGACTTTAGCTCAACGTACGGAGCCTTGATTTGGTGGTGCTGTTTTTAATGCATGATACAAATCTTTCTTGCCTGTATTTTAGGCTTTTCATGACTTCATTGCACCCTGGTTTCCAGCCTTTGCTCAAGCAAGTACCACACACTTGTATATAAATTTATACATTGGACTGGTAGCTGTGACACCTGGATACCTGTAAAACAAAGCTGCATGGCAGCCTTTTTCGAGAAAAGTGAGCCACAGTAACTTTTTTTGTGGTGTTTTGGTTACTGCTTCAAAATGTGCATGCAACAATCATACCTGTATGTCAAAAAGTTCAGTAGTGTCCATAGTGTGTAGAAAGTCTCATTTCTTGCGATATCATTTGTTGTTTAGTTCTCGCGAGCATTAGTGAATCTGTGTATTTGGTTGCTGCTGGATCTGTAAAGTTTCCTGTACTGTGAGCTCTGATTGGTTTTTCGTTTTGCTGTGCTATCCTTACTTTATTTTGGCATTGGATTTGTGGTTGTGTATGATGCTCTGTAAAATCGGAGCGTTTTTCCTTTCCAGAGCTTTGTTTCGGACTTCTAAGAAATGAAGTGAAATAAAAAAAGCTTGGTTTTGTTTTATACGAATGTAGCTGTTTAACTGTGAACGGAGTGCTGCAAGCCTTCTTACGTTTAACCCGGCTAACGAGCTACTTTTTTCACATATTTAAAGCACTTCTTGCTTTTTAGAAAAGTAGTGGCATGCAACATACTTTCCCCAGCTCCACAAGCTTTCTTTTCCTCTAGTTGGGCAGCTGCTTCTTACAGTAGTTTTAGCCATTGCTTATGAGGGAGTAATTAGCTTATGGAATGCTCCTTGTTGGTGCACCAAATCTAATTTTGGTAGGTGTATGCTACACATCCTCATATAATGGGTACTTTTCATAATATGGCTTGCCATGTTGTGGATGTGTGAGATGAGCATGAGCCAGTAAGACTGTTCTTATAGGATACCCTTAACAGCAACACCTAATGTGTGTTCAAGGCTGGCAGTCTTCCAGGGATTGCATCCAGCTATACTCACTTTCATACATAGCAGGTAACGCTGCCGAAGCTGGCACGCCTGTGCGCACAGGCTTTGTCCGTGCCCGAAAAGTACGTCACTCTAGAACCAAAGTGAACGCAAGCATATTTCGTTGCGACAGATCTTAAGTGCCGTCAATGGCAATCTCAACTTTGTTTGACCTGTTGCCATATTTTCATCCTCCAAATTATCGAGACCTCGAGGAGTAAGAATAAGTTTGGTGGTCTGATATGTGGCTGGCAGGGCGAATCGTGCTTACTCCATCTGCACCTGAAAAGTATTTCACACTCAGTGATTATTATAGCCAGAGTCCGAATACTGAGTGCCTCACAGCTTTGATCATATTTTCAGTGCTACTACTTCGTTTTATACTGCTCTTTGTTTTTGTCGAAACACTCACCGAGGCTTTGAGAAGGACGAATGATATGTGGTGGAGTAATATGGTTTCGCGCATGCACTACTTCTGCAGCCTCCACTGCGCTGTCTGCTGTGTATGAAACGGAGTATAGTGCGTCTTGCGAGAAAAATGTAATAGTGTGGTTTTACTCAAAAATATTTCAGTAAGAGCGCTCATTGCATTGTATGCTTTGTGTCAAAAGGTTTTCAGGGAAGTATCTGAAAGAACCATGGGGCATCTGTAATCAGTTGCTTTTGCTTTGAACAACATGACACTTTGCTTGTAGGATTGGATGCAGTGGAAAATTTCAGACCACTAGAGTCCATTCAAAGTGTTCACACCTTTGCGCTTGCTAACGCGCAGGGATCTCCCCCCTAATCTATTCTAGCATCACCTGTGCACAGGGAAGCCTGAGCAACCTTACTTCTTTGAAGGTAAATAGGCAAAAGAAATTGAGTGTCTTCTGCCAGTGTTTGTACATGGGTTACTTTGTGGTGCTTAGAGGTGTGCACAGCCAAACAATGCAGCCTAACAATATAAACATTGCTGACATCATTTGAAATAAGGTTGCATATGACATTCTGGAGATAGGGAAGTTTATGCGATGAAAGGTGCGAAGTTGGATCAGAACAACATCTTGTGATTGTGCTGTATGTGCAGCCATGGTTAGGCCTATACTTTGTGTTTCAGTAAACACTTTAAAAAAATTCCTGTAAATAGCTTGTTTGAAATAGAAAGATTATCTTTTCAGGGATAAACTCAGCCACGGCGGACGTCAATTATTCTAAGGCTAATTCGGCTAATTTTAGTCATCAGTATATGGTAATTGGTGCCAATGTAGAGGTATAATGGGAAGGACGATACCATATCACTTCTTGAAAGGATAAAATGCCTTTTTTAAACCTCTGCAGTGCGAGGGAATCTGGTGCTTCTTTCTGCACAAAACTGAAACTAAGCGCATGAGGCGGCGCGCAGGAAGCTTGGAGTAAATCCAACGTCTGCTGATGACTTGTTGCAATGACTACGGCACCGAATTTGAACTGCCTTCTCTGCTGTACCATGGCACGCACTTCATTACTCTGTCATACTCAAATATAACGACCACGCAGTTCGCCATGGCTATTCTTTTACTTGCGTCAAGCGAAAGAATGTGCACACTGTGGTGCAATAGCCCAAGCAGTTCAAATTTGGCGCCATAGGTATGGCACAACGTCATCAACAGACATAGGATTTACTCCAAGCTTCCTGCGCGCCGACTCATGCGCTTAGATTCAGTTTTGTGCGGCGGAAAAATATGCCGGATATTTTCACGGTGCAGAGTTTTTGAGAATGGCTTTTTCATCGTTTCGAAAACAGGTATGTTATCGGCTCGTCCATGGCTTTGAACTCCCCGTTGGCACTATAACTACCAGACTGTGACAACGGAAGTTAGTGCATTTTATGTAATTAACTACCTACTTGGGATGATTTCCATAGTAACTGACGTCTGCCGTGGCTGACAGTTTCTGAAAGCTCCAGTGGTAGGGCGCTCGACTGCTGAGCCCGAGGGCGCGGGTTCGATCCCGTGGAAAACGCGAGGCGCCTTCGTACTGTGTGATATATCGGTGCACGTTAAAAAAACCCCGGGTGGTCAGAATTATTCGGGAGTCCTCCACTTAGGCATCGCTTTCGGTAGTTGAATCTCGTTTACTATACCACAGCGTAGTTCCATACCACGCAATAGTTACCATACGATATACCACACACTTTCTTCCATGAAGAGATTTTGTTTTTATTTCGAACCCCCTTTTTCTGGGAATTTTCGCAAGTGTTCGTTGAAGCACTCGGCATATGCTGACTTAATCGAGCACAGTGAATTTGAGAGAAATATTGAGCATGCCCATCCGCTGCAGCCATCCCCAACCCCATGTCGGCAACATGCGCCGTTTTAGACTTGGAGGAAGCTTAAGAGATAAGTCACAAATGTCACTTCGCTTCACAGGGAACACGCAACCATCATTTGGCAAGCGTGAACATCAACATTCCTCATGGGACACTTTTTGCGTCTCGCAGAATGCTTCATATGCCCTACGATCATCGGCGAAGCCGTGTACGCAACGAAGTGCAGTTGTCGCGGAAAATACTTACCCTGGCAAAAATCGCTGATCGACTGTCCCGTGGTCACCCTTCCCATCCAAACAGCCATACTAACCATGTCATAAACACTCGGACTCCCGCAGTCTCGTACTTGTTCTGTGGCCCTATGGCTGCGTGCTATACGCAGGTGATACCATTAGGTATCGGGCTTGATGTTATCGAAGGGACAGTAAAGGCAAGTTTATGCATCGTTCAATGAAGTTCAGCAGCCAAAGGGCATGTGTAACGCATTTTGCGCAAGTTTTGATGCATTTGTGTGTGCGTGCCTAAGTGGGTGAAAATTGTTTCCACATAGCTACATTTTCAGATAAGATCATTTCTATTTTCTGGGCACTCGCCACTGCTGGTGACGTCATTCCTACAGTGCTTCCTCGCATCGAGATGTGAAACTGGAACTAGAGAAAAGGGACGTTGCGGCTTACTTAAAGTGAGACGAGTGTGAGATGACATCAGCAGAACAGAAAATCGCTGAAAACGGCCGCACTGATGCTAAGTGTGGTGTCACGAAAACTATGGAGTCGTGACACTACTTCACACGGTGCCCTGCTTTCAGCGTCGCCAGTCTTCTCTGTGTTATATAAAACTCTGCATCTCGGGTGCAAGGTCAAATAGTGACCTACATTGTTTACTCTGCCCCGTAAAGGAATAAGCGAACTTCAGTTTATTTGCCGAGATAGCATCGATGCCCTCATGACTGTCATATACCTCCTCTTTGTCGCCATGTGGATGGACTGTCGTGTGCATGCACGGCAGGCACGGATAAAGTAATAGCCGGAGCCCTTCACTACTGCGTTCCTCATAGAATGAGCCGCTATGGGACGTAAAATAAACCAAACTTCACAAAAAAATGACCGCAGCGCAAAAAAGTATAGCATGGCACGCGAAGAAAGGATGAGGACGGTCGCCGCTGACTTCCAGCAGTTTACTGTGAGTGGTTGACATGAATGTGTATGCTGTTCGGCGAATATTCATTTGCGGTGCTTACGCAGCCTTCAACTAGTCTGTAGCGATGCATTCAGGTTGAGTGATTTCTCGCGTGGCGCATTCTTTGCTTCTTTTGATGACAACAGCGTTTTCAAGATAACGGGTGCAGTTCTGGTCATCAGTACAGGACAAGCAGTGAACCGTAAAGAAACCATCATAATCTTTCCCTTCGCGTGCGTTTTTTTTTACATTCTTGGCATGCTCCCTTAGCCCTTCATTTACACATCTCCTGTTTTTTTTTTTTATGGTGCAATGATTTTAGCTTCATGCCCACATGCAGCTTGTACCAGCTTTTGTTAACGTTTGGCTCGGGCTAACTCTTTGACCCGCCATTTTTTTTTGTTTTCATCGAAATGAAATATTTTCCCGCCTAAGTACTGTATTCAAAACTTAAGAAAGGCAATATGTTCGTTTTCCAGGGCAAAAAATTACCGGTTGATGCTTTCCAGGGATGTGCCAAATTTCGTACAGTGTCATAATTGATGAAAATAGCAACATCGAAATTCCACGACTTTCCAAGGGGGAACATTACGCTTGAAATTGACAGAAAAAAAATATTACTACTTTTGAAAAATTGTTTGCACAGAAATGGCGGACGACGTGCTAACCGGCACTCACTTTATCACAAAATATTATTTACTGCGTTCGCTCTATGGCATAAAAAAGACATTTTCGCGTGAAGGATGTGAAATTCACCTGAAACAAAGAAGTAACTAAGTTTCTGGACCATGTATTTCGCAAATGAAGCCGATAGCTTAACTATTAGCCGTCGGCTGGAGACCACGCTTGTGGGGAAGAAATTAAAAATTTTGTTCTTTCATCTTCATTAGCGTGGTCGACAGACGGCGGTTAATAACAGAGCTATGGGCTTCGTTTACGGAGCGCGCGGTCTAGAGACTTTTGTCTTCGCTTGTACATAGCGTGTCAAAGGGTTAACTAAAAGACACCGCGTACGGTGGAACACGCTAACCTGACACCTTTGTTCGTGTTAGGTGGAGAGGAAAGAAGAGAAAGAGTTGGGAGAGGTAGGGTGTCTAACAAGATTTATGGATGAAAACAACCTTGTACAGGCACCGATCGAGCTAGATCGCAGACTGGCGATGCCGTAGTAGTGGTAAAGCGCACATTGGGAAGCCTGAGCGAGCAGTTATATATTTCGGAAAAAGAGGAGCATACATTTTATTCGATGCCAGTAGTGCGCCGTTTTTACGAGGGCAGCAACAACTACTGCAGCCCAATGAAAAGGGGCTCTTGCTTCGCTAAGAAGGAGCTCGCTGTAACCGACGCGTTTTCGCTACTGTTCCCCATGGCGGGTTGGAGCGCTGGCTCCCATTATCTCTACGTCGCACATCGAACGTATGTATGTACGTGGGTCGGCGCTGCTGGCGCTTCCGGCCTTATCTTATCCAGAGCCTGACGTGCTCCGAGCACAGGCACAGTCACGGGCGTCGTCGCTGCTAGCGGTGTGCTGGCCCCAGCGTTAGCCGCAGGCAAGATGGCAGTCTCGAGAGGAGTAACCCATGTGAGCGTGACTTCATTTTCTCCTCCTGAGTAATCTGCAGAGAACGTGGGCGATGTGCTGCGTGCATCGGTCACGGGCTACGCGAACCAGCAGAGCGAAACGAGGTGTCTTATCTGGCGAGCGGTTATGAGGCTTTCGTCGAGACTTTTGTGCGCACAGTGCACGGTATACAGTTTACGCTAATGAAGACAGCCGTACTTCAAGCTAAGAGGGATTGCTTCGCAGTTGAGAAGCACGCCTTATATGCCGCTTTTCTGCACCCGAAAGTGCGTTCGATGCCTCGAAGATTCGGCTTGAGCCATTCATGCTTGCAGAAGCAATGGCGCGCACGCGCGAATGGTTCATGGCACTATCAGCCTTTTAACGGGCTCGTTTTAAAGCAAAGGGCAAGGTTTGCGTGTATTCAGCTATGCAGTATGCAAAAGAATCATACTCTGCACGGCTGTGCCGACATTTTTTGTTTACAGGAATGTCGCGCCGTGCTGTTCGAAAGAGGGTTTTTTGGGTATTGCAAATTTATACGTGCTAGGTTTAAGCAATTTACTATATCGTGAACGCGTGAATATTTTCCTCTCTGCCAACGCTTTCAGCCATTAACTTATAGAATACAAGGGAAATTTCGTTTGTTTCGAAAGCGGAAGTGCTGCCCTGAATGGAGACAGGAACATTGGCCGTCGAATGTAGCTGTTTCTGCCATTGCTTATCAGTAAAAAAAAGCAAGGCGAGTACAAAGGAAAAGAAAAGGCTAGACTTTTGCAGTAATCAGCGGTGCATTGGCTCGGAAACCAGAAGTATGCATAGATCGGTGCGCATAAATGGTAGTATAGAACCTTCTAGATTACCAATGAAGTTTGTCATTTAGGTGTGTTACATTGAGAAATCATGCATTTATTAACAGGACTTGTGGGGCTGGTTGGTTTCAATGTGAGGAGCGTATAGTGTTCCTGCTTTTTCAGCAGTTAGTACCCAGATAAGGAGACGCGCCTTCGTCCTGTCTTCCTGTTCAGCTACAGTGAGTCTGAAAAGTTCGGGCTGTTATGGTACCATGGGGTGCTTCTAACCGCTCCGCTCGTAAATGGGCATACACCTTTGAAGAACGATTTTTTTCCCCTTTAGTGTTCCTTTCTCAGCCCAGCTATGGCCACGGTGGCTATGGTGCAGGAACTATATAAACATGCCGCATTAAAAATAAATACATATATAAACCTTAACAATTGGTTTCGAACGAGCTGCGTTACCTTGTCGTAGTCCGAAAAGTCTCCGATAATAATTCTGACTGCCGTTCCGTACTGGGGCTACTTGCGGTAGCTGTAACTTTTTCACGCATACCGTACTGACTTCGGACATTAGTTGTGCGGAGTGCTGTCGAAACCAAAACGTTGTTTGTTGCATTGGAGGCTTCAACTTAATGAACACTGATAGAGTGGCGCAGACAGAATTCCATTCGTGTTCTCACTTTGTGGGATATGAAATCGACGAGCGGTACGTGGCTACGTGCCGAGGTTATTGTAGTTAAGAATAATGTGGCTATATTAAGCAATCTCAGGGCAAACAAGAAATAGGCTTCTTACGTGGAATGTGTACGTTCATCGTTTCTGGTAGCTGGCACTTTGACAATGGCGGAGGCGCCCCGCCCCTCACGCCTTTCTGTGCATTCCAACAATGTTAACCGTTGGGCCTGTGTCATGGTCCTTGCTCAGGCGTGTTATGGTGCGTGATATCACCATGCACACGACGCATTTTTTGCTAAATATAGCACGTTTTTCTTTCCCCCTTGTAGGAACAAGTTCAGCGCATGGCCCAATTGATAATGGGTGAGACATAGTTTATTTTGTGTGCTATTTCTGCAGCAGCGTTAGGCTCAAAACGTCGCGATGCACGGAGAATGTAAATAAAAATAACTGTCTTGCAGAGAGAGGCTCGAGAGTTCGCGGCCAAAGAGGTTGTGCGTAATATCGACGAAGCAATCATGGCAGCTCTCCTGAAGAAAATGGGGCTTTGGCGAAGACGAAGCGCTGCATGCTGCCAACAAGCAGAAGTCGATTGGTGATGCATTGAGATACCTGAACACTACCAAATTCCTCGAATGTCAGGTGTGCATGAACATGTTCCCAGAATGTGTGAGTACACTTTTCTTATTTTCGCTGTCAGGTGCAAGAAAGATTTTTGTTTACCCCTCACCAGTGCTGAGCGCGACGCATATCGATTTATCAATATATGTGGCGGTTGGTACGGCGTTCAGGCGCCTTTTTTGTTGGGCCATTTTCGCTTCAGGTATAGTTGCACATGTAGTTGGGCCCGACGGCGGCTCCTTGGCAGCGTATGTCAGAGCAACGTCGATTGATTTGTCTTTGTGAACAATAGAAGAGTCCACATGCATTAATTTAAAGCTATTTGTCTAGTATGTAACCGGCAGTACTGAACTGGCGTTTTAATTCCTCAAGATTATATGAATGACACAGTGCGCACTAATGAGTATGTTATCCATTGCTCGATACAGGCACTATATAGAGCTAATTTTTATTGCCCAAGTGCATCTATGGCCAAAGTGCGCAATGGCACGAGGTTTTTTCTTCTACTCAAGGTGGGTTCAAGACCCATTTCCCAAGCATTTCACCCTAGAAAGGCCGGGCACCAGGCAGGGGAAAGCTTGTACCCGTTGTATCACCGGTGGGTACCCGGCGGCACTGGGGATCGAGCCCCGCATCTCCCGCATGCGAGACGGATGCTGAAACGACTTGGCCACCACTGCGCTACACTATAAAGAGAATAACTTAATTGTGATACTTTGTTGCGAATAAAAATTTTGAAGCGAGCTTTTCCACAAATCACAATCGCATGCAGCGAATCTTATAGTCTGGAAGGTCCGCATCATACCATCCGTGTGTGCCAGGCGCTGCAAGTTTCGTCATATTGGCATCAGTTCTCTGTTGATGCGAACAAAAATTAAGTTGCTAACGTAACTATAAGTGTAAGGCCTGTTAAAAAAACCAGTCGTTTACAATCGACACGGACCCCGAATATATAGTTTGCGGCCTTATGGGAAAATTTGTGGAGCTTTCCGCGTTTTTAAAGCGTCTAGTTTGCTGTCGCTTATAACCACACTGCAGCGGCTTTCTTGGTGCACCGATCGCAAGCCGTTGCTCCTCGAATTTGGTTTGAACTCGCGTGCTGCTGGTTTCGCGTGCAGTGGCGAAGGAAGTGAAACTTGCATCGCGTCTATTCATGCTCGAATAGACGCTACTGGCATTGAAACAAAACTTTGGTTAAGGAGCAATGACGCGTCGAATGTGACACTCATATATCCTCTCTGGATAATCTTGCATTGCAGTGATACTGCGGAGTGACCCCTAAATTTGTTGGCGCCCTGAATGGTGCTTCGGAACTGTGACTGAATTTACTCGACAATTTTGGCAGCTCACGGCGGTGTGGCCGCGTTATATACAGGCCGTACCCTGTAAAGGGAGTAATTACGCATTGATAACCTCATTAAGTTATATGTTGGCGATATTAACGGCTAGGTGACATGTTGAGCCATCTTTGAAAAGCTTTAGACAAACGTTTCACCGAGAAGGAAGAAAGAAGGAAGGAAGCTATTACAAGCAGTCTAGTCTCGCCAAATCTTTCCCGCAGCGCATGTCCAATTCCTTCGTCACAGGCGGAAGCATGCTGCTAAGTTTACCAGAGAAAGTAAAAGTGAACTTGCCGCACCCTGCGTTTTCCAAGTTGTAAGCCTAGCAGCTGGTAGACTGTCGAGTGCATCTTGAAACCGCGCAAAAAAAAGACAAGGGACGAGGAAGAAACCAACAGGACAGAGCGCGGAACTTCAACTGGTTTATTACAACAGTGCGTCACATTTATACAGTCATCGTAATCACGTGGTAACATGACAAACGATCATCACGTAACACTGGTGCGCAGGCGTGTACGAGGACATCATGCAATCTAGATATGAATACTCTTTATCGGACAGGTTAACCGAGGTTTTGCTGACACACGATCCGGATTCCTTCTTGATGCAGTAGGCCTCATACACTTCTCTACACTCCCCCCCCCCCCCCCCCCCCCCCGCTAATGCGCCTACTCCTGCGTGGTGCTCCTGAAGTCTGACGTTTATACAACGTCCAGTTTGTCCGATGTAGCTTTTGCCACAGGACAGGGTATACGGTAAACAACCCCCTTTTGCACGGGACAAATCTTTCTGCGTGCTTGATACCGCATTCTTCTTTGTGCTTTCCCTGCACCTTGTTGCATAGGCCGGCCAGTTTTTGGGGTGCGGTGAAGACCACCGGCACGTCGCCCTTCTGAGCCACTTTTTTCAACCGATGCGAGATCTGGTGGTATTATGGGATGGCAACGGGTGTCTTGCGTTGCGCTTCTTCCCTACGGCGGTGCTCAGGTACGCCCCTGGCTTCACTGGCATGGGCCTCTAGCACAGAGGTGATTAACTCCCCAGGGAAACCAGCACTGGTCAGCCTTTTTAGCTGGAAACTCACGCTGTGTGCCATTTCATGATTACAGGACTTGTCCAGAGCAGCACGCAGGCAGTTTTTTGCGATACCCCGTTTAACAAGCTTGGAATGAGCTGATTGGTGGCTTAAAATCGCTTTTTTTTTTTTAGCGAGGCTGATACCTCCAGCACGCTTGGGTTTCGCGGAAAACTATACAGATATCAAGGAATTCCAAGGAACCTTGCGCTGGCACCTCATGGGTGAAGCTAAGACCAAAAGAGCACTCGGAGAAGATTTCTAGAACCCGGTGCACCGCTGTCATACCCCCCCCCCCCCTCTTGCGTAACCCCTTTCAGGAAAATAGCGTAATCATCCACGTATCTAAAAACCTTAGCCGAGTAGGCTGTGTCAAGGCGTTCAGCAATTCGCTTGTCACAGTAAGATAAAAATATGTCACTCAACAAAGGGTCAAGTAAAACTCTAGTTTGGGCGAGTTGGTTCACGTTGAAAGAAAAACTGGTAATGGCGCAAGAAAAAAAAAAAGACAGGATGGCGTCAGTCCTGTCTTTTGTGTGCCTTCTGTGTCCCCATTTCTTGCGCCATTACCAGTTTTTCTTTCAACAAAGGGGCTATGCAAGAGCCAATACAAACGCCACGCTTTTGAATGAAGTTCTTTCCTTCAAAATTGACAATGGTGGATGAAAGATAAAACCTAAGCATTTCTAAAAAGTTATCTACACTTAATCCGCGTGCATTCTGGAAGGCCACAGGGCCCTAGTCATCAATTGTATCTTTAAGAGCACAAAAGAGTTTGTCCTGAGGTATGGAATAAAACAGGTCGGTTACGTCTATTGAGAAAGGGAACAAGGGTTGATTCGAGCTTTCGTGGTCACGAAGAAATGCGATAACCTCTTCAGAATTCTTTATCATGAACGGGTCCGCTATTCGGAGTATACGCAAATGTTTTTGTAAAAACTTGGATAAAGCCCCTTGCCACGTGTTCCGCTCTGAAACAATGGCTCTAAAGGGAACGCCTTCTTTATGAGTTTTCGCGGAAAAGAAAAAAGAACGCCTCGGTTCCGCGATACCACTATCCTCAAAAAGTTCTGGTCTAAACTAAGCAGAGAAGTGTATGAGGCCTACTGCATCAAGAAGGAATCCGGCTCGTGTGTCAGCAAAACCTCGGTTAACCTGTCCGATAAAGAGTATTCATATCTGGATTGCATGATGTCTCGTACACGCCTGCGCACCAGTGTTACGTGATGATCGTTTGTCATGTTACCACGTGATTACGATGATTGTATAAATGTGACGCACTGTTGTAATAAACCAGTTGAAGTTCCGCGCTCTGTCCTGTTGGTTTCTTCCTCGTCCCTTGTCTTTTTTTGCGCGGTTTCAGGATGCACTCTACTAATAGTCACCGAACTAGCCCGTCTCTCTCTATTAGACTGTCGAGGTCATGCGCGTACATGCAAACGCTATCGGATCCGGCTGAGGCTACCCACCCTCACGGGAGGCACGTTGACTTGTAGGCCAACTCACATTTTGAGGTGCATATAAGCGCGCCCTTGCGCGGGGACTCAGACCAGTAACTGGCACGAATAGGGAGTAGAAGTGTATAGTTTATTCAAAATAATAAAGTTAGAAAACGATGGCTACCAGCCGGGGCAACGAAAGGGATAGGGTAGAGGGTCGGGTTAGAGCAAAGTAAGGCAGGTAATGACAAATGAAAGGAGAAATATTATCTTGAGGCAGCCCAAAACAGGTCGAAAAATAATATGCCTTCGGCTGATGCCACTTAGTATAACTGGCTCAAATTAGAGGAATAAATTGGTCGGGGTAACAAAAAATAAATAAAAATAAAATGCCGCAGCCCTTACCACGAAGTATGACGTGTAGGGAATGGTAAACTATTAAAATATTGTGTACGCTCTTCTCTCTAGCCTCCATGCTTGTGGTTACAGTAGAACTGGTCCGTCAAAAAATTAACGTAAATTCAGTCCACTTGCCTAGGCTTATTCAGTAATTGAACCTAGTGAAACGGCAACACGTTTATTATTATTTTTTTACTTTGGCGTCTCAGGATCATCGATTGCTGCTATGTAATAAATCGACCGCGGCAGCATACGCGCAATAAGAGGTTGCTTATAAAGGTTGCCGCACGCGCTGATCCACCGTTAAAGGAGTGTGCGTGTCGGAGGCACGGAATAAATGCGCACTTGGACTCCAGCACCTGTCTCAATCGTCGCACTGACTATGTCTGCGTGCTGCCGCTCACGCGAATGTCGCTTGCACGTTGTCATAATGCTCTTCGCTTCCAGCACAACTGCGTGCGTTTCCCGGAAGTTTCTGAAATCCAATTTTCGCTAATTCTCGCGCTTGCCTGCAGGACTTGGATCGGAATAAACTGCGGCCATGCCAGCACACTGGTTGCTCGGTTTGTCTGAAAGCTCATTTTTGGAACGGAGCTGAAAATGGCCAGCTTTCTTGTTTGCAATGCGACGCCGAAATTCTCCAGCATGAAAACATCTGCTTGGTACGCATGCGACTCGTGTGTCGTCCGTTCCGCTGTGCACACACTAATTTTTCCGCGCGCATCAAGAGTTCACGTTTCGGTGCTCAAGACTTCGTGTGCATGCGGTGCGATTTATTACTTTTAGTATAATAGTAGTGATTTATTACTATTATTGACAAGACCGAGAACAGGCGAAAAAGTATGCGCGCCATAGCTTTGTTGCACACGCAGCTCAATAAAGCAACCAAGGCGGAGTAACATAACAAAATAGGCTTGCACATGGAAGTGAGGTCCTTATCATTCAGCTAATCGTTGTTAACTTTCATAGGTTACGAGCAGTGCAAATGGTACAGTTTTCTTCATCTCTAAAAAGCAGCACAAAGCGAGACTGATTGCCTGACAATGACACCATTCAGTTCATTTGTTGCTTATTCTGGTTACTCCCAGCGCAATTGAGCACGGAGGACAAAGGCAGAAATAAGCATTTCGACAGGGAAAAACATGGAAGAAAATGAAAAAAAAAACATCGATGGGTGAATTTCACTGTCGTACAAATTCAATGATTTCGCGAAATTTCAACTTTAAGCTATTACCTTATCCATCAGCGTAATACGTCAATGAATTTCATCATCGTATCTGGGGTAGTGATTCATGGACTGCCGTTTTACGACGCTATCACAAGCGTAATCAAAATTAATCCATTGTCATGGCTGGTTAAAGGCATTTTTAATTTGAGTCAGCTAAATATTACATACGTAGTTCCGGGTAGGCGCTACTAGGTAGGCTGACCTCTTGTTAATAAGGAAAAACGAAGTCATTGCACTGGTGGAATTTGCATAGAAGGCGGTTATATTGTAAAGAAAGGTTGCAGTTTTATTAAATATTTTTCTGAGCACTCAATACCTTATGTCTATTTACTTCATCTGAACAGCTGAGGTCAATTTTCGGCGGCGAATACGACGACTTTGACAGGAGATTGCTGGAGCGTAGTATTGAACGCCAGTCGGAGTATGTGTACTGCATCAACGAAAAGGTTTGTTTCCACTTTCTGGCTTTTTGTTTGGCTCCTCATACCGAAGTGTAAGATATCGTGTGCATGTGCTGCTCCCGCTTCGGCAGTGCAACATAAAAGATGTCCAGTCTCTTGGAGTACGTTTTCTGTTGTGCAGTCTGTAGTATTTATGAAAACGTGCATGCCGACACATATCTCTCCGCCAGGTACAGCGGGCCTAGAACACTCTCTGGGCGTGTTTCGGGCTGAACACGCGACACCAAGCGATAACATTTGGTTAAAAATGGTCTGGATGTAAGCATGCGCAGTTTAACTCATATGTGATTTCATCGTTTGTTTTTTTGTTTTGTCTTCCTGGTGGCACCAGCTTTGAGAGCTGCGAAACACGCAGTTCGGTCGTTCTAGACAAATGTTTTGGGCTCTACAGTTTTCGCTGAACGGGGCACTATACCACGTGTACAAACTGAACGGGAAATTGAAGACAAGCTACGTAATACCGCTTGCAGCGGCTTTTAAAATGAATAATAGTTTGCAGTTTGGCGTGCACCGTTAATGTTGCATGAACTAATCGTACTTTCCTAATCTAATTTGCTACATTCTCGCCACTTGCTAACTTGAGTACTCTTTTGGAGAACCTTTATGGGAGCTCATTGGCGTAGACAGCCCGCGACACCAGGCAGGGAGTATAGTCGCGGTATGCAAGGCATTCTTTTTTTTTTTTTTGAAGGGCAGTTTCATTTATCTTTAGAGAGGTGCGGAGCCACCGTTCACTGTTGGTGTGTATGAAGTTTACCGTTATTAGAAACTGAAAATCTTAATGCTACTTACCCGAGTCCCCGCACAATGGCGGCGCATGCGGTGCCGGCACCTGAATGCACGGAACACGCGCGTCTCAATTGTTGTGGCAACCGGCAGGCAGACATAGCGGCGCTACGGCAGCACGGATTTTGACAATGTCACGTGGTATTTGAAAATCACGTGCCGGCGGGGAGGTGACGCCCATCTGTGCACTTCACTCAGTGGTGTGCTCTCCACGTGACCTTCTCTGCCTGGCCCGCGCTGCTCGCTGCTCCAGCCTGCAGGCGGGCAGTGAAGGTCACGTGGCACGTGCGCCTTGGAGTGACGTCAACAGGTGGGCGTCACCTTACGTGCCCCGCCCGTTCGCGATTTCCAAGCGATAGCTGTAAGGGTCCCGTTCGGCAGAAAATCCGCTGGCGTCCATTGTGGTTATGAGCGAAAGATTTGTAGAAAAAAGTGGCTACCCCTGGCCCTTAGTTTGCGAGTCAGACACGCTACCCGTAGGCCACGCAAGCTTTATTTCTTTTTTTTTATTATTATTGTAGGCCCCGCAGGCATGCTCGTACAGCGTGGTTAAAGCGGGGCTGTTTTCATATGTCGCGTGGTCTTTCACATGGAAACAGTGTCCGTGTCTGCGTGGGCAAGATGAGCCGCTACCGGAGCCGACTAACGCTATCGCGTCGCGCCCTTAAAGGCAGAGCTGAAGCGTTCTACAAATTTTCGAATTGCACGTGAAATTGCCAATAGTTGTACAGCCAACTGGAGCACCGAGCGCAATCGCGCTTTTGAAATTTTAAAACCGAAATGGCTATTCCTGATGGCCAGCTAAATATGTCTAATTGCAACCAGCTGCCTATATGTATTAGCTAGGAAGTCCACTATTAGAAGCTAGTTAACCAGAACCCTTTAAGTTCACCATTTCTTGTATTACTATGCCGTCATTTTCTACTTCGAAAAGCCTACTTTCAAAAATTAGTGGGAGGCTTCTCTGAAAGACATGGTCTAGCTTCCTGTCTGTATAACCTCCTTCTATATATATAGCCTGTTCCAGTTACTTTAATTAAACGGGGTTTAATAGTATGCCTTTGCAGAATAGCTGAATGCAACTTCAACCGCGCTTTTACCACTGTACAGTCAGCGCCATCCTTGTGTAGGGCGCTCGAGCGGCGCACTTAGCTCCATAAGAAATCGACCCCACGTCGCAGCTTCTAGCTTATAGAAGCAACGTTTGCGTGGAAATATAGAGCCAGACATATAACAGCAAGCAAGATGGTCACGACCACATTGCCAGGAAACCGCGGGCTGTTGACTAATCTCAGTTTGTATTGCGCTCTACACAAAGGTGACACAGACTGTACATAGAAAGTCAGACCATTTTTCTATTTTGTTCAGTCGCGCAATTTAAGAAATTGAAAAGATCGTGTTTTCAGCATTGCGTTTAGGGCGAAAATTTCGGTGCCAAATGGAAGACCATCCCAAATAACCTAAAATTCATCAATATTTAATTTTATGTGTGTTACAGATAAGTTTTTCCGGGTTGAAAAGAAAGCTCGCAAAATACGAAAAAAAAAAACGCGACAATCCGCTTGCGCGCAGCCGCAGCAGTGCTCTCAGACGTGGATCTATCTTGATCAGACATGATCTATCATGATCAAACGGGTTTCATCCTCATCATATTTGCACACACCGCATTATGTGTCTTAACGTATCGATCATAATTACAGAGTGCGGCCGTACAGCTCAAGGACAAATAAATACTTTCCAGAATTCTTTTTTGTACAAACCATCATGGAATGGAATTAATTCACTGCGAAGTGATGTGGTGAGGCGAAGCTGCGGATTTATTTTATAAAGCTCTCTCGAAGAATGTTGGGGAGGGGGGGGGGCGGACGCCTCCCTTGCTCCCCCCCCTCCACTTTTCCGGGGTCCCTGGCTTTTGTCTTGTCACATTTGCTATACCATCGAGCGTATAACTTTGTTCACGAGTTCCACATATGAGAGTACTGCAGTCGCGGCGCGCCAGCGGATGGTCAGGTGTTTTTTTTTTTTGCACATTTTGCGGTCTTTCTTTTCAGCGGAAAAAAAAACTAATTTAAAGCACGCATTGAAATAAAAACGTATTAATTAAATTTGCTGCAGTTTGACACTGGAATTTTATCTTCAAACGCAATAGCTGGAGAGCCAATTTTGTTGAGTTCATTTCATTACTCAGTTGAACAAACTATGAAAATGCTCTGACTTACCATACAGGATGTTTCACCTAAGACTTTACACAATTTTTAGAAACAGGCTTTCGGAGTTAGAAGTGATTTTTTCGGCATAGCATTGTCAGCGGTGTAGTACATCGGAATACAGCTAAGACAGTAAGCTAATACTGAATAGTTGTTTTTACCTATTATTGTTAGGCTCCTTAATTATTAAAAGGCGTGTAGCCCATCGTAAGTAATGTCCATATCAGTTTTTAGACTTTTGAAAAAGCGGTTACCCTCGGCGCTGTGGCGTAACAAATTTTCGCTATTTCGACGAGTTACATGCCCTGGAGAGGTTGCTTCGCCTGCAAGCTTCTCGAAAGAGCATGTATTTTGGAACGAGGTAGGTAAAATTTGTCGGGCCACAGCGCCGAGGTTAACTGCGAAATTCTAAAAACTGGTATGAATATTAATTACGGTTGCCTACACGACTCTCAATAATCAAGGAGCCTAACGGTAATAGTTAAAAAGCTCACTATTAAATACCAGTTAATCAGCCTTATAGTTGGCATGTCTTAGCTTTAATCTGATGTATAACACCGCTGACAATGCTATGCCGAAAAAAGCGCTCGTCTAACTCAAAAAGCCTATGTTTAATAATTGTGTAAAATCCTGAGTGAAGCACCCTGTACGCAGTGGTGAACAACATGGTTGAAGCTGCGGCGTTCACCTGTTGTGTCACAGTATATTTTTAAACTTTGGCTAATGTTAGCTGGGACCTGGTATACCTTCGTTGAAAGGCAATAAACGTGGCTGAAAGTAAGCGCCTGTGCGTGTGAGTACTTTCCGTCGTCCAGTCTTCGCACTGCTTCTCTCTACAGGTCATGCACCAACCAATCCAACCCAACTCAACACTTTATTGTGGTTTATCCCTCGAGGTCGATCGGGTGACGAGATTAGATCTCACGTTAGGATCTTGATGTTCTGCTCGTGGTGGCAGCGATCTCATGAGTGCCCGGTAAAAGTTTTTTTTTCCCCTCCGCCAGGCGTGCGGCAGAAGTTAGTTCTGTCCTGCCGGAAGCCGAAAAAGCGTAAAGAGCACATCGAGCGGCCGCCCAGCTCGGCTACGGTTCTGGTCACGCGTTCAGTGGCCTCGTTATGTGGGGAGACAGCCGGAGTAAACATCGCACAAATCTAATACAATTGTGTTGACACTGCAGTGCGGCCGCTGTTTCAATGTCCCGGAAGGCCTCACAAGACTAGACTGTCCATTTTGCAGAACAGTTGCCTGCGCGCTGTGCAAAAGCAAGGCAAGTATACCTTGGTCTCTGCTATAATGAGAACGATTATTAATGCGACAGCATTCAGGCTGTCGTCATGTAGTTTTCTGCTTCTCCGCAACAAAATTCTCTGATTGGTCAATTTTCTGAGGACGTCATCAGTGTCACCCGACCTCAGTGACCAATCGAGAAGCACCGCGAAATTCGAAATTCTCCAGGAAATTTCTTGGTAGGTCGAGAGAGGTCACGTGGCCTTCTGACGCCATCACAACCTGCCCACCGGATTGCGAGCAAACTGCCCACCATTGCCAAATTAAATGCAGTTGCCACCTGCCCACCATGGCGCTGCACATGAGCCTTACTGGAGGTTGGGAAGGGCAACGTGGGTCTCACAAGCCTCACCGGTGGCTGTGTTCGAAACAGTCACCTGCTAGTGCAGTGGCACATCGCCTCACCGCTGTGCCACTGCGCCAGTGCGGCTATCACGATCAGTATCGCGATGTGTGAATGCGATTGGTAGGCTTGTGGCGTCAACAACACTGCGTGACCACCAGTGCACGAATCATATGGCACCGCCAAATTTGAAAATGCGAGGTCCTCCAAAATTTGGATGTTGTCTCATCCAGCCGCGGTGGCTCAGTGGTTAGGGCGCTCGACTACTGATCCGGAGTTCCCGGGTTCGAACCCGACCGCGGCGGCTGCGTTTTTATGGAGGCAAAACGCTAAGGCGCCCGTGTGCTGTGCGATGTCAGTGCACGTTAAAGATCCCCAGGTGGTCGAAATTATTCCGCAGCCCTCCACTACGGCACCTCTCTCTTCCTTGATTCTTTCACTCCCTCGTTTATCCCTTCCCTTACGGCGCGGTTCAGGTGTCCAACGATATATGAGACAGATACTGCGCCATTTCCTTTCCTCCCAAAACCAATTATTATTATTATTATTATTATTATTATTATTATTATTATTATTATTATTATTATTATTATTATTATTATTATTATTATTATTATCATCCCCCAAATTCCTAAGGACCCCCAAAATTTTGGAAGTAGGCCCACGCCAGAAAATGAATTAAGGTAGATTAGTGGGTCGGATTAGTATAATCCTATATGATAATTCAATGGAAAGTACTTGAACACTCTAAAAGGTGATGACTCATTCATACTATATGAGGGCAAAGGAACTGGTTCCAACCGGAGTTTTGGCGGCAAAATCAAAAGAAGAACCTTACACTCATTGTAGACACCACAGCAGCTAACCCAAGTGCTATCGTATTTTCTTTAAGAATGTGGTTAACAAGCCTCCAAGTTTTTTTTTCTTCTGCTGCACTTTTGCCGTCGCCTTTGATATACCTTTAGCTGCGATATTTAAAAGTGCATGGTGTTTTTGTAACAATACGAATACATCGTTGCCCGCTGTGTGCCATACTAGAAACTATAGTTCGCAATGGTAAAAGGAACAATTACATGGAAAACTCTACTAACAACTTGGGTCGAGCAGAATAAGCAGGAGAAATATTGTACTGTAGGTGGTGCAGTGGCTGTCACCACTTCGCGCACTTTTGCGTGCGCTCCCAGACACCCTTAGAGCGTGTGGGGGTAGCGGTCTCGGTCACACAGGAGATGCCCTCGACTCAGCGTGGCAAGCTCAGCCGGAGACCAGCTACCAAGTGACAAGGGGGTTGGTCGTTTGGTGCCCAGCTTTCGCCGGTCGCAAGCCAGAGAATGGGTCGGAGCCAAAGGTTCACAAAACAAAACAGCTTATACAGCTAAGAGACGATACAGAGATTTCACAATCACTCGTACGAGCGCATATAAAGTGATTTACAAATACAATGCAACTCATGCAAAATAACAATCGAGAGAGATTACAATTCAAAAGAATCTTTGCACCTTAAGTGCACTAACACAGAGAAAGAGACAGACAAACAAAACACGATTTGTTCACCGGTCAGTGCGACAGCCCGCCGACCTGAGGAGCACGACGGGGCGGGTCCGCAGTCTGGCGCACGTTGCCTCGCTGGTCCTTGGCTGATCGAGTGGTGTTCTCCCGGGAGCCGAGCGGGCGCGCTTCTCGGAAGCTTGAACGGCGGCTCGGGCTAACCAACAGCGGTTGAAGCCCCTCATTTATAGGCGCAGTCCGCGTCTGTTTGTTCTTCGCGCCAAGGCAGTCGCGCACATACACGCAGTATCAACTGCACAAGCTCCTTCTACTACTCGCGCCGGGCGCGCGACCCCATTGGTCGAGCGCGGAAATCACCGTCCAGAAAAATCTAGGTCATTCTCGCCACGCTGAGTTATCGGCTCAGGAGCGAAGGGGAGAGGGTATCACTTTAGCGCGGACAAGGTTACCCCCTTTCCGTCGACAACGAGCTTCTCCGACATTCTAGAGAGATCGACGCCGCGCGTGACAATGTTTACTTTGGTGCCCCGCCGGCGAGCTGAGTGAAAAGCCCACGCAAGGGTTACGCGCTCTCCGGTGGTCCTTCCCCGCTGGTTTTTTTGTTTTATTTTACCGCGCGCGGGCGCGATTGCTTACGCGCAGCGCCCTTTCTAAAATGCGCCGAATTTTGTGACAGTGGCCTATTTTCAAAAAGCGGCCTAAGCGGAAAAAAAAAGTGCTGGTTTGTTATCTCAGTCAATGACTGTGTGTCACACAATTATTTTATCGGCGTCTTAACCGGTAGCTTTTAGTGACGATGTGTGGGAGAGCTTAAAAATATCGCCCTGTATTTACAATAATCAAAAAGCACTTTCAAAATCATGAATTTCAAACAAGCACACCATGCATTGAAACGAGTTTCCCGTTCCCGCGTAAAGCCACTGCAACGAATACAGTTACGAATTCAGCCTTGAGTTTATGTTAGCAAATATAACAATCACATGCAAAAAAAAAAAGAGCACTGACGCAGTCTGAAACGCGATTGCTAAGTCTATCTGAACAGAAAGGTGTCCATGGTAGGGAAAGGGTGGGCAGATGGTTCTTGATAATCACAAAGTGACTGAAGGGCGGGAAAAGCCTCAGGGTGCTTGCCACCGTTTCGACAGGAAGGGTTGTTTTCGTCTGGACAAAGCGTTCGTTTGCCAAGATGAAGAGAAGTTTTCGTGTCAAGCACAGTGAGGCTTTTCCCCACCCGTCGGTCACTTGTGAACTGAAAGTAGTCAGTTAATAATAATAATTAATTGGCTTTTTGGGGAAAGGAAATGGCGCAGTATCTGTCTCATATATCGTTGGACACCTGAATCGCGCCGCAAGTGAAGTGTCAGTTTGACGCGAACTCATATTTGTGGCATGCATTTGTGTCCATCTCCGCCTTTTTCCATGTTTCTAGTGGCGAAAAGAGCACGAGAGGAGATCGTGCGAGGAGTTCAAAAAGTGGAAAGCTGAAAACGATCCAGATGATCCCGAATTTCAAACTCAGGATTTAATTAGAAGAACTGCCATCGGTAAGCGCTACTATTTGTATATTTCTTGGCTGCTGCGAAACCACGTTGACGGCTTAATTGCACACGAAGAAGGAGTACACCGTGACTAGATCTGCTGTATAGTCAAAGAAAGCTGAGGTGTTGAACATTTTCCCACTCTCGCTGCGGCAGTCCAGTGGTTACGGCGCTCTGCCTCAAAGCACGAGGTCGCGGGTTCGATTTCCGACTGCAGCTGTCGGATTTATATAGAGGCTAAATGCGATAATGACGGCGTTTTGATATTTCAGCGCACGCAAAAGGACTTCTGATGGTAGGAAATGCTGTCGTGCGATCCACTTCGGCTCAAATCATAGCCGCTCCTTCAGCTTTGGCACGTAGAAATCGTTGCTAGGGATGTGCGAATATTCGAAATTTTTGAATAGTGAATTGAATATCCTTCCATTCGATTCGCTGAACGAATCACAGTGCAAGTTGAAATCATTCGAAATTAATCGAATATAGTCCGAAGTTCTGGAATAGGTTTCGATTATTTTGCACGAAGTTCGAATAAAGTACCTTGTAGTTTTCATCGGTGCCTTTCAAAAGAGCCTAACAGTATACGGCGCCGGGAGCACGTTTTACTTGGAGCATGAGCGCGCACGCAGTCTAAAAACGCCTGCTTCTTGTCGGTAATTTCAGAGTGCCCGAGGTGCCAAACGCAGTATTTCAAAGCCAAAGGCGGCTGCGCCCATTTCACGTGCGGGAACTGCAAGAGAGAGTTCTGTGAATGTTGCAAGACGGAGTTTTGGAGGGGAAAGGTTAGTGGAGCGTTTATTTCTTTTGGCAGTCATTAGTTACGAGCATATGATTATTCGGTGCCTCAGCATCTGTCTCTTATGGAAGCACTTGCCCCCTGCTTCATAAGGGGCTCAAATAAGTTTTTTTTACTTTTATTTATTTACTATTCCCGCACTGCCGTCAAGACATAATTGCAGTGTGTGCGTGTGTGTGTGTGTGTGTATTGGGGTGGAAGGGACACGTACATAAGTCGTACGACCAACATGAGCTAGCCATTCGTACAAGGCTGCCGTGTTGGCTCAGTGGCTACGGCGCTCGGCTGCTGACCCGAAAGACGCGGGTTCGATCCCGGCCGCGGCCGTCGAATTTCGATGGAGGCGAAATTCTAGAGGCCCGTGTACTGTGCGATGCCAGTGCACGTTAAAGAACCCCGTGTGGTCGAAATTTCCGGAGCCCTTTACTATGGCGTCCCTCATAAACTGAGTCACTTTGGGACGTTAAACCCCCATAAACCAAACTAAACCAAACCGTATTCTTCATCAGAGGGTCCCCGGTTTGAATCAGAGCGTCGGGATTGAAAGTTGTGATCTTTGAATCATAATATTTGAGCAATAAATGTATCTTTCGCTGCCGGACAAGCGAGATAATAAAGCCAGGAAATGCCGAACTATCGCATTTTTCTAAAAAAAAAAAATTGCAGAGTTGTCCTCAGTAACCGTTTAAGAACAGAAGGGACCTTAGCACTGACCTCTGCGGGACGCCAAAAGTGACTGTTGCAATGTCTGAAAAGCAGCCGTTGAACAAGACTCATTGTTTGCCCGGTGCTGATGCATTCAGTAATGGAATACCGCTTAACGCGGACACTGCCGTGGCAAGGAAATTAGCAAGTACACCAGAACGAAAAATTTTTGACATTTTTTTCTCTCGCGGCACCCTCTCTTGTACGGGTCAACACGTGCGGTTCAACATGTGCGCACGCATGAGGCTAGATGGGGCACAATTTTGGCACCAGCCGATGCCAGTGCAGACGGCACGGAAAGAAATCTCCGCAGCCTCGTAAGCAGAGAGAAAGCCGAAAGTGCGTGTACAGCCGTCCAGTCTGGGAGCTCGAAGGATGAACCTGTCGAGATCGGCTGCGTCTCGTATTCGTGTTATTGACTGAAATCTACAATTCATACGTTACGGTAGCCGCATAATTTTTCTATAGCTTTAATAATTGCTTTTAGTTGATTGCGGTTTGCGGCGCTGACACGAATTGTTCCATCTGACCTTAACTTTCAAAGTCTTGGAAGTTCGTCGCTTTTACGTGTATTTTTCTTGAAAGAGCCGGCTTAAACAGAAAAAGGTAATTTAGTCAGAAATGTTGCGTTAAACGATAGCATTAAGGGAACACAGCCGCCGCGGTGGCTCAGTGGTTATGGCGCTCGGCTGCTCACCCAAAAGACGCGGGTTCGATCCCGGCCGCGGCGGTCGAATTTCGATGGAGGCAAAATTCTAGAGGCCCGTGTACTGTGCGATGTCAGTGCACGTTAAAAGAACCCCAGGTGGTCGAAATTTCCGGAGCCCTTCACTACGCCGTCTCTCATAGCCCCAGTCGCTTTGGGACGTTAAAACCCCCTTAAGCCTAAAAATTAAGGGGATACTGAGGTCAAGTCCATGTGAATTTTGTTCTCATCCACTATATGGCGCTTTCTATGTTGTTGTTTGTTTGGCAGCAAACTGCGCAATTACTGCTGAGGATATTGGATTTAAAACTGCCAACGTATTTTTCTCCCACTCGATTAAAACCTCTCACTTCAAGACCAAAAAAGACTCCCTGATCACTACTTGGAAGTAAATGGCGGTGCAGTCTAGCTTCAGAAATCTGCGCACAAGACAATTTTCTAGACGTCACCGCAGTTTGATAGCGAAAACGGCCTCTGGTGGTGTTATCTGTATTTAACTTTTACAGCGATAGCTGTTAGGCACCCGTCCCTGGCTTGCGCGTCGCCGTCGCCTTCGGCGTAATCCGTGGGTGCGTTACCATGGTTACCATGGTCACCATGGCAACCTGGGTGTGGTTATCATCCCGCTCGACATCACGTAGGGTGTTAAGGCCTTTAATAGTGGTCTGCGTCCGTTCGTGTCTCGTCGTCTGATGTCAACTTTTGTCATGGCTAACCTGGGTTGCATAAGCCTACTGGTGGCTCTGTTTGGAACAGCCGCCTGCCAAAACTAAATGCCTGCACAGCTATCGCTCAACCTCGCGTTACATAGTCGTAACCGTCCTGCGATTTTTTTTGCCTTTTGTAGCTTATAAAGGCTCCAGTTTCTGTGAAAGTAGGCTCTTTTTCATTAGAACACGGTAATCTATCGATGCAGATCAGTTTGTTTGTCCTTGGTGTCCCATGAATGAATTACGCTTCTAGAAGGATCACGATTGCACTGCTCTCAGTATTATTTTAACCCATTACCTCCCAAATTGGTTTGCGAAAAAAAAAAAGAAATGCCTTTGTTTTTTGTTCCAATGGGTTTTACAAGGAACATTACAGTTCTTAACGTTCTTACATTTCCAACAACGGCGAAGACTTGCGATTCTTGCGCTGCCAATAGATCGCTTCAAAAACATGTTGATCTTGAGCATGCTGGAAAAAGGAAGCACCTTTCAGCTTTCCGCGAGTGCCTCCATCACAGCATATGAGCAGCCTTTGTCCATAACCAGCGATAGAACTGCGCAAAAAACGGTTAGCTTATGAACAGCCATTCTCCATGGGGCTTGTCCGTTGTTGTTGACCTAAGTAAACATGCTGCATACCCACGTGGTTCCGTGCTCATGGTCATCTTCGTCTTTCTCCAAGCGATGTCCAGGAATTTTCTGCCTCCTCTGATGTGCAGCGCGCCTCACGCCAGCTGTGTATTGCGACGGCATGGTGTCGCAGATGGCCTGGTGAAACCGTCAGTAGAGCGCTGGTATATGACGGGATCGAAAGGTTGATGGTTTGATTTCTTAATTAGAAATCAATTAGGCTTAATTATAAAATGCTTATTGAAACGTGCTCTCAGACAGCGGGCAGCTCGAGGAGATGACGGAGCTTCCCGGGAACCTCAGGGTTAAGGCTAAGCAGGTGCAAACTATCACAATTATGGCTCATGGCGGTACCACTAGAGGACTTGTCGCATTTACCCTCCCCTTTGAAAGACACCGACTTTATGCCGTATGTCAGAGTGGAACAGCGGTAAGGCGGAACCGAAGAAACGTCACAAGAGTCTGGCGCTTGATTTGGACACTGTGAAAGCCCCGATGGGCGTGTTTCGGCCTCATTCTGGCGACGTGTATACGACTTCGGACGTCGACTGTCTAGACAAGCAAACAGTTCCTTGTGGCGCGAGCGGTTCGTAGTTGGCCTAGCCTAGTTGGCCTATAGTGCATCGTATGGGCCAAAGTAACGGCGCAGAAGTTTTTTGGAGCACCGCGGCATCCAGGCTTTTTCACCGGGCTATAGCTCTGGTCGTCATTTTCGTGCTGGTAGCGGGTTAGCTGTCGAGCAAGTTGGCGGGCGGCCTCTGCGTGACGGATGAATCTGTCAACACTTGTGACAGAGGAGTTAGCACTGTCTGGAGCAGCATTTTGTCCAGCATGATTATAATGGCTTCGCGACCGTGCACCAAACTGAACGGAGTGAATGGAGGCGACTCGTCACAGCGGCCGGCGAAAGCAAGAATGTTCCCGCCAACAAAGAAGAGCAGAGGTCATTTCAAATGTTTCCCGCCTGTCACACGGGCTAAAAAGCTGTTCGTCACATGGGCATAGCTACTGGTATTCGAATAGAAAAAGAACGGGAGCGGAACAACAGCACGACAGATTGTGGAGATAAATCTCAGGGCTCCGTTAGTGCCATGCGAGATAGGAGTAATATGCGGAGTGCAGGTTAAATAAAGGAAAAAAAAATCACCGTTCAAAGTGGACGATGTATCAGCCGGCACATAAATGAAGGTCAGAAACGCCCAAACTAACTTGAATTGTTCGTTTATGTCCGATGACTACAACACGTGCACCAAGTGCAAACCTTTTAAGAGGGAGCTCTGTAAAAGAGAGGGACGCGACGGGGAGGACCTCCGTCGCTCGCTCCGTCGGGGCGAAGCTCATGCCAGCGGCGGCAACTTGAGACATACACGATGTGCACCAGCGGATGCGTGCTTTCGTCCGGTGTCTCCGCACTCCGGCTTAGTAAACACTCCGGTAACGCCCTCACGGAGTTTGCTTGGGGTAGCTGTTTGGTGATACATGAATAACAAAAAAAAAAGCGCAGGACCGGCGGCTAAAATGCAGCGGCACTGGGGATCCAGCGCCCTTACGCGGCTCGACACACATCTCGCCCTTGCAGTGCGCTTGCTGTAGCCCGCCCCAAATGTTGTTAGCTCTCTGTTGCTGACAGGCAGATTGCTCTATCTTTAGAAATTTTTCCTCTGTGCCTCACAACCACGGGAAAAGGATTGTTTTCTGGCGGTGTAGCGTCAGTCGTGACGATCGAGCCGGCACGATCAATTGCTGAGGCGAAGACAGATCACAGGGAGGAGTATTGTGACTAAACTGCAGCGTGTACGGCTAGGGGGCCCCTGACTGCCTAATCGCCCGTGTACGTACGGGCGACGAGCGAAATTTCTGGGGAGGGCAGACCCGAGCAGCGAGGAAAGCGACATGGACAAAAAACTTCGCGCGGCGGCGCCGCTCGTATCTTGCCGCCGTTGCTCGGGACTTGGCGCAAAATTTCGCGCGCATGGAGCTCTGCCTTTATTGTCTAAAACTGTCGTCTTGGCGAGACAGAAAGCCCCGCTTAGACGAGAAATTTTTCAGGCTCGCGAAACTGTCAGAAAAAAAAAATATGTACGATCAATGCGATTGATGCGGCATAGTTTTGCTTTAGCATTAGTGCTATAAATACGGATGAACCAGCCGCTGCCGCTGAAGGGTTCAGACCGTGCGAGCGGATGGAGTGACCCAGACCATCGATTACCATGTGTCACACCGTGCCTCCTGTCCACCCTCCCGATCAAATCGCGCAGTCACAGTGGGAAACCCGGACATGCCATACCCCCTTCCACTCTCCTCCACCCGTCGCCTTTTACCATCTGTGTTCCCTCTCCTACTTTTCGTCTCCCGTCATTCCCCTGGCTATTTCCCTCTTTCTACTTCCTGCCTCCCGTCGCCTCCAACCCTCTCGTCACCTTCCCTCTCCCATTTTTCATTTTCGGTGAAAGTGGTGAGGGGATTTCCTTCTCTCTGCTTTGCCACCTGCCAACCGAGGCTTCAGTTGGACAGACGGACAGATTTTTTCCAACATGGGGGTTCTAATGCTGACGAGGCACAATTTCGGCAGTGACACTACGGGGAAAGGCTTTTGTCTCACACTAGCGGCTGGGATAATCGGTGGCGACAGCAGTGCACCCGTCACTTCCCCCCTGCAACGAAATTCTCACCGACAAACGGTAGACTTAATAAGAAAAGGTTTATAAATACGTTCTCTTCGAGTACCAGGGAGCTCGAGACGAAGACGACGAAGCCTCTATAGGGCACACCATGAATAAGGGTAGCCAGGTTGCCAACTAATACAGTTTGACCATGGTCGAAATCAGTTTGGCCGCATGGCGGCACCACCAGAGGCGTTAGCAGTGTGGCAATAACTTATTATTCTGCTTAACTACCTCATGATCAGCGACAGGTTAAGAAGTGTGAGAATGAGCGAGAACTTCCATGTATTGCGACAATATGCGAGAAGTTAGCTCAAATCGGCCCTTTGGGCTTTAAAGTGCGCACAGTGTTCTTGCATGCTATTTAAATTCCTTGTTCTTGATTAATATATAACGTTCTGCAATAAACAGGCGGCGATTTTTGTACGTACCATGAAATTTGATGTTATCAAGGTTGAATATTCGAATTTCAGTGTGTCGTTTTCGCGTACTCCCTTCTTTGTTTTCACGTGGCATTTATCTTGGTCTAGGAGTTCGCTTGCCTGTTATTCGTGCCTGTGTTTATTTACTTTGCTTCGTTTTTTTTATTCTGGTTTTTCATTTCCAGGAGTGCGGCAGAGAAGCTTGCAAGAACCAAGGCATGCATGGCCACCATCCCAGGAACTGTTTTTTTTACACGAGAGACTACAGTCACGAAGAACTCCTCGGGATTCTCAAGGTATACCGTCGCGCTGAATACTATTTCCCTTTTATTACTAGACGTTACTCTCCTTGACCTTTCCATGGCTGCACAAAGCGCTACGTTTCCAGGCACTGCAACGATAAAGACGATGATTTGTAACCATCTCCAGCTAAAATATATAAAGTCCAAAATATTGATGACCTGCTTTATTTGTATGGGCGAGTTCACGGAAAGTGCCTGTCAGGGTAGTGCACTTTAGATTGGCCAACAGATTAGGTGCAAGTTTAGATCATGATGGAATTGCACAGACCTTGAGATACTGCAATAACCTTTGTAAGGGAATGAAAGAAAAAAAAATTTTGCGTCAATCGTTTGGTAGATTTACCCCTTAACTTTACATTTCGCTGCAAGCGGTGGAATTTGTACTTTACCAAGTGCCAACGACTGCGCGCGCTTTCAATCAGTTGAGTCCCTGAACTGTCCGATTTTTGTCAGCGAATCAATTTATCCTGCTTTATGATATTCTCCAGAATACACTGACGCGTCAGAGATTGCGTAATAGGCGGCTTAAAACGTGGAGCTTGAATGACACGAGTGCCGCTTGCGATTCTCTATTTGTGCGGAAGACCTAAAGGTGCGATTCAACCGCGAACGTTATTGAAAAGTGGACTCATTCTTCCAGAATGCGTCCATCGGGGTCGACGAAGAGATCCCTGCAGATTCGACGCTGACCTGCTCCGTCAGTATCACCAACGATGACTTTCATGATTCACCATGCGGACTGGCAGTACTGAGAGCCAAGAAGTGCGAGTATGTATACCGCCGCTTTTGTACACCGGGCAGCTGTGCTGAAACAATCATTTGCTTTCATGCATGGTAATGGCCCTAGAATTATTGTAGCACTGCGCAGGCTGAGAGAAAGCAAATGAGGAATAAGGCGCTAGTTTCCTTCATATTTTCTGTTCGGTTTGTTTCATGCTCTTGCTTGGGGCTCGAGAACGTGCTCATTGAGCTTACGGGGTGTACTTATTGCAACTGCTGCATAAAGCCTGTCTGCAGGCATAGACAGTTATTGCCCGTGAACCCTGGTCCGCACCACTGGACTTCGATTTCGACTTTGTTCTCGAAAACAGTCATGCAGGCACTGCGGAATCGGGGTGTACAAAAGTTCTACGTGAAAATACTGGCAGAGATTTATAACAGCTGCACAGCCACCATAGTCCTCCATAGAGTCAGCAATAAAATTCTAATCAGGAAGGGTGCCAGGTAGGGAGACACGATCTCGCCAATGCTATTCCCCGCCTGTTTACATGAGGTGTTCTGAAGACTGGATTTGGAACAGCTGGGGATAAGGGTTAATGGAGAATACCTAATTAGTGATTTGCCGATGTCATTGCCTTGCTAAGTCACTCGGGAGATGAATTGCAAATCATGATGAATGAGTTAGACAGGCAGAGCAGAACGGTGGATCTAAAAATCAGAATGCAAAAAACCAAAGTAATGTTCAACCGTCTCGTAAGGGAACAGCAGTTCACAATTGGCAGCGAGATGCTGGAAGTGGTAAGGGAATACGTGTATACTTGCTACTTACGAGAGGTAGTATATTACTGATACTCACCTAGGGTGCAGCAACGCGGAGGCTAACGAAAAGGGTTCAGCTTTAGTTAAGGACAACGCAGCGAGCCATGAAAGGAAAAATGGTAAGTGTAATGTTAAGAGACCGGAAGCGGGCAGAGTGGGCGAGGGAACGCGGGTTAATGACATCCTAGTCGAAATCAAGTGGGAGAAATGGGCTCAATTGGGCAGGGCATGTACTGCGAAGGCAAGATAACCGCTGGTCCTTAAGGGTAACGGAGTGGACTCCAAGGGAAGGCAATTGCACCAGGGGGCGGCAGAAGGTTAGGTGGGCGGATGAGATTAGGAAGTTTGCAGGCATAGTATGGGCGCAGCTGGCAAAGGACAGGGTTAATTAGAGAGACATGGGAGAGGCCTTTGCCCTGCAGTGGGTGTTGTGAGGTTGATGATGATGATTACGATGATTTCGAAAGGACCATGGCCCTCTTCAGAATAAAGTTCGAATCTTATTTTTGTTTTTCTCGCGTATCACTAATCCGTGTTAACTTACTGAGAAAAAATGTGCATGTGCATGTGTATGTATATTCGCGCATGCGTGCGTGCGTTGTGTGCGCGTGCGTGCGTGTGCTCGTATGGTTTAACTTCCCGAAGTGACACGTGGGCTCTGGACTGCGGATGTTTTTAACCCTTTGACGTGCCTGTACACAACTATGTGCAAAGCGAACTCGCAGCTTTTTCTGAGAGTTGGCTGTACCTAGCAGGGATTTGTTTCAGGTGAGTTTTGGATCTTTCTTGCAAATACGCTTTTTTTTATGCCATACAGCGAGCGCGATAAATATTTCGCGATATTATTTTCTGTGTAATTTTGTGAGAATATATTTCTCCACCAGTATTAACATAATTTTTTTGCTATTTCAAATGTTATGCGCATTTTATAAATACATGTTGTTGCCACGATCCTTTAGTTTTTTACTTGACAAGTCATGGCGGTTCCATGTTGCTATTTTAATCAATAGTGACACTTTGCACAAAATTTTGCTCATCCCTACAAAAAAATCAACCGCTAATATTTCGCGCAGGAAAACTAACAAATTGTATTTCTTAAGGCCTGAATATACTATTTAGGCGGGAAAATGTCTACCTTGATGAAAACAAAGAAATGGTGTTTAAAGGGCTAAGGTGCTCTGGGACGTTCAGACAAAAAAACAACAACAAAAGAAACGCAGTCATACCGGGTGTTTCAGCGAACACTTTCAAAGATTTTCAAAAATAGGCCTTTTGGGTTAAAAATATGGCTTTTGCGGCGTAGTATTTTCAGTGTTTGCGGACACCAGAAAACCGGTGAATCGCCTTAAGTAGTAAGCTGTTTAATTAATTTTTATTAATTACTTTTTAACTAGTAGAGTTAGGCGCCTAGTTGCAATTAGAGATTTGTACTTGGTCGTTAGTAATAGTCATATCAGTTTTAAGAATTTCGAAAACGAGGTTACCCTTGGCGTTGTGGCTCGACAAAATTAGGCTTTTTCGACCAGTTACGCTCACTGAAGAGGTTGCTTTGCCTGCATGGTTTCAAAAGCGCATGTACTTTCGCATGATGCAGCCATTTTTTTGCGAGCCACAGCGGCGAAGGTAACCGCGCTTTCAAAATTCCAAAAGCTGATATGGCTATTACTAACGACCGGCTACAAGTCTCTAATTGTAACAGGCGCCTATAACTGTACTAGTTAAAAAGTTAATTATTAAAATTAATTAACCAGCTTACTACTTAAGACTATTCACCGGTTTTCTGGTGTCCGCCAACACTTACTATACCGCAAAAGCCATATTTTTACTCCAAAAAGCCTATTTTCGAAAATTTTTTAGTGTTCGTTGAAACACTCGGTATAATAGATGAATTGTTCAGGAACTGCCTCAAGTGATTCAACCTTTAGCGGCTTGTCTAAGAACATCTACACAGATTCTGAACAGCGCTGCTGCCCGGATTCAGGTGCGTTTGAAGAACATGTGCTCAACACCGAGTACTATGCTTGCTCCTCTTCTGTGTGCAGGAAGCACTACAAGGAGTATCTCTGCGAGTCGATTTTCGCCCACCGCGTGGACGTCCTGAGCCTCATGAATGAGCAGAAGCTAGAGCAAGAGCTTCACAAGAACGGCGTAAATGTGCCGGTGATTCCAGCAGCGAATCCTGGAGAAAAATTACAGGCGCTTCGACAGGTAAAGCGCGATGAAGCTATGCTTGTATTGCTATGCTTTGCCGCTCTACCCGCCAAGCCGAGTTCTACGGACGGGCCATATTCCTTTCCAAAGTTTCCAGGCCGTTTAATTTGTTTCTGGGCTCCGGTCAGCGACTCGCATGACATCATCGGTGCAGGAAATTTACGGAGGTCGAGGGGCAACTTTCTTCACTCCTTTCGAGCTTTGATGCCCCAGAGCTACTACTAGAGTTCTGTTGCGTCGCTCGGCAGCGCACCTTGTGGCCAGAAAACCTTTGAAAAGGCTGTACGTAACATATTTTGATGCTTAAGCTCTTTTGTGCTTGTTGAAATTGGAAAAAAATTATACAGCTTATGCATTCTAATTAGGGAGAATGAATCTTTTTTTAGCTCATTTCGCTTGAGAGCGTGCGGGTCATACTCGAAACTCTTGGCTGATTTGTTGGGTTTTTCCAGCTCATCACGCTAAATTAAACTAAGATATTGGCTGCGCTCAATCGTAAGGGGGTGGGAAAAATTGGTTTCACAGCGGCGCGCGAGTGGTGTACAGTGTCTTCCTTTCTTGACAAATACATGAATGTCGTCGCTGTGGCAGGGCTACTGGGACAAGCGTTGACTCTTTGTGTAACCAAACGCGAGGGAGATGTCTTCTCATAAATGTTTCGTATTTTCGTCTTCACTCACTTTCTCCCCTCCTTGCTCCGTATCTGCTGGATGGGTCGTGTGTATCGATGCGCTTATGTGGTTTCGAAGTCGATAATTCACTGCCGATATTGAAAGACAATTACAGCAAGATACACGCATACTAGATCTAGGAATTTAGAAAGTAGGCGGACCTTGAGCGCCTTTCGTCAGCTCTGGGCTATTAACTCAGTCGGCTCACCTTGGAATGGCGCATCTGTGCTTTGGGATGGCTTTCGGCGTTGTGATAAGAAACCTTATTGGTAAACTCCATTTAGATCGCAAGAGACGTTCCTTGTGAAGCCTATACGAAACGTTTACATGTTTACTTCATGCATTCATAATTTTTGCGTCATGTACAGTACTAAGTTTTAAAAGTTAATCCATGCATCAAGGTGTATTGTTGCGCAAGTTGGTGAGACATTGTGTAGGAAAAAGAGCGCGAAAGAACACATGATCCATGCGTAGAGGCTATGACTCGAGAACAGCAGCCTGGCTTCGAATGCAAGCTAGTCACGTGGGCTGCATGTCGATGTGGCGTGTGCAAGGTGCACCGATTACTCTGACAGGTAACTTTGCAATGTGGAGTAGCACAAACAGTACAGCAGTAGTTGTCAACACATTTGGCTAAAATCGTTGCCGCAAAGATTGTTATGCCCCAGGAACGACGTAATAGGATATTCATAACGAGGCTGCGCGGGGAAGGGGGGGGGGGAGACAGCCCGAAGTAGAATCTTTGGCCGCTATGATGCCTTCGTGGCATTGATTCCCGTAAAGACTAAGAGAGCCACAATTGAATGCAAGAGCTGAGACGTTTAAGACACTTGGCGAATGAAATCACCTCATCAGAGGCCGAAGGCAGCGCCCGGCAGATTTTTGGAGTGGTGCCCGCACACCCCACGCCTCCCCATTGGCGCTGCCACTGTTCTGCCCAGCGGGACAGTGTGATGAGACGGACCAATTTTTCCCCCCTCTTCTAGGCCGTCGCTGCAGCTGTGCCACTTAGAAGTTAGATCAGGAGAAGACTGAACACCACCGTCTACGTGCCCTTCGGCCCGTGATTGGCCACCCTGAGGCGCCTGTGGAATGGAGCTGCTGCTCGCTGCATGTTTGTTTTTGAAATGAAATAAACAAGTTAACTGGTTGGTTCTGCCGCATATTTAATCGCAAAAATGGGGAATGAATTAAAGGATGTATACTATAAGCAGTGCTTTGGGCACTGGGGCTTCATAGAAGGAGAAGCAAATAACACTCGTAGAAATAGAGGATATCCAACGATTCTCGCAATCTATACACTTTAGTGCAAGAATTTTTGATGCATATATCACTAATATATTTCAAAAACCCATAACATTATTAAAACTAGACAAGAATAATTGGGCCTTGCATTAGCAGAAAGCTGGACATTCGGAGAGCTTGGTTCTCATTCGTCGCCGGCCGCTGGTTGCCAAGGAGACGAATTTGTTAGTAAAGCTTCCTGAAGCGAAAAACGGTGCACTAAGGGGGGGGGGGGGGGGCGAAATACTGAAGTTTAATTATCTTCCCTGGATAGTCTACATAACTCGGAAAATATGTTCAAACTGTTGTGTGTTGCAAGTGTGTGTGCGCGCGCACACACGCACACACACATGGCAACCTGCGTGCCGCACCGAGCACACGAAACGGTCTAAACCGGCGTGCGGCGCAAAAACAAGTGGTTCAGGGCTCTAAAATTACTTTTAGAGTATGTGCTGCATTATGGGCTGTAATCTGCCACTCCTTCACCTGTAAACTGTCGGTAACGGGAGAAGTTCACCTACACAGTCCGAATGAAGCACGCTGCCCGCTATTTTTTTTTATAGAGCTGTGCTCGATACTTTGCTACCTATCAACAGCGGCACGCTATAGACCTGAACGAGATTAAGGTCAGCACAATAACCACCGCAATAATTAGCGATTCTTTACTTCAGCTAGGAACGAATAAATTGTTTAATTTTGAATAGAAAAAGAGAGGAGGGACGTAAAGACGGACAACGCAAAAGTGCGCAGTCACAGCAACCACAATACGAAAATCGGCACCCACGTAGCGTGGAATAGAACACACGCTGAATGGCACTGTAGGAAGTTTTCAGTACATTTTCAGTGGCGCAAATCTCCACAAACTATGAAAGTCTTTCCAACAAGGGTCCGGGCTCCAGCGAGTAATGCTTTCAAAATTTTTGTTGGTACCTAGCAATGAGCACCTTGCAGCGTTTTGCGCAGTTTTTGCGGTGCTTTAGTTTTCGGAAGCCTGCCTGAACTTAGTGTAAAGTGTGATGTTGATGTTGATGTTCAAGAGAACGCTGTAATATATCGGAGACAAGATGACTCCCAGAGTCCCCCCGGATGTTTTCCAGTGGGAGGCAATTTTATTGAAAAGTAACGAGCACAATCCACGGATAGGTGGCGCATGCACCATTTTTGAGAGTGGATTCTTTTTGTTTAATTTGTCGCGTTGTGCGTGCATCGATTCGAAGAGAGCTGTATAAATTATGCAGCAGTGTTCCTTTGTCACTAATTCTTCAAAAAAATGTCTCGTCTGAAAAAAAAAAATTGTCCAAAGCGAGACCTTGTTCTTACTCTACGTCGTTGATTTGTCGCATTAGTGGGAAGCTCTGACCAGGTGCACGTCCAAGTCTGGTCTCCTAATGTAGTTGAACATTATCACGTTTTTATGACAACAGCTTCTTTCGTGCTCCTCCGTACGCCGTCTCTATCCGAAATACAGCGGTGTATTCACGCAAAATATCAACGATATATCGAAGCAATTCGATCTCTTTGTACGCAAAAAAAAAAAAACGCTTTCCACAAACGAGAGGTTACACTGGAGTAACAGTTCGGCACTTCGCGGCATAGATATCAGCGTGATGAAGTAGCTTCAATCAATACAGAGTGTGATGAATTCAATCTTCCTGGACATTCAACATGGAGTGCGATCTATCTTCAGCATTTGCCGTTCTTCCGGCAGCTTATCTGGGATGACACACGGCCGGTATCCCAGCTGCATGGGAGAAGTTCATGAGCGCTTAAGCATATAGAGCTTTGTGCTCTTATAGTATCGTGGCCAAAATTTTTGAATTGGATTTACGAATCACGAGGTGTGCTTGGAAGGCACCCTGCCACGCAGGATATCCTGATCATCTGGCCGTCTAACGGAGGGACCCCGCTGACCATCCATGAGTCATCACTCTTGTTTTGGCCCTCTCAATGTGCAGTGAGCTGCCGCTGAACGGGTTCAGCTAGGTGTGTTGTTGTCGTCACATTCAAATAGCAGAGCAACCTGATAGACGAATTTGCATCATGCTGCGCTTCATATGCTGAGACCCTGGAAGCTGATTAAATGGTAAGTAAATCTGCTGGTTAATTTGTTTGATCATAGAAGGTTGTGGTCAAGTACTACACCAGGGTGGCCAAATCCTGCTCTGGCGAGAGAGTGCGTTGTCGGTTCTGGTCACCGAGATCAGGCCGCACTCCAGGCCTGGTTATGCAATTCCATCGACACGCGGATTTTTTTTTAAACCCGGTGGAGAATTGCGCGGTACCAGGATTTGAACCCAGGTCCTCTTGCACGCGAGGCGGATGTTCTACCTCTACGCCATCTCTAGAGCAGGTCTGTTGAAGGATGGAGGGGACATCGTGCTAGAAAAACTAGCCACCCTGTATACGCAATACCTTATGACCTCGACTGTACCAGAAGCTTGGAAGAATGCAAATATTATCCTAATTCATAAGAAGGGAGACGCCAAGGACTTGAAAAATTACAGGCCGATCAGCTTATTATCCGTTGCCTACAAAGTATTTACTAAGGTAATCGCTAATAGAGTCAGAGCAACCTTAGACTTTAATCAACCAAATGATCAGGCAGGCCTTCGTAAAGGATATTCCACAATGGATCATATTCACGCAATCAATCAGATGATAGAGAAATGCGCAGAATATAACCAACCCCTATATATAGCCTTCATTGATTACGAGAAAGCATTTGACCCAGTGGAAACCTCAGCAGTCATACCGGCATTGTGGAATCAAGGTGTGGATGAGCCTTATGTCAAAATACTGGAAGATATATATAGGAACAGTACAGCTACTATAGTCCTCCATAAAGTCAGCAATAAAATTCCAATAAGGAAGGGCGTCAGGCAAGGAGACACGATCTCGCCAATGCTGTTCACCGCATGTTTACAGGAGGTATTTCGAGGCCTGAATTGGGAACAGTTGGGAATAAGAATAAATGGAGAATACCTAAATAATCTGAGATTTGCTGATGACATTGCCTTGCTGAGTCACTCAGGAGGTGAACTGCAAATCATGATAAATAAGTTAGACAGGCATAGCAGATCAATGGGTCTAAAAATTAACATGCAGAAAACCAAGGTAATGTTCAACAGCATAGCAAGGGAACAACAGTTTACAATTGGCAGCGAGAGCCTAGAAATTGTGACGGAATACGTCTAGTTAGGGCAGGTAGTGACAGCTGATCCGGATCATGAGAGGGAGATAACTAGAAGGATAAGAATGGGGTGGAGCGCATATGGCAAATTCTCGCAGATCATGAGTGGCAGTTTACCAATTTCCCACAAGAGGAAAGTGTACAACAGCATAATCTTACTGGTACTCACCTACGGGGCAGAAACGTGGAGGCTAACGAAAGGAGTTCAGCTTAAGTTAAGGACAACGCAGCGAGCCATGGAAAGAAAAATGATAGGTGTAACGTTAAGAGATCGGAAGCGGGCAGAGTGGGTGAGGGAGCAAACACGGGTTAATGACATCCTAGTCGAAATCAAGAGAAATAAATGGGCTTGGGCAGGGCATGTAATGCGAAGGCAAGATAACCGCTGGTCCTTAAGGGTAACGGAGTGGATTCCAAGAGAAAGTAAGCGTAGCAGGGGGCGGCAGAAGGTTAGGTGGGCGGATGAGATTAAGAAGTTTGCAGGCAAAGGGTGGATGCAGCTGACAAAGGATAGGGTTAATTGGAGAGACATGGGAGAGGCCTTTGCCCTGCAGTGGGTGTAGTAAGGCTGATGATGATGATGATGATGATGAAATCTGCTGGAGACGATTATATGAGCGAAACGCGAATAAAATTGTGGTTATGGTGCTCGGCTGCTGACCCAAAAGACGCGAGTTCGATCCCGACCGTGACGGTCGAATTTCGATGGAGGCGGAATGCTACAGGCTTGTAGCTGTGCGATGTCAGTGCACGTTAAAGAACCACAGGTGGTCGAATCTATCCGAAGCCCCCACTATGGATTCCGTCATAGCATGCGTCTATCCGGAATTCTCCAAACTTTCGAAACGGGCGATAGATGCAAGGGAGACAGATTCCGATCTGGGCAAAACGCTGTGGCGATCGTCAGAAACATAGCATAATGGAAATTCCAGGCGCTAAATCCTCATCTGAAAGAGTTTTTATACCACCGACAATGTGAAAGGCAACGCTACGCAGCAGCTGGTGGAAATTGAACGTGAAGGCTTGTAGGTTGCTTCGAAAAGGGACAGGAACGCTGGGTTGAGTAAGCTTTTAAGCCGTCTAGAGCCTTAGCCAAAAATTAAAAAGACCCCAAGAGGGTTTGATATAAAAGAAGTGGGCGCAAAACTTGGACAAGGACCGAGAAGAAACACAAATGACAAGTGACTGACAGACAGACTTGGACGGTCCTCGTCCAAGTTTTGCGCCCGCTTCTTTTATATCATGCAAAGCCAACTTGCCCGGCAACACGCTCTTCTGAAGAGGGTTTGCTTCTCGGCCACTCTTGCTTCTCGATTACCCGAAAGACGCAGTTTCGACCTCGGTCGTGGCGGTCGAATTTCGATGAAGGCGAAATTCTAGAGGCCCGTGTGCTGTGCGAAGTCAGTGCACGTTAAAGAACCCCAGGTGGTCAAAAATTTCCGCGGAGCCCCCCACTGCGCCGCCCCTCATAGCCTGAGTCGCCTAGGGACGTTAAACCCCCATAAACCATAAACCATGTTTGAAGGCATCACTTGGCACCGTCACTTTCAGTTCTGCTCATAGTCGGAGCCTGTCGCCTTCGGATTTACTCTTGTTACTTGTTTATATCCTTCACACCTATTTGTTTTAAATTTGTCTCACCTTCCTTTTTATCTGCGTTACTTGTCCCAATTCCTTGCTTTGGTAATTTTAGCTTGTTTCCCCCTCACCTTTGTTCTGGTTCGTTGTTGTTTCCATTTTTCGCATCTTAATTTTAATTCTCGCGTCCCCCTATAGTTTTCGATCTTTTTTTTTTCTTGCTTCCTTGCCCGTACCTGCATTTTTATATTTGTTTTTTACTTTCAGCTTGTTTCGCTAATACATTTCTAATGAGCTTCATCTCTTCTCGGCGTGCTTATTCATCTTCTGTTTGAGGTTTTGCTTGTTCAAGGCTTCTTTAGTCACGCGCGCTTATCCTTTAGCCCCCCTTGACGCCTTTTGGACTTTGTTAAAATTTTATTTTCTGCTTATTCCACCGCTGGCTCATTTTCGCGCATGAACTGCGACTCGTGATGATACTTTTGTGTTAAAAAACCGTGATATGTCAAATAGGTGCTATGGTATAGTATATGGGGTCTGACGTCCCAAAACAACCGCAAATAAGTGGTTGGCGAGCTTATAAAAAAGGTTGCATTGTATGTTTTCGATTAAAAGAATTGGAAGTCAGGACTGTATCTCTTCTCATCACTTTGTCCTCGTCTTGTTATCTAACGCATTTTTTTTCTAATCAACAACACGCACCAAATAGCCTGGCCAGAAAATACTGATTCATTCAGGACCGATAAAAAAGTAGTACGTTGTTGAAACTTTTTGTGCTACCTGAACAAGAAGCTGACCGCAACAAAAAAATAACTGTAAGCGCTAGAATTTTGATACCTCGCTTGTTGAAAAAAACAAACAAACATGTGAAATCTGATTTTTCTTACTGTTGTGATTGGTTAGCGAAGTAATACAAGGTTTGTGTGAACCGGACGACGTTGTTTTTCCATTTAATTTGCCATGTTTATTGTTTCGTCCGGTTCGCGGAAACCTTTGCAGTTTATGAGAAAATAAATGCCGAGTACCTTCCGGGCAGGTATTGTAATTAATTATGCGTCGCGCGCCAAAGCGGGTGTGGTTCCACACGGGGATTTCGGCGTCAGTAGCTACTCATCAATGCAAAAAAAAAACGAAACAAACCCGAAACAGGCATTTTGTGCTAGGGCTTTGTAGTAAATAAAGACGATACGCGCTTTGAGCCCCCTTTCGGGTGAAACGTTGTACGAGAGTGTTAGTGAAAAAATCCGACGGCGTTCGCCCTCACCCGGGGACAATGCGTGTGTACTTCTCCCCTTCTCCCGGAGAAAATCCCCCACACAGCTACTGAGGAGCTTTGCGTGGTTTTAAGTAGGCTGGTTGATGGGTGGTTGGTGCCTGTCACGAAAACATGCTCTCCAGTCCGATTGAACGAGCGGCATGTCTGAGCCCAAAAGCACTGAGCCAGTACAGTCAGGCGCGGGGTAGTGGCAACATCGCAAATATATACCTTCGCTGGATACAGGGTACATGTCATGAGTGGCAGGAAAAAAAGCAGGGAGGCGCTGAAAAGTGTGATGTCGGGCGGGTGATTACGAGGGTAAAGGTACAAAGCACATTCCGTTACTGGTTCGCAGTTGAGAGGCCTTTTTCAATACTTCGCTTTGTAGCATGCTTGGACGTGTGTAATTCAAACGCGTTCTCTTCTCAAGGACGGACCTGAATACAGTAATAAAAAGCATTGTGGCCCCTTTTATATCCTCCGCTTTCCAGGAACGGCATTGATACTTGAAATGGCGTGCACCAGGGAGCTTATTCCGCTGAGCTGTTTGTTTTTCTTTTCTGAATGCATACTGGTACTTAAGCGTTCAGCTCTGCGGTTATTCCGCGTATGTACTAACAAGCAGCTTTATTGCGCTATGCATGGCGGGCAGCTTCTTCAGTCCCACTGACCATTTTGGAAGGAAGCGGATGCGCTGTGGTGCCTTTAGGCGGCGCAGATCTCGAACGAAAGCTAAGAAAAAAAAAATTAACAGGTAACACTGTATGCGCACGTCAAAACTCCCGTAAATACTACACACTGGAGTCCCGCTGATATCCTGCTCTCCACCTTCCCTTGCACCGGTTGATTCGATTTATTCACTTACCTCAATCACATGCGGAGCGCGGCAAGGCCAAGTGGTTTCCACAGCTTCGGTTTTGCTGATAAATGCAGTATAAACTTGGGGGACACTGTTTAGCGTTGTATTGTCGGTCGACCCTTTCGCAGACATCGACAGGATTGTTGCCATGACATACTGCTTTATTACACATCGTCGTCCATATTAACTGGCGACGCTAATTACTCACCCTAATTTACTAAGTGTTAATGTAATGTAATTCACCTACTGTGGGGTGTAAGGTGCTCGTACAAGACATCTATTTATTTCGCCTAACGAACTTTCCTCATGAAGAAACATATACGACGCCGACCAAAAGAAAAGATGACGTTTCGGCTCCCACACGGGAGCCTTGCTCACAATGAGGGCGAAACTAAGAATCGTCGCCATGACGTACGGCTCGTGACAGATCCAAGACACCCTGCGTATACTGGGTGCAGATTCCCATCGTTGCGATTCATTGTATGTGCTGTCTGATTAATGAACGACTCAAGATAGAGCCCCGCGATACTCTGTTCTACTCACACCGATCATTACCTTCACTTCGCTTCCGTTCACCCTGTTTCCCAAAAGCATTCCGTCCTCGCCTCGCTGCTTCGTCGATGTGCGCCAAACGAGAGAAGCAGGCTGCTGACTTATAACAGATACGACGCGGATTGCGTGCCTGAGGCTTTCCCGGTCATTTTACTCACTCCGTCGAACGCCCAACTTGCCCCATCCTACGTTGCATCAAAGCACAGTTACCCACCAGAAACGAGCTGCAATCCTGTATGTCCTGGGTGTTGGTGAGACTCTAGCACGTGTATCACGTCGGTATACGACGTGCGGCCTGCTCATGTGTCAACCCGCAAGCTCAAAGATGAATTGGTACAACCTTTGTGAAAAGTTTAGAGTCCGAAGGGTTTGGTTCTAAGCCGTGCAATGGCGCTATTGTAGGTAATTACTTTTGGAGGGTAGAGCAAGAGAGTCTCTCCTTCCAGAGCTTTGGAACGCTGGCGACGCATAACAAGCCACATGACATCGCCCAGAAGAGAACCCTTGAGCAAAGATCTTCTGAGAAAGCTGAGAAAGGCTGTACACGTAAAATATGTACTCAGGAAGGAAAAGTTCCCGGGGGGTGGCGTCGTTTACGCAATCCCATGTGCCGATTGCGCATCTACGCACATCGGCGAGTCGGGGGATTGTCAGCGAATATTTCGGGAGCTCCAGAATGATGCGAGGAATGGGCGGGTGTCCTCGAATGCGCTTGCCAGGCATGCGGCATCTGCCGGCCACAACATCGACTGGGCACAGGCACGCGGGGTCGCAAAATTATAGAACAGTATCACGCCTCTATCTTGAGTTGCTGATTATTCAGACGACAGCGCATAAAATGAACCGCAATGGCGGTAATCTGTCCGCAGCATACACAAGGTGTCTTGGATTTGTCTTGAGCCGTACTTAATGCGTGACAGTTGAGCGCATGAAATGAAATCGAAGCACCAATATTTTTGGAAGTATCAGTAAAAAAGGTTCCCTTGAGACTATCTGCGACCACTTCGTAGCTACTGCGTACATTTTGAAAAAATTCAACGAGCGGCAAAATTCTCAGACTGATGTCGGGTTTCTCGAAGGGTCGCGGAGCACACTACGCCACTCAATGGGATTAGCCGTAAAGAATTATTTTACTTGAACCCACTTTCCCTGGCTCTTTCAAATCCAAGTGGAAAAAAATATTTTCGCTCCCTTTATTTTACGTATTCGCAAGAACCGCAAATAACAGAAAGAGAGGAAATTCACAAAATTGCATTATCTGTACAAAAACGAGTGCCAAGCTTCTCTGCCATTTCTACTGATACGAGGCTTCTAACGCGATAGCGTTAGGAGTCCCGTTCAGCAGAAAACCCGCCGTAGTTTGTCGGTGTTGTGTCGAGGATTGGTCGAAGAGGTGGCGACGTCACACGTGGAGCGGCGGAATTGAAAATTGATTAGAACATTAGTAAACCGGCGATTAAAGGCAGCAACATGACTCAAACGTGATTAGGACATGTAAATTGGGGGTAATATAGTCGGGATTCCAACATCTGACCCCTGCGTTGTCAGCCAGACACCCCTCGGTCACGTAGGCAGTTGGTGCAGCTTGGTTATAGCGTTGCTTTATGTATGTCGTGTGGTATTTCACATAATGATTGTGATTGTGAAAGAGGAAACACTGTCCATGGACAAGAGTAGCTGCAGACGGGACTCATTAAAGGGGCTCTATAACAAGAACATCAACTCGCTCAATCACTGCATTGGCCTGTCACGAACACTTGAGCTAAATAATACACTTATACACGCAGCGGAGAATCCACAATCACGCGCGAAAGTTGGCGATTCCTTCCCGGTGACCTTTTCATGTTCGCGCCCTCCTTCGTCGCTCGCACCTGCGTATACAAGCTGAGAGGTGGCTGTTGGTTAGATTCTTTCAGACGTTAGGCAGCTACCATGGCCGCGGCCAGCAGGGCGTGTAGCTCTGGGAGGTCAGGAAGCTCTGCTCCCGGAGGTTGGGCCGGTGGAGGAGCGCCTACCTTCCAGCGTGCAAAAAGTGACGAGAGGAGAGGGAAAGGCGCGCAGATGCTGAAACTCAAATTCTGACTGCAGATGACCCAGCTTGTACAAAGCACGTTAAAAAATTCTTCATGGACAATAATCGTGAAGAGGCCTGCTTTAACATCCCAGGCATACCGCAACTTTATTAGAGCCCTTTCGGAGATCAATTAACTCTATCGAGACATAATCTTAAAGGCGGAGGTTAATTGTCCCCCATTTTTTTTGTTTGCCGTCAGCTCGTTCTGATGTGACCACTCGAGTCTCAGTTGCTACATCAGAGATCCAGAGTTATTTTGTCCGGTATCGGGTAGTCTTTAACTTTGGACCTCTCGCGAGGTGGCTGGGCATTCCGGGACTTCGAGGAAACATTCTGAGTACAATGGCGGCAGACTTCAACAGAACGCCCCCCCATACGTTGTATTAGGTTTATTTTGGACTCTTCATATATTGACAAAACATAGTTCAAATGATAGTGAAGCCTGAAAGCCGACATGACAGCAAGCGCCTTCTTGTTAAGTAGTGTCTACGGTGATCACTCTGGGCTCGACTGACGTGTGCTGAACGGTATCGCATGCAGCTCATGCTTGTGACAAATGCAAGTAGTTAAAAAAAAAAAAACTCCACTCTTTCTTGCCTGTAGCATTCATTTTCATGGAAGCAAGCGGATGTCATTCTGTGAGATGCTATAGAGAATGTAACAAGTGAGAAGCGCAGTTGCGCCGTCGTGAGTGGCAATTCGGTTTGCCTGAAGCAGCATGCTATCGGGCAAATTCAGGGGAGATCCCTAGCAGTTCATGACAGCATGGACCGCAGAAAAAATAACTTTAGTCAGTGCTGGAAGTGTTTTCAAGCAAATGTCTGACATTCTAACCCTCATCGTAACGGGCAAAACTTTGCAACCAAAAGAAAGCTGCCTACAGACCAGGCACACTGTCCTCCTTGAAGGCGGAACAAAATGTGCGCTCGCGGAATAATTGAAGAAAGTCAAGTGCGTGTTTCCAGTAATGAGTTATCGTGTGGGTCGCTCGAATAGCCCGCTGCTACCATAGTCTCTCTCAGGAGCGCCCGCACATCTGGAATTTTTATTTTCGTACAGTCGTGCAATCCTTAATATAAGCTAGGGATAATTCCTGGTAGAGAACCATGAAGCTGTTTTCTCGTTGGATAACTCAGGTAAACGGTTTTCTGGTACTTCCTTGTTTCAAATGGTTCGTGGAACCATTGTAATGAGTTCCGTGGTAAAACACGAGAGCGCAGGTTTTCTTCCAACGCAGCAGCGGCCAGGGTGAGCAGGGGGCCAAATGCAACAACAGCCACGTATACAGAGATCTGGGCAGACGTCGTCGAGGCTGAGGTGTGGTCGAATTTTTTACAGAGGCTCTGAACCATTGCGCCTGCGCCTCATGTCATTTCGAAAAATAATACGACTACTTTACTTTTCTTTAACAGAGAAGTAATTTTGTCGATGCTGCCAGTGACTTGTATTTCCTTTCCCAACGTGTCCCATGTAACCCCCCCCCCCCCCCCCCCCCCCCCCCCCACCACCACCACCACCACCACCAAAGAGGGACAGCCTGCATTTTCAGTGATGGTGCTTATACGGCGATGCCGAGGGCTGATTAATCCAGTTTTGTGTTCATTATAAGATCACTTGTTGCCTGAAAATACTTTTGATTGAGCAGTGGTTTTTTTACTCGACAAAAGATGCTGCTGACGATGCGGCACGCCGTACTGGACGGCTGTAGATTTTATCAGCCACATAGGTTCTTTAACATGTGCAGATATCTCATTAGACGGACGGTTTTGTATATCGCCTTCATCAGTTCCAGCTGCAATGGAGGCAAAATCAGTGGTCGTAATGGGAAATTTAGAGCCTCTGATGGAGGTCGCGGGTTGGATCCCGATCGCGGTTGGGATCGAACCCGCTATCTCTGCGAACTGCGTAGCCACGGATTCAGCGCAGCAGGTTGTAAATCACCTTTCTCTGGCTTCTCTATTGAGATTTTGGTGGAAGGGAGCACAAATATCATCACGAGCACAAACATTATCACAGGCGTGTCATGAGTTTTTCCTAAGCAAGGCACACTGATGCCTTTGTTGACACTACACTATATGTACCGCGCCGCTATAGGACTCAGGAATTATGACAAACTTTTTTTTTTTCAGCGACAGCTATAGACCCTACATTCCTGGGCACGCGCGGCGGCCAGTGATGTTCCATTCGGCAAATTTTATGCCTTTCAGGGAAATATGATGAGCAAATTTTGGCAAAAACGGGAATTTTTAGAGTACCAGAGAATTTTAAGTGACGAAATTGTCACTTTTTCCATATTGACGGAGTTTTAAATGTCCTGCAGAGAAAAAGGGTCAGAAATGGGGAGTTTTCAGTTTAATTGAGGGAATTTTCGGCTACAGCATGGAGCATCACTGGCGTCAGCCGCCTGAACGCGACTGCAGCGCCGCATTGCGGTCGCAGCGCGAAAGTGGGAAAGAAGAGGGTGAAGTGCCCGAGTGTGTACGTTTGCAAAATGGATGCCGAGAGTGCGCAGAAATCGGCCACGCTATTACAATGAGGCCGCGCGCTTTCTAGACAGGTGGGAAGAGGTAACGTTGCTCCATATACGAGAAATAACTTCTTGTGTTCCGAGCAGGGTTCCAACCCATGCCGGCACGGAACCGGTAGCGTTCTTGGCCGACGTCTCAAACCGCCCGGCGACCACCGCGACACGTGCAAATGGCACCAGTTGCACGCATTGACTGGGTACATGGGCTCGGCGGCAGTAGTGCTGCAACCGGGGGCATAGAGTTCTATGATTCAAGAGCCAGCAAGCATCTTCGGAATCTAAAATGCGACCCGGCTTTGAAGCGCTCGGCTACTCGGCAGCGGCAGCATTGCGCGGCAAAACGAAATCACGAGAAAAGTGCCCGAACCCGTGGTTGTGCGCAGCTAAGTATCTCGAACCGCAGCATGTCGGAGTGATGATGGCAGACTGCGCAGCTGGATATATATATATATATATATATATATATATATATATATATATATATATATATATATATATATATATATATATATATATATATATATATATATATATATACACACACACTTGAGATGGAATTGTTTGGAGGGTGAATTTCGCGCACGAGATGAAAGAAAGACAAAAGAGCGGTCCTACAATTTACACGTCTTTGTGCATTTATCTCTTTCGTTCTTAGTGTGAAACCACTACTCCAGACGTACCAAGCCTGAGCAAGAATCTTGTCTTGTGCACTGCCTTGTCCGACTCTGGTAAACGGGTTAGTTCGGAGGAACGTCGCGCAAGCTGCAACCAATGGGGGGAGGGCATCGCGCCCCCTAGGTCACGTAACCTTGTGGCGTCACCACAACCTGCCCACCGGATTGTGAGCAAACTGACCACCGTGGCAGGTGTCAGTTAAACTGATGATTGGTCGCGAGAGGCTGCTCGGGAAGAGCAGCATGGGTCGCACAATCCCTACCAAGCCACCTTGCAGCCACCTTGCGTATCGCTTGACCGCTGCGCCACCACGCTGGCAGTTGTGCGAGGGCTCACCGAGCTCTATGAATGAATGAAGTAGAGAATGATCAGTCTGCATGTAAGGGCATTAACTCATTAAAGCCCTTAAGGTTGAGCTTAAGTGTCACCTGCTTTCGCACGTGTACCCGGTTTAACTTCGTTAAACCCCTACAAGTTTTGTTCTCGTTTTTGTTTCCGTTCTGCGCTGAGTGATTTACGGCGTCGGCGTCTAATATGGCTCACGTCGCTGTTAGTTAATTGTGCACCTGTTTTTACAGGCTACCATTCTCAAAAATATCTTGGCATTACGGAAACATGCAGATAACTGGCAGAAAAGCTGACTGCGTCGTGTTTCAACCAGCTTTGTTCGCGTGGCGGGAATTCCCGTTCAGGAACTGCACAAACAACGCTGAGAACATGCTTTATGCCGCATGTGCTCAGCATTTGAATGTCAAAAGAGAAGAGTAAGACTGAACGTACCTTTTTTTTTTGTTTCCCGCATGTGTGGACGAAGAAAAGCACAGAACTGAGGGAAAAGACGTGAATTTCACCTCCTTTTTTTCATTTTATTTTGTTTGGGTCGGAGAGAGGTCCCGTGGCCACCTCTCAGCCCTTTTCCCCTTTTAAATAAGTTTACACACACCGCCGCCGCTGAAAAGAGGAAGACATCGACGACGAGAAAAAAGGACAAGTATGCACCTCACACCCAACCACAATAAGAAACGAAGAGCAAGAGAAGTGGTTAGGTTTGAATGAACAGGTGGCCACTGCGCCGCGCGTGAATCGATGGCAGACTGCCGTCATTAAGGGGCAGTTGTCCGAACAAGGAGATGCTCCAAGCGAAGGCGCAAAAGTTAGGTTACGTTCGCTTACCAAGCATAAGTACTCGGCCCCGGTCATTATCATATGCTATCCTGTCGACACGGAATGCCCAGCGATAGCGCCTGACGATTACGGTTTCATCCTCGAAATGTAAAAGTGCACTCTCAGAACTGTCCGTTTTCGTCAGTGTACACCTGGATGCAATACGCTCTCCGAATGATGCAGGAAACTCTTGGGTACTGGTTCCTTGCGAAAGTCGTCTTGGAGATTCCCGAGCGCGTCTCAGCTTCTTTACTGGCACATGAACAGCGAGCTTTCGCCGAAAGACTCCACTTCGATGAACAAATCTGCAATTTGTCCCGGCCTCAACCGTTTCTTTTGTTTGTGCGAAAAAAAAGGGAGACGTTTCCACTCATATTCACGTAGCTTTACATCATCATCATCATCATCATCATCATCATCATCATCATCATCATCATCATCATCATCATCATCATCATCATCATCATCATCATCATCATCGCCCGTGCTGCTTTGTCACAGTGATATATACATACAGTACAACACACACACACAAATGACATAATACACCCAACGGAAACGCCGTGAGCGAAAGCCACCGGACCACACGAGGCACGGCTGGGAAGCCCATTGCTCAGTGTCCTGCGAGCCAGCATAATATATTGCAGCGTGCGACAACGGCTGCTGGCGCGGCAGTTTTGCGGAGGCGGGCACTGCGGGAACAAATAGTGCTCGGTTTTACGCACTAGCTGACCCTGGCTTTAGTTGTTCTTGGCCCCCTGAGAGAGGAGCATCGTGGTATGAGGCTCCCTTTCGTGCCTACTTCAGCACTAGCACAGCGGAGGCGCCCCGCCCGCCACTTCTAGGGCGCTGGGCGGTGTTTAGTCTCCAAGCCGCGGCTCGTCTACTCCGCTCCAGGGCAAACGCGAGAGGGGCAAGGGCACGCATGCACGAAGGCGTCGTTCCCTGTCCATTACGGCTCATGTGACATGCAAACAAATTGGCATTTGCGAACAGCCAGTGTCGCAAAAAAACGCGCGCTAAAGTAGCGAGAAAAATTAGTTTTTAATGAGTTGTTTTTTATTTACACTGGGTTTGCACTCGAACAGAAAAGTCGCAGGCTACAGGAACGAATTACTTTGGAGCTTGGCGCGAACTGCTTAGGTCGCTGAACGAGTCGAATCTCAGTGCGCGTAGCTTCGGGCGACTCTAAATCGGCCGCCAGATCGCGAATTGAATGGGTGGGGGAGATGGCGGCAGCTAGAAATTTCAAGAACTCTCAGAATAAGATAGCTGGTGTACAATGGCGCTTATGCCACGGTTTTGTCATTCTTGCTGAAGCGTTTACCGTACCTTCTTACCATATATCATATTTGCAGTAGCGCACTGGCATATTTTCACGATGTGCCCGAGGAAAGATTTTTCTGTAAGACCTATTTAAGAATGCTAGCGGCGACGCAATACACGGAGGCAACGTGAAAAAAGGAAGGCACCGAATTTTGTGGAATTTTTTCCTGCTTCCCTTAGCTTTCATTTTTTCCCTATATCTATTTCTAGCGTAGTTATTTTCTCCTACTTCTGAAAGAAAAAGAAAAGCGCTTCCCGCGGGACTGCAGCCGAGAAGTTTACTTGAATAACCACAAGGCCCGCGCAGGACAAAGATGGGTGAGACACTCTAAGACTGTCGAAGAGTCACTTTTTGTTTCTAGCTGACGCACGAAAGAACATCTGGAACGAATTAGTTTGAGGGTTAAACGAGCTGTTGCGCTAGCAGTGCTATGTACATACAACAGGCGCAGTGAGCTGTATAAATGTGCCATTATCATTGAACGTAGCACAGAGCTTCCACTAGTGGCAGCTCTCGCGCGCAGATATGCCGATGGATATGACAGCGTGAAAGACGTGATGGCCGTTGCGCCTTGTTTATGAACGTGTAGAAGCGTAACGTCGCCGAGAATGCGGTTTTTGTTTCCTCTGTAGTCTCTGTTTTACAATCCATCAGTGCATTAAGCTCGCACTGCGCGACGGAAAAACCGTGGATGATGGGGACACTGCTCGATGAATACGATATGAGGGAACTAAAAACAAAACAAAGTTAGATGGTTCGCGACTGGTGCACGCTGCTTCAGTCATTGTGTTTTGTTTGCTCTCGCGAGGGACCAATAAGACACGCAGGAACGCATTAACAGGTCTGAGGCTTGCGCTCCCCATGTTTTTTGGTCCGTCCTGCCGTGAAGCTGAAAGCTAGATTGGTGTCTTCATTACATGCAAGGGCGATATTCGGAGATATCCGTATTCCTGACCCCTTGGAAACACGGTATTTTGCTCCAGGACTAGTGTGAGCTGAACAAAGGCGCGCTGCCTGTGTATATTATTTCTCAGCTGACGCTGGCGTGAATGTTGGAGTTGGCGCCAGTAAATTCGGGACTGATTGACACAAACTTGCGCATGCCAGAGCGATCTGTAATATGCGTGCGCTCTTGTTCTTCGTACACCAGGCTATAACGACGGCCTGAGTCACGGGTGCGAGCCAGAACCGTCCTCAGGGTGTGCGATATGCTTCGATTATTCGGCCATTGAATTGCTGGCCCCCTCTGTAGCCCTAGCTTGAGTGCCAGCAGATTTTCAGAGCGAGTACAGAGCTGAAAAAATTACGAGTGATGTGTGTAGACGAAGCATAGTCCCGTCTGGTTGGCGCGTGCCAGCACTAGCCCCCTCGAAGTGCTTCGAAACATATGGTAATTGATGTGAGAGCACTAAAACGTTACACCCCTCGCTGACAAGCCCTCAGAGAGGCTCGTGCACGCGTGGTCCACATGGTTTCGCTCGCGACGTTCGGCATCGCGAACAACGAGACTGCGCCTTGCCGAGAAGATCCGGCCAGCGGTCCGAGACTGTCGGCGGAGTCAGATGGGAGTGTCCAGGTGCTCGCACAGCAGGCTCTGGCGCCTCAGGAACTCCTCGTGCACCCCCAGCTTGGTGAAGTTGTTCTTGATGGGGTGCGGCGAGCCCTTCTGAGTCCGGTTCGACAGCTCGGTGGTCTGGCGCGACGTGCTGCTGTTGTCCTTGTTGCGCAGCAGCCGGTTGGTGGGCGTCGTGTGCCACGACGAGGTGTACTTGAGCATGCGGCGCGTGCAGACGCCCCGCGTGGACAACAGTGCGGCCAGGTCGCGCCGGTACTGCTTGGTCAGGATTGCGTACAGGAACGGGTTGGCGCACGAGTTGAGGGGGTAGAAGAACACCAGCAGGATCTTGGACTTGGGCACGTCGATCAGCGGGTAACCGGCCACGGCCGTCAGGCCGAAGAAAGCGATGGGGGCCCAGCAGGCGAAGTCGGTGAACACGAGCATGGCCATGCGCTTGGCCACCGACGTGTCCTTGTTGCCGCAGTGAGAGCGCGGCCGCTGGCCCGAGATAGCCAGGTACATCTTGGCGTAGCAGCCGCATATGAGCACGAAGGCCAGTCCGTTCACGGACAGCAGGGTGAGCAGGTAGAGGAGGTCGGCGACGGTGCTGTTCTCCATGGGAAGGCAGATGGACGTCTTGCTGTAGCTGCTGATGCCCAGCAGAGGCAGGGAGGCGGCCAGCAGCGCGTACAGCCAGCCGCAGGCCATGATGCGGGCCGCGGTGCGCAGCCGCAGCCTCCGGTTCAGGTGCACGGCGTACGTGATGGCGTACCAGCGCTCGAGCGTGATCACCGTCAGCGTGTAGATTGAGAGCTCGGACGCGAACACGGTCAGGAAGCCGGCCACCTTGCAGCCGGCGCCTGCGCGATCGGAGGAACGACGGCATTGCCATTTTTTTAAACGGTTCACGCGAACACGAGAAGGTGACACATTTGCAACTGAAAGCTTGTACAGGGAAAGTCCCAGAGATAGTGGCTAGCAAACTGGCAATACGCCCTCGGAAGCTCCAAGAAACTAAACACGACGAGCAACACAACACGTCACCACACGCAGAGAAGCCATTCGCTCGATCCCGCAGCCGGTAAAGGCTGATTCACACGACGGATGAAATCACTGATTCAGCTGCCGCTGTGGCTCAGTGGTTATGGCGCTCGGCTGCTGACCCGATAGACACGCGTGTTCGATCCCGGCCGCGGTGGTCGAGTTTCGATGGAGGCGAAATTCTAGAGGCCCGTGTACTATGCGGTGTCAGTGCACGTTAAAGAACCCCAGGCGGTCGAAATTTCCGGAGCCCTTCACTACGGCGTCCCTCATGGCTTGAGTCGCTTCGGGACGTTGAACCTCCTAAAAAACAATGATTCCGATTGCGGACAAAGCACACGTCACTGGACGTCACTGACCCTGCCTCGTCCGCGGGCGGCAGCGGCTCGCATGCATATGACGGATGGCGAGCGCGGACGGACGGGAGAACCAGTTGTGGTAAGCCTCGCCCTAACCTGTACATATTTATGATTATGTGAATGGTTTTTGTGTATATTACCTCTCCCCCTATCCTCTCTTCTTGTCCCCTCATCTCTTTCATTTCATTTCGCCATTATGCCTGATATCCTTTATTTGCACTGCCCCAGCTCAGCTGCTACAGTATCGATGGCAAATGCCGGGGATAGCAAAAAATCTTTTCCTTCCTTTTTATTATTATTTTAATAAACCACTTACTACTACTACTACTACTACTACTACTACTACTACTACTCTCCCTCCCGCGCCGTCGCCCTCTCTTTGCATTCTACTGTCCTCCTCGCACTTCCCTCCCAAGAACGAGGGAAGTGCCGCACCCTACAACTGCACCAGCACAAAGGGAATGGGCTTTAGACGAAACCGCACAGAAGCTCCCCCATTCTATTAAATGAGGGGAGCGAAAATGCCAATAATCGAGGTTATTCAGAGAGCGCTGGGAGCTGAGGGGCGCAGAAGTTGCACTTATGAAAGCATAGCAGACTGCAGCTCAGGCGGCCCTAAGCGTTATGGCAAACTTTGTGAGCTAGATGTATTTCTGCGCTCGCTCAATGGACCAATTAACGCCGTGCAGTGTTAGCCCAATGATAGCCGCCTGACAGAGTGTTCATCTTTTGAATACAGAGCGATCAATTCACGTGCTAGCCAATGGAATTCTTATATGCCTTTATAGATATTTAGCAGCATAACTTACCAGCACAAAAATAACGGCATCTTTATTTTTACTAACCGCGGGCAACGGGGCTTGCGCGCTCTGGCTTCGTTACTTTTTTACGCTTAGTTTCGAAAACGCGCATTGGGTCTGCGCGGGTGATTTAATCCTATTTTGACTACTGAAATGAAAGTTACCACGACACTTGTGAACAGTTTTTCGCGACAGAGGTTGCTGTGTGGTTATTTGCATGGAAATATGGGGTGTTTATTAGCTCGTCCGACCTTTTAAGCGGCAACCACAGGGATCTTATATTGATAAGAGCTGCAGCCGGCTCATTAGTGGCGGCGTCGAGAACAATGCCACGTCAAGCTACACCTCCCGACGCCGAAGCCTGGTCATGACAGGTCGGCCAGAGCGGACTCTAGACCGGCACGTCGCGAAGAGCCCATTCTGCAAGTCTGTTTCCATGGCAGTGGAGGAGCGGCGGGTGTTCTCTCTAGGCCCAAAGGAGATGTGTGGGAGAAATTTTGGAATCCGAAGAAATGAGTTCTCTGCTTTGAATCATGAGGACTCAGTGATATCCAGTGAGAGTACGGGAAGCCAAAGCGGCGTTCGTGGTCTGAACTCAACAAGCATTGCTGGAACTACTGACCTCGGTGCGGGTGGCAAACGGGCGGCACTTGCTTTGAAGGGCGCCTCGATGTTTCGTATTAGATGAAAAAGAAATATTGAATCTTCTAATGAAGCAAGGAAAGATGGAACTGATGCGTTAGAATCCATGCGGGTTCCTTGACTGCATTGAAACGTACTGTGGGCAGTCGTAGTGAGTACACGAAACTTCGTTGTCCTTTCAGGCATACCCACCGGCTGCGGTGCGCGCGCTAAAATGCGTTGATGGAGGTTGCCGATAGGGTGAGCGGGGTTGCCAGATAGCGGTAGTCATTTTTAATTGTTCTTAGTGTCATTGACGTGCCGTAGAGGACAAGCAATGTTTATGATTCCAACACTCAATGCGACAAATATTGCGAACAATTGGTTCCCTTTACAAAAGGACTTAAGTGAAATTTATATGACTATATATATATATATATATATATATATATATATATATATATATATATATATATATATATATATATATATATATATATATATATATATATATATATATATATATATATATATATATCGTTTTACGTGCAATACTAACTATTCACTTCTTTACTGTCAGGACAAGAAGCAGCCAGCATGGAATTCTATGCCGCGAGGCGCCATTCCGTTGTGATGCGGAAAGAATGCCGATGCGCAATAGGCGCCACACTGTTCTCCAACCTAAGCAATACACTGCTACATATGCTGGATTTAAGGGAAAACATTACCACTAAAGGAGAGGCGCATAGACCTGGAAATTGGCTGCTCCGCATTGCTTGAGTGCTCTACACAAGAATGAGGCTGCGCAGATTAGCCGCATGACCACATTTCCCGTAAAACCACGCCGTGCTGTCGTGGCCGTGCAGCGACGACGCGTGTCCAACCAGCTGGGCTGCGGCAAGTTGCAATGAGATTATGGAGCGCACCGCGGCGGCAGCTTTAAGCCCCAACTCGATGGACGCATCTTACGCGTACCGGCTGAGTGCTTACGCGCACGGGCGTATGCTGGATCCTGTCTGCGCATGCGCAAAGCGAGACGCGCGCGCAGGCGCGCGCGTTTCTAGATATCTGTTTATGTCAGATATTTTCGGCCCTGGCGACGCGCTGGCGCACGCGCCGGAAGTGGCTCGCTGGTTTGTGGCCAATGAGAAGGCACAGTTCCCGCTATATCCGGAATGAGCCTCCGTGGCGCGCCGACTGATTTTTTTTTGTCAACGAGCTGCGACAGCCCCCTGCGCAAACATGTCGTACCTAATAAGCAATGAAAAATTAATCGCTGCTGTTGAGAGGCGCCGCTCGCTGTGGCTTGCCAGCCACAAACACCACAAAAATAAGCTCGTTACGGCAGCGTCCTGGAAGGAGGTGGCGGCGGAAATAATGCCGGGAACACCATGTGAAGGTAAGCAGGCACATTGCTCATGACGAGCACTTCATGATTGTAACGTTCTTAAGATTCCTCATGTTTCAATCACGCAGAGAACGTTCACCACATTCAGAAGCGGTGGAAATCTCTCCGCGATAAGCACTGAAATACGTGCCAGTTTGAATGAAAAGCTACTATTAAAACTGCAGTTCGGTTTATATATTACATAACTTGCCTCGCTACTTTCAAAATCTAAAGATTTCAAGTGGCAGTCTAACTGTTTTGGCCAGTTCCAATCTATGAGGTCTAGCAACAACGTGCTAGTGCGCGCACGAGCGCGAGTCAGCGACAGGCTATGGAGGTGCACACCACTTGCGACGCCCGTCGCGACGCGGCGCTGGGCGCACAGGCGCTCTGCGCGTACGCGTAGGATGTGCCCATCGAGTTGGGGCTTTAGCCCTGCTGCCAGCAGCAACCTGGCATGCTGTGCAGCGCGGCTCGGGGCGGCGTACCATGCTGCCAGAGGATGGCGTGGCTGAAGTACCGGCCGCGCGTGTGCAGGTCCTCGGCGGCGATGAGCAGCAGGTAGGCGCCCATGCAGAGGTCAGCGAAGGCCAGGTTGCACATGAGGAACTTGGAGACGCTCAGGCGGCCGCTGAGCAGCACCAGGAGCACGGCCAGATTTCCGGCCACCGCGGCCACCACCACGAACCAGACGGCCACGCGCAGCACCACCGTGCCCATCACGTCTTCGCACGGGTTGAACGCGTCCGGCGCCGGCAGGCACTGCACCCGCCGGCTGGCCAGCTTACCGCACGTCACCTGCGCCACGAACAACAAAAGAGAGCTCACGACCTGCTTCGCACGGCCACCTGCGCATGCACGTCGACAAAGACTGGCCAGGCGTCTCTGGCGCCTCCATGTGCGAGGGAACGGGGGTGCCCCGCGGAAGTGGGATATTTTTGCGGCATCAAGTAATGCATCCTTGGCCATTCATGCTGGCTGTTGAGAGCGTCGAATGCCAGCTTTTAGAATTCCGAAACGACGATTATCCTCGACGCTGTGGCTGAACAAATTTTGGCTACGTCGCGCTTCGAGAAGCTAGTAGGCAAAACATCCTCTCCAGTTCACGTAACTCATCGAAATAGCCAAAATTTGTTGGCCACAGAGCCTAGCATAACCGCATTTTCGAAATTCCAAAAACTGATATGGATATTATTTACGGTGGGCCTGTCAGTAATTAAGTAGCCTAAAGGTAGCTCTTAAAAAGTTAAATATTCAATATTAGTTAACCAGCGTGCTAGTTAGCACGTCCTAGCCGTATTCTGACGTACTACACCGCTGACTAATGCCATGCCGAAAAAAGCTCTCTTCTAACTCAAGAGGACTATTTTTAAATTGTGTAAAAGCTTAGGTGAAACACCTTGTACATCTGCTTTACGGAAAGCGGAAAAATCAGACTTCTGAAGCTTTTCTGGGGACCGGTGGCTGCTGATGATGGCTTCTCCGTTGCGAACGGCAGGTACACCGCTGCAAGAACCGCGGTGAAGAATGCGTGCTGTGCAAACACAATGGGACGTGTGAAACGCGAAAGCGAGGAGAGAGAGAGAGAGAGAGAGAGAGAGAGAGAGAGAGAGAGAGAGAGAGAGAGAGAGAGAGAGAGAGAGAGAGATGTAAACAAACAGAACCGTCAGCATTTTCATGCGGCAAGGGCGGAACAGCACTACCGTCGCGCCGTGTCGCAGTAGGCAGGTGTACCTTCTTGCGCTTTTGGAATGACAGGAGAGGGAACAACCCTACAACGCTGCCCAGTAACCTTCGGTCGTTGATAACTCCGCTTGAGAGAAAATGCTCTGAAGAATTGGGAATCGTGGGGTTTAACGTCCAGAAACGACAAATGGGCTGTGAGGGACGCCGCAGTGGCCGGCTCCAGATTAATTTCGACCACCTGGGGTTCTTTAACGGGCACTGACATCGCACAGCACGCAGACGTTTTGCATTCCGCCTTCATTGAAATGCGGCCGCCGCGGTCGGGATCAAACCCGCGACCTTGGGATCAGCAGCCGAGCGCCAAAGCCACTGAGCCACAGCTGCGGGTCAGGCGAAGAAAAAAAAAGTATTCTTGCTATAGGAGGTCCCACAATCGTTACTTCACCACATCGAAAAGATTTTGCATCTAAAACATTCTTCGGGTTCCTTTAACGATAAGGCAAGTACAGCGTACCGCTAAAAAGCCATTTTCGCTGAACGCCCCGTGCCGGTTCATATTTTCTTTTTTTTTCTTTAACCCCCTCTTTTTTTTTTCTTGATAGCGATAAGGACAAGATGTCGCCAGGAAGTGGCCCGGCAATTTCTTTTGTCGGTCCGCTCGCTATCGAGTAAGATCGTTCGAACGATCGGCCGATTGGGACGCGCGTAGAGAGTCGGTTTCACCGGTGTTCGGCGCATGTGCCATCGAAGACGCTTCTCCGCTTCCTCAAGTCTAAGTGCCTTCACCGGCCTCCCTCATCCTGCACATTGTTTTTATTTTGTTGCGCACGTGTGTTGCTGTTCTTTTGCAACTGGTGGCATTGAAGTGTGCGCCAACACAAACTAAACTTTTAGCTTATAAAACGTTTGTTAGGCCTGTACTAGAATATGCTAACACTGTTTGGTTTCCTCAGTCTGTAACCAATATTTCGCGACTTGAAAGAATTCAACGTAAAGCAGTGAGGTTTATTCACAACAGATACAAAAAAAAACGACTCACCAACACAACTAGCTGAAATCTCCAGGCTTGAAACAAGGGCAAAGCGCGCGCGACTAAAATTTCTTTATCAGCTCATTAATAACAATTTTAAGATCGGTTCATCAAAGTACATTTCACTGTCACTAAAACGTGCATTAAGAAACCAGCACGCGCACACGCTAACCGAATATCCTTATCACAGTGACACTTTCAAAAATTCTTTCTTCCCGCTAGTAACAAGAGAATGGAACCGTCTAGACGAATCCATAACTAACGCTGATTCATTTTCAAATTTTTGTACCGAACTAGAAGCCGTGTTTTAAAACTAGAGGAGTGGTTAGAAAGATTTTTCTGCATTTTTGTCTATTTTAAGGAGTACACGACGTGTTGTGCCCATGTTAATGTTCATGTTTTCGAACGAGCATGTTTTTTCTTCAGTTTCTTGAGCAAATCTGTCAACTTCTTTTGAGTTTTTTTTTTCTGTGATATGAACTGTCTAATTTATAGCTGTCTTTCGCACAGCCGCTTTTAGAAATGTTATTCTCTGCTGTGAGACGTGTTATGCCCACCTGCTGTCTCAACTTGAGACTGGCAGTATTTCAAATAAATAAATAAATAAATAAAATAAGCGTTTAGAAAACGCAGTGGTGGAGTCGACTTGCTGCATGCTGTGGAGTCGCTGGCGATGGCGGCCTCCGAGTGCCTGCTGGGGTAAATCCAACCCAATCGTTTTTAGAAGCGGCTGTGTGAATAAAACACGTAAACGAAGAGCCGTACGTTTAACGCAAGCAAATTAAGGGCGCTTAACGTTGTGAAGAAACTGATCGCTAACTGCATCAGATTCAGAGCTCTTTTTCTCCCGCTTTCAACGAGATTAGCGAAACGCTGGCGGGCTCGACGTAGCAATACAAGCCATTATGGGGGGCTAACTGGAGCATGGCTTATGAAAAAAGAACACTAGCGCTAAAGAAAAAACAGCGAACAGCAAGGAAAAAGGGCACACAATGGGCATTTTTGTCAAAATAGCGCAGGGAATATAGAAGAGCGCAGATAGAACAGTTCCTAATATTTTACGGTCACCACCTCTCTTCATTGTATTAATCCTCCAAACTTTCTGCCTGGCCAGCTGTCACGCGTAAATGCATTTAATATAAGTGGCAAGTTGGCCACGCGAATAATCTCATCATTCCAATTTTCTTTTTGCGCACATGAGTCCGCAGGATTTGTGATCCTCTTTTACTCTTTTCCTGTGAGTAGGTTTTATTGCTGCTCAGCCACGTATTTTATTTAGCGGCTGCCTATAGAAATACTAAGTAGGAGCAGGTAGATACCGAAGGAAGAAATGTGGCTATCATACAAAAAAACAAACAAAACAAAACAGAAAAAGCAGAATTATTGAAAGCGTGCTAGCCGATAATAGGTTTCGTTGAAAGACGCCGAAGAAATCGGGAAATCTTTGCTTGCAAGTCCAATGCCACTTTTCTGTTCTTTGAAGTCCTCTGCGAAAATATGAAGGAAGCTAGCTGGGAACAGGTCTCGACGTTTAGGCTGCTGATGGCGTCATGTGGGAAGGGGTGGGGGGAGCGGGTTGTTTATAGTGCTTGCTGCACATCTGCTAGTTGGTGGCGTGAAATAACTGGAAACAGCGCAGAAAAAGATGGCAGACCGCAGAGAGACATACACACCACAAATACTGATATGCCGCGCTTTTCTCCGGGGTTTGCCAATCATGTCATACCCTGACGAGCCCAAGTCTACCCCGCCCACTTTACCCAATCAAATTTCAGGTCTCTCGTGGCTATGTCAGAGCCTTTGGGATCATTACAAACGCTGCTCAGGATATTCATTTTCATCTAGGAATAGAATTTTATTCAAATTTGGAATTTTGCATATACCATCAATCGACGCTGCACGTCACAGTGGGACAAGGACCGGACTACATATTGACCTTGTGGGCGTATAGTTGTGGTGCGTAATACGTAACTCTAGCGTAGACTCAGCTATTAGACCCACCGCTTCGACACGCCGACCACATCGTCCAGGGGGACATAGACTGACACTACCACGTCTTCAATAACCAGAACGCATTTCGGGCTTTTGAACACCCTCGGAAGCCGGTAAAGGGTTGTGACTTGTGTTAGTTCAGCAACACATAGAAATATGTTGTTTCGGGACATGACGTCCAAGTAAGGATGCTGAAAACTAAACCGTGTAAATCTCAATGGCTTCACCAAGAAACCTTGTGCGTGCTCGAATTCGAAGCCTTTTATACTTCGCTTGCACACAGCCTGTGCGTGGAGGAAGAGAAAGATAGTGTAACGGCTGCGCGTGAAAGAGGACTCAAAAGCAGGTTCTCCACCTCTTTGCCAAAAGTTATTTTGTAGTGAAAGCTACATTGGCCACGAACTCGCAATTTCGCCGTGCTCGCATTCCCACCTGTGGTTGCACCGCACCACGTGACCAACCACGTGACTGGTCACGTGACCAACCGCGTGACGAACCACGTGACAAGAACTAGCTAGGCAACCAGACTAACCTGGACTTGCAATCAAGATTAACCAAGGCTAACCAAGCTATGTCTTAGCTTTCGCTACGTATATCCTGGCATAGCCGAGCTAAGCCATTGCCAATTTTTCTCCTTCCTTTTTCATCTTCGACTGCTTGCCGCGGTCGAATTTCGGCTAGTCTTTGCACGATGCTCCTTGTTCCGGCTTATTTCTTTTAACTTGATCATAGAATCGGAAACGACGGCACATTAAAGATTGTCAGAAGCACTAACAGCAGCAATAAGATATCCACGGTGTCCGCGAAAGCGTTTGGCAGTTTTTGCTGGAAGGCGTTCTCTTGTTTCAAAGTCTGGCGAAATGAGGCTAAGAGTAGCATTTTGCAAGAAAATACCACCGTGCTACATCACACACTGCCCGAGTGGGGTTCAGTGAACTGAAATAATGGAGTGATATTTCTATACAGCAGAAATCCGCGAATTTCACTGGCGGTAACTCGGTCCACCGCTATACAAAATCCTGTCCAAAAATTGCGGCCAACGTCCATTCGTATACATGGCCAGACGTTTTCACTGTTTCAATTGCAGAAACGGCACTCATCGGGTGTAATTCGAGCCGACGGAAAGCAGCGTCACGGCCATCCCGTTCCCGGTTTTCTGGGCTGTTCGGAGAACGCAGGGCAGCTCAATTCTCAACTCTTTCCTGTACTACGAGCACAGTCCAGCGCCTGTCTCGCGTATCAGACCCATGCACCGTGAGTGTCGGTTTGTCTGTGGCGAGGGCGCATGTAAATATTTGAGGGGAATGAAGGTGTGAGTGCACCTCCCTCCCTCCCGCAACCTCCGCGAGAAGTTTTCTGCTGAGAAACCGTACTAACCGCCGCCCCCCCCCCCCCTTTCTTCTCCGCCTCCCCCTTTTTTTCTGCAAATAAAGTTTAAAAAAACGCATGTAGCACGGTGCAACACCCTCGTGCTCTCCCTTCTTTGCTTATCAGAGTCCGCGCGCGCGACGCCTGGCATCTGGGAGCCATGCGCAGTCACCAACATCCGCTTTCTTCTTCTTTACCTGCGTTTATTTTTTCTTCTCTCTCTGTACATCTGCACAGTAGCGTCTAATGATCACCATAACTGAAAGCTTCGGTTCCGCATCGAACGGCGTAAAGCGAGTTCCCGTGCACTGCGTAGTGCCCATGCACACGGACACACACGAGCGGCGAATCTCACGAGAAAAAAAAACAACACGCGCTGGCTACCGAAGCGCGCAGCGCTGAGGCAGTGAACAGGCGGGAGAAGTAGCGAGCGGAACCAGAACCGGAAGCGAGCAAGCTAGCGGCGTGAGTGCAATTATGGGCGTCTAGCGCTTTCACCGGCGAAAGGGTGGATCATAAATGCTCTGAAATATTAGGTATCTGCTTAAATAGTAACTGGGTATTGCATACTTACACCAGAAGCTCACGCCTATCGACTTACGCGTCGACGAGTGACGTTGATAGAACAAAACGCCCCGCATTCCGCGGTTCGCAGGTTAGCATTTGAGGCGTCGCTGATAGTACGCCGCCTTGCTTACGGGGCACCTGTGCTGATGGCTTTTATGCCGACTGCAGCGTCCCTAGCGAGTGGAGGAATAAGCTTCGACCAGTACTCGCAGCGCACTCGCGACGCGAACTGCATTCGCGCTTTGCCGAAGCCACCCATTGCGCGAGGCTGCGTACCTCGGCCACGCTGGGCATACCATCAATGAAGCGCTCAGGCATGCGTCTATCGTGGCATAGAGGGTGTAGAATGCTGTCTCATTTTGCGTCCCAAGCGGCTGTGGGCGGTACTCCAATATAAACATTCAAGAGACTACAAGCGCCGACTGTGTTTTGCCTATAGTTCAGAATGTGAGCACGCTTTTACAGCAACCATAGAAGCTATCGGCGATAGTCATTGGCTACACAGTGGGCCAGTCACAGGGCCTCTGAGCCTGCGGAGGCTCCCTATTATATCGGTGTTTATCGAGAATGGCGGGCATGCAGGGTACACACCAGGGTAGAGTTTGTTTTACGTACATGCGGAACACACTGTGAATTGACAGCTTGCAGAATAACGAGCGGCCTCTACAATTCTCCAACCAAAAACCCATGTTCGCAGACGGCAATCTCGCATTGCATTATTGTTCGAAAAGGGAGGGGAAGGGGGAGATGTCTCTTTATCTGTATGAGAAGGAAGTTGTTGAAAGGACACAATAGAGCAGGGGTGGGAGCGCGAGGAGACAGGTGCTCGTCAAGGGAATGCATCTTTGTAACCTTTGGACCACTTCCATTAGCCCTCTATCTCGAAAGCTGGTGGCGATTGTCGGGGTTTCAGGTTTACGCCGATTAGGGGGCAGGCCCCCTCACCTTTTCGAAAAAGAATGTAGTGGAGGGCGACTGACTCCTCTCCCCGCGCTAACCCCTTCAGTCAGCAGACCCGGAAGTGAAACAGTGAAAACGCGGTGAACCTCCCTGAAAGTCAGCTTTCCTGCAATTCTGTTTACTAGACGCCCCGCCTTCATTCCGCAATGCTACACGATTAAGCCTAAAACGATTTCAGCTCCCATTCTTGGCACACCAAGGCGAACATCGTACGGAAACAAAGGCGCACCTTAAACCGATCATGAGGGCGAGCATGAAGCCGAACTTATACGAAACATCGCGAAACTTCGTCCGAATGGTATCCAGGAAAAAAAAAAAAAACTTCACCATAATGCAGCCCCGAGCTGGATCCCAATCAGGGGCGGCGAAAACACAGCAGCTTCGTTTGCCGACTTCTGAGACAACTCTGTCATCGCGGCAGCCTCTCGCGAGGCGTATTCTAACTGGTATGCTTCACGCGCACTGTGTGAAATCACCTATCGTTCATTAGTTCGTTCTGCGTCGCAAATGTTTTTTAAGGCCGATGAATAACGGGCGAGCGCTATGCGCATCATGCAGCGGAAGGCACCGGGCGCGCTGCCCAGCGCTGACAAAACGAAGCGACTGAACGCGGCGACGCGTAAACCACCAAAAGCGACGAAGGAAACTGAACATGCTGAGAAAACCGGCTAATGGTGGCTCAGGTCGCGAAAGCAGCCGTAGAGAATATGCACGCGGCCTAGCTAGAACACAAGTGTGCGAAGGTGGGCGCACATTTATAAGTCGAGAAACATGACGAAGATTCCAGTTTTGAAATATTACCATATATACGCGAGCCGTCCTAGAAAGCGGCATGGCTTTTTTTGCGATTAATTTCATGCTTACATATATTCTCGACAACGAGACAGGATGTTTCGGCTGCTATTTCAGGGTGATGAAATCTGGAGGCGAGCACTTTCCGAACCAAACTTCTCGACGTTTTCATTTCCCGTCTGCAGTACGTAACCGGTGATGCTGAAAACTGTCAGCCATTACATTGCGGTGCTTTGCGGCTTTGCAGCGTGCCTTATATTTTTACGAGCAGCCCTCGCAATTTCTGAAGACTTTTCAAGCAATGGGTAAATTTCAGTGGAGGGTCAAACACCTGCCACGAATGCGGCTAGAGAAAAAGGCGTCGAGAATATTGAGCTTGCGCCAAATCGGTCCCGAACCTGGAGGCTTTTGATCCTCCTAGTCGGGCCTTTGTAATTCTTGAGAAACACAATTTAAAAAAAAACAACGACAACAAGAAGCTGTGAAAGGCCGTCGACTGTGTTATTGAGACCAGAACATACTAATTCCGATTCTAGACCTTCTTTTAAACGTGAAATGCCGCTAATATATCATACAGCCTTATTTTATGACGTGTTGACTTAAGAGCGTGTGCAAGAGCTGCATAAATTAAAACATTAATTCACAATAGCTAGTTAGCTGAATTTCCACACGGTTTCGAAAATTACATATTCTTTAATGTATCTGTCGTCAAAGTTGCCATTAAAGGCGCCCAAGTGTTATACCAAGAGCTCATTGTTCGCGCCGCTAATTTACGGATAAAGTTGACACACATATCAACCAGCAGTGCCGGTTTCCGTATTGCTTCTTTTGACGAAGCATGAAATAATACCTTGCGAGCTCTTTATGATCTTAACACGACCTTGCAAGTCAAAAGATTCCCGCGTCATCCTGTCTCGCACAAGCGTTGGGTTCTGGGGAATGTAATAAATTGCTTGCCCAATAGACCGATCTCACCACGCTCACTCGCATGTGCGTAGCTTGTGCTATGAAGCTTGATGCAACCTTCAAACAGGCACAGCACATCGCACAGCACACGGGAGTTTTTGCATTTCGCCTCCATTGAAATACAGAAACTGCGGCGTGGTAAGTCAACGAACGCTATAGACCTCATATATATCTATTTTCAAAACCAGACATAAATACTATAACTGAAATTGTCAGTTTCGTTATAAATGCATGCAAACTTCTAAATAAACTGACTTTGCTCTGGGAACAAGTCGTACCGTGCAACTTCAAAGGGAATATATAGTTTTGTGTGCTACTACGCCTTTGCTGCCTTCACAAACTACTCCTCCACGAATGGTTATTGTCATGCAGTTCCGCCAAGATCTTCCACTACGGGCATCCTCCGCTGCAGTGGTAGTGGAGCGAAAGATTCAGTGAAATCAGTCTATCAGCTGGAATGAGCGGAAACTTAACGATGGCGTATCGCGAATGACGAAGCCAAAAGTGTCCAATATGCGAAAAATAGTGTAGGACTGTTCGTGACTTGTATGGTATGGTATATGGGACTTAACGTCCAAAAGTGACGTGGGTCATGAGGAACGGCGTAATGGAGGGCTCCGGATTAATTTAGACCCCCTGGTGCTTTAAAATTGCATTGACATCGCACAGTACAAAGGCGGTTAGAATGGGGAATGTGAATCTTGTCCGGTCATCGCGCCTGGACAAGATTCACGCTCTCCATCCTAACACCCTTCCCACGTCACGCTCTCCTCCCCCTCATCGGGCCTTCCACCTCGGAGTGAAGGCCCTATTTACACCCCGCCTGTGACGAATGCTTTGCCCAGACGAAGGCAAGTCCCTTTGTCGAAATGTTGGCAAGCTCACTGAGGCCTTCCACGGGAAGGTCTGAAGCAGGAGTTTAAGTAACATTGGATTAAATACGGTCAGCTGTCGAAGACGTAGTTACATTAAATTAAGGACGCCAACGTCCCCAATAAAACTAAAAGGTATCCTGTAAAAAATAATTGTTAGAGTCGTTGTGCCAGTTGCAAAGTTATTATAGGCAGTATTTGAAAACTAGCCACCTCTGCGTGCTCATTTATATCGACAATATTGTCACGTAGTGGTGACGGCAGTCGAAGCAGCGATGAAGACGGACGAAAGAGTCTTCTAAAAGAAAACTGTTTATTGGGCTGACTTGCACCCAAAATGGACTGAATCACTCGGCGGCGGCGAAGCGACAAGCGTGCTCGGCGGTCGTCGAACAGAATTCCCGCCGCTGTCGGCCGTGCTCAATTTAAAGCTGACAGCGAACTTTCGAGTTAAAGAGCGCAAAGTTACTAGAACATTCCGGAACAACGTAGAATCAGCTCTGCCTGGCTGCGATCAGTCGAGATAAATCTAGTCGCGTCTTGCGTCGCAAACAAAGCGATAGTGGTGTGGCGGCAGATTTGAAAAACGAACAAACACTGCAAATATTCGCGGCAATATACATAGGCCGCGAAAATTAAAAACATGGCACTTCGGCGTTCGTGACGGCTCTGCAATATGAACGATCTAAAACTGTCGTATGGATGAATGTGAACAAACTTGACCTGCTGTGTGCTCTGCGCTAGAGATAACGGACACTGCGATGTTTCAGTGGCCCATTTCAGATCACTGTTATCGTACGCACGCAGTATTTTTTTTTTGGCGAAAATAAAATAAAGAATAAGGACCGTACGAAATCCAGCGTAAAACCCCGATTACCCCCCCCCCCCCCCCCCCCTACCCGCTGCCGACTACCACAATAAGCGCTTTTTCCGCTTGCTGCAGGGCAGGACCACAACTCTTGACCACTGGCCTTACGCCAGCTAGCCAGCGAGATTCTGCAGTCATCGCAAAGTCACTCGCGCGCGTCAACTGCCGCGTCAGCCATGCTTGATAAGCGAGCATGCCTGTGATTAGCCAGTTGTTATTTGTCTTCAATGCTAGAAATTCCTCCCTGCAACAGGCCATCCTCTTTCGACTGGTCTAGCCTTAACGGCGGGCTCCGATGGGCGCTCCTGAGCAGAGCCCTGAATCAGAGAAGGAGCAGAAAATCTATCTCGGCCAACAGGAATTCAGGATTTTAATCCAGATCGGCAACTGAAGCGCGCTTTCTGTTTCGCGGAGCTAGAAAATGTGCTCCGGATCGCAGATTGAAATACGCCATAAAGTAGCATTTTGGAGAGCTAAGCATGTTTCATGGCTGGCAGCCGCTTCTAACCACTAACCAGCTAATAATTTAAAAGATATTAAGATAATAACCACGCCCAACATTCATGGGCAAAAATTTTGAATGTTGAAACATTGCAAGATACTGTAATATAGAATACCGAAGGTAATGGTTCATTCTTCTGATGCGTAATAAAACCATTCTCTTAACGTGTTTCCATCGATCGCGTCGAGCAGTTAAGACTGCCTTAGAACACCAATGGGGAACACTTTGGACGATAGCAAAAAAGCTAATAGCAAAAAAGCTAATAGAAAAAAAAAATTAAGATGCCGTCGGCTGGGCGAAGGATATATTGATTGCTGTGCTGAAATCTTACATTAGATGAAAAATTGCTTCCATAAACTGTTTCCTGCTCAAAAATTTTTTCCAGAACTGTCGGGTATGATCGTGGCTACATTCACCTAGGGGCGTCTGAAAGTAAACTTATAATATCCATCCGTAATCTGACGAATTTCACTCTTTAACCCAGCAAAGAAAAAAAATTCTTGGGCTAATTTCTTTTACGAGGGTAAAATGTTTTTGTTTTCGCGACCGCCTCTAGATGCCCATTTGAGGAGCATAATGTCATGCAGGAGAGCGGAATTCAGGAGGCGTACCCATTGCTCTTCTTGCGGCCTCACTTCAGGATGGAAGGTCCCCTCCATGTCCCGGGAGTCGAAGATGTTCCACGGACTGGACGACACGTTCGAGACCCGAGATTTCGGAGACTCTGCAAATACGGTACGCTCTTTGGGGACCGTACAAACGATGCCCCGTAAACACAGGCGCATAATAACGCCGTGGACACACGGCGTTTTTGTTTCTCTACGCTGTGTGCATGCCGTTGAGAAGAATTACCGATTACGTGAGAGCCTACACTATCGTTAGAAACATTAACAGACGTACAGAGGAGGAACGTACGACGAGGTGCGTTCCTTCTTTGGATGGTCGTGCCTTCCGCCCGTAATTTGCGTTACGGGGACCTGCACGCGAGAGCCCAGATGAGAGAAAAAAAGTTCTTATGCTCAGAGGGAAGGAGGAGAGAGGATAAGTGGCCGTTCTCCGAAGGACACTGCCCAAATTTCCGTGACGACTGCTAGATTATCTGTGATTGTGAGCTTGGCGGGAGCGTTTAAGGTGTTGAAAGCTGTTTATATAAAAAAAAAGGCCAATGCTGCAAAACGAGAGAGGAGGAATAGTTCCCGAAAGAAGGGGAAAAGAAAAAAAAACGAAAAAGGTTTAGATAATTTCTTCGCTTGAGCTGTTGAACGCAGCTTTAGATTGAGAATGGAACGCGAAATATTTAATAAAAGGAGAAAGTATGCAGCTGGAGGCTAACTTGGCGTCGGAGCACCGCCTAAAGCTTGAAACGCCGAAAAGCGCCCGGCTGGTTTGTGGAGCCAAACAGGCGGGCAGACGTGCGGGATTGAAACTCTTCGAGAGAGGATTACTTATAGCACCCGCAGCAAATTTTGAGTAGACAGGGGGCGTCCCCTGTGTGGAAAAGTCGATAAAAGATTGCGCCCACGGTGGGGGACGCTTCGAAGAGCTTCCGTAGCCGCACTGTTTCTCCCTTCGGGTGTTTTACTTCCTGTATCAGGATTTTGGTCTGGGCTAGTTGGTTAATTACTATCAGCAGATTAATCGAGCGCGAAGCTACGAGGACAGCAGAAAATACGCAGCACACAGCGGGCGCTGCTCAACTTTGTGCTCGGCAGAAAATGTTAGTTCTCCAAATCTCTTAGACTGTTTACAGCTTCTCCTAAGCCCTACGTAAGCTCGTTCCCTTGAACCTAAAGAGGTTCCGAAAGGGGATTTCCAAGTTGGTTCGACTCTTCGATAAGTATTTGTGTTCCTCTTGTACTGCTTGCAGCCCTTGGAACTTAGTTACTACTACGGATTATGTTGCATTTCTGCTTATTTAGCAATTTGTAATGTTTGATCAGAATGTCGCTTGCACACGAAAGAGGGCACTCGGCTTTAAGTTTGTAGCAGTTAGTGAAATATTGACTGTTGGCGACGGAAGTAGCTAAATTAAAGAGCAGCTATGAGTCTTGAACGAACCAACTTGCGGAATGCGGTAGTAGCTAATGAAATCAATTTTCGGTCGGAAAAATATTCCATAATCAATCCCTAAGAAAATCAACGACGCTCTGTATATTGAAGTCCTTTGTTCTTTTACTAAAGCTTGAGGCTTGAGTGGCGTTTCCCCCGTACCAACGTATTTTCTTTTCGTCCCCCCCCCCCCTCCCGATCGTTCTTTATTTACATTCTACTATTTTACTCATACTCGCGTCGCCCTATTGGAATGAAAACCCTCTTATCCAATTTGGCATTATCCCGTCGTTTCTGAGTAGCCGATGGGAATGAACTTTTGCCAGTGTCCCTTTCTTTTGTGTCGAGTATTTTCTTTGGCTCTTACTAGTCCGTAGTATATGCCGTACAGCTCACCGTGAATGGTGCCGAATTCGCTGAACACGTGTCGAACGAACCTCCTCGTTGGCTGCGTTGTGGTCAGCGCGTTGCTCAGTTGAACCACAAAGAAGCGCTCGAGTAGCTGGAAGTCGTGTTCCTCGCCGATCGCCGGAGGCCTGTTCTGGCGCCGACTCATCGCGGCCCTGTCCTCCGAGTCGCAGTGCTCCTGGAACCTGAACACGCATCGCTGAGAGTCACCTGCTGCTCCGCTGAACAGCTGCACTGGGGATGGAATTAAGCAAACAGGCTGTAACGAGTCAAGTTTTACGTTGCGAAGCCCGAGGAGCGCTCTCTTGCACACTTTGCGCACTGAATAAAAATGTGTTAAAACACTGGTGCGGTTCCTCACAGTGCACCGGGAGCCAGATTCCCAAGAAATTTTTACCTTGTGTTTGGCGCATCATAGCCTGAGTTGCTTTTGCGCCATTAAAATTAATATAACTAACTAACTAACTAACTAACTAACTAACTAACTAACTAACTAACTAACTAACTAACTAACTAACTAACTAACTAACTAACTAACTAACTAACTAACTAACTAACTAACTAACTAACTAACTAACTAACTAACTAACTAACTAACTAATCAAGAAATTTACAGGTTACCAGCGCTGGCCGCGGTAGTGGTAGCATATCAAGAAAGCGTTGGCGAGCTCTGAGCTGCTTTTGCGCAAGAGAAGTTTTGCGAATCTTAGCCCTTCATTCCTGTAAACGCGGGTACTTTTGAATTTTGGCTTTCTGAAATTCGCGCGCTGGTATTTGACCCTTGCGGCAGAGTTGCGAAACGTATAGAGCTGTTGAGCCTTCGCGCAATCGTAGGTGCTCGCAGTGTTTTGCTCTCCTGGCCGCTGCAGCCACCAAGAGTGAGAAGTGAGCCGTCTATTTAATCATAAGACGGGCACCTTGTGGCTCGTTCAGCCCAGGAAAGGGAGGAGAGCAGTAGATAGTACACGACCAAAAAAGAAAAAAAGAAATCTTGAGTGAGAGAGCGGTTAGCAGAAGGCGCGGTGGCGATAATGAGACCGCGGATTATAAGTAGGCTCTTGGCGAAATTCGTAAAAAAGAAAAGGAATTGAGGACATATGATTAAAACAGAACACAGAGTGCCAAAATTCCGGCTATCTCGCGGCCAAATGGCACTTCGTATTTTGCGCAGCGCTTTGTCAGCAGCGTGCGCGGCAAGTATGGAAAGCAAGCTGGCAGTACGCTTCAAAAGGTGATTAGCGGTGTTCCTGCATGTTTTGTATTAGGATGACAATTTCTTTTATCCCGCTCTTGTCGAAGAAGCTCGAGGCGGCAAATAAGACTGAACAACTGAAAGCATAGATTAACCAAAGGACCGATCGAACTAGCGGAAACTTTAACCTTAAAAAACGCGTGCCAGCAACAAAATTTTGCGACTCGAAGATGAGCTTGCTCATAATCTTGTTGGGGGAAACTCTGCGTCCTTCGGACCTATTACCCTTCTCGTTAATATGCAAATTATCGGATGGTGAAAATCAGCCGTTTTTAACGATCACAATGCTGAGCATAATGAAGAAATAAAATCTGGCCTTTTTTGTTGCTTCTTTTAGTTTTAGACTTTTACTTTATTTTCTGCTGCTCTCGACCGCATACCGTTCAGACATAAACCCCTACCAGACTGTGTTCGAACATACAAGGTTTACGATAGGACCTTAGCTAGGAAACTTCAATTCTCGAGGTAGTATGTTTTGAGTGTTTACTGGAATCGGGTATTTTTCTACGCTTTACTGCTCAAGGTAATTTTAATGCAGGAACACTAAACAACAAGTTCTTCAACTTTTCTATATCGGCTAGAATACGGCTGCCTGACGAGCTGTTGGTCCAACGTGAATACCCACTGTAAAAATGTTATGCCGCGTGCAAACAGCTCAACGACAGTGCATTTTCTGTTTTTTTTTTGCCGTTCTTTCAAGCGACCCGATATGATCATTAGTACAGGTCAGTGCATTTTTTAACTGCACTGAAAACTACACTGCTTTTTCATGTGCTGTCACTTGTGCGGGAAATTGAACAATGCTTACAGTTTTGCATATGTAATCATTATTGATCGCATGCATGTAGGCTAGACGTGCTGCTTTTGTAATAACCATACGCAACAGTTTTCAATGAATGCATGGGGAACATTCGCCACTGGGGGACTTTATAATGCAGGTCTCTAAGCTGTCGGGGCAACTTATCCAAGTTACTACGGGAGCGTCTGAGATACGCTTCCTTGACAGTCTCATTTTCAACCGTCAGATTACTGTCGCAAAATATGCGCAAGCAGCTCTATTTTTTCCCCTTAGTGCTTCACATGAAAATGCGGAGCTTTATAACCTGCTGCCTCTGTTGCGTTACACGCCTTAGTTTTTTCGCATAGAATCTAGCTCACGCAAATGGCACTCGCACTCACCGCACGCGTTGTAAATAGGTTACTGGGAAAAAGGAAATACACAGTAACTGGTTCACAGTGCGTGGCCATCTTAACCTAACCTCGTCGCTCGGATTGGGGGGGGGGGGGGGGGGAGCAAGGAGGAAAGGGAAGCGTCTGCCATGATAGGTCATGTACCCGCACGTATCAAATGTTTGCCACCACTTGGGGACATCGGATGTGCTTTGCGAGAAGACGCCACAGACGAAACTGTTCCGGCCAGCGCGACCGGAGAAGCGTTTCGAGGCCTTGTGCTCTAGACAGGGATAGTACCCGCCTGCTGTGCTCTTCCGGGTTGTGGGTTTCCGGGAACTGGAAGGCGCAGCAGTGGTAAGGGTAAGTAAGGTGAGCCACCCTTATGAACCGGAAGTGGTAGACGGAAGGGAACTCGTGAAGCGCTGGAGCGTCGCGGAGCTCGAGCACTTCCAGGGACTCCAGTCCACGCGTGGGAAGCTTGGTGAGGCTGGTTTCCGAAAGGTCTCTGCGAGGGTTTGGAGCAAACAAAAAGAAGAAGCGAGAAAAAACGTTCTGCTTATGAGCTGTGTACATAGCGGCCCAGTCTTACTCTTTTTTCCTTATGCTTCGCTTTGTCTTCCGGGAGCTGGTCTTAGATGGGGTGTACTGCTCGGCGTTTCGACGAAGCATGGCTTGCTCTCCCAAACATGCGGATATCAAGCATTCGGATACCTCCCCAGCATGCGGATATTCGCTGCGTTACTAGCAATTTAGCATTACGTTTTCAAAATAGCGCAGACATTCTTCCACGTCGGCTGATATGACGCGTTGTACATTTCTAGCAAAAAAGTCGTTAGTGACGCGACATGACCGTTACAACGATCGCTTCGTTTACTTATTCGAGCCTGCATTGTAAATAAGCGGCGTTGTGTATCGGCGCTGCTGCCATTTCGACTGAGTCAGAATTGCGGGCTTCTTGGGGTTTTTCAGCAGTAACGTTCGAAGCAGCGTAAACGACGAGGAGCGACACCTAAATTAACTAACACAGCGCTGACTGTCAGCCGCATTGAGTCTTGGAAATCACATGTACCAGGTGCTTCGAGTTATTCGATACAGATTTTTATTTTGAAAGCAGTGAAAAATACGCCGGTGGTGGTCTGCGCAGATAAATTTTAAGGCGAGGGGGACATTGTTTACGCGACAGAAAGCAAACAAAAAAGACGGGATTGATCAATCAGCATTTTATTTTTTAAATTTAGGGCGAAATAACTTATTGCGAAATTGGAGGCCGTAAACATCGGAAGTAAGCTCACTTATTACAATTTTTCAATCGGCGCTCCGTGCTCCGAGATATCGAACGTGAAAAAGGTACCTTGCAAAAAAGGTACGTTGCACATTCATCAAATGGCGTCGCTGCACATCGCGTTGTCACGAAAAGAGCGGCAACATCATTCGCGTCATTAAGAACGTGGACTGCATAAGTGTTTCCTGCATTAAATATTTGAGCGACGCCGTTAGATCATTGCGCAACGTGAAAAAGCCAACCTAACGCGTTTTCAAAAGCGCGTTTTTCAAATTCAGTACTTCGAACCACAATGCCGATTTCAGCATTTTAAAAACTGAACTCGTCTTCTGCGTTCACGGCCATCAATTTCGCAATATAATGTTGTGTCCTAAAGCCAAAAGTAAAAATTCGTTTTGTTAATTTTAGTCAATTCATTGTCTTAACTGCGGTTTGTCATGTAAATAACGTTCGCCTTGCTGCACAACACATCTGCGTACACGGCACGGAAGGATTTTTTACGGCTATATCGAATAATTTGAAACTCACAGTATATACAAAGCAGGACTCGCAAAGAATAAAAAAAAGTAAAGTTGTGCAAACAATACAAAAGAAAACAATGCTATTCGCTTCTTGGAGGCAAAGCCAAGTACACAAGCTCCTTATTAGATAAGACAATGGGCGGCACGCGGACGCATAGTTTACCCAGCGTGGTAATTTTGCGGCTGTCAATAATTTCCCTCGTTTTACGGTGCTCGCGTTTTTTGCAGGTACTGCATTCCTCAACTATTGGCTGGTAGACGCGTCCGATAAAATAAGCGTTAAGTGGCAGTATAACTTACTAGAATGAAATCATATACCTGTATGTAGTACGTACGTACAAATACAAATATGACTATGTTGCACGGCCTTAGCAACATTAAGCACTGAAGTTGACTTAAGTGCTGTCAAGATTCTACCTTGTGGACATTTAGCTCACATTTTTTTTTCAACATTACATGCAGCTCCATCCCCTCCCCGCGCTATGTTTTTTTTCTTTTTTTTGCTGTGTGTAACTGAGCTGTTGAAATCATGCATTAAATGTTGATGCCATGTGTTGGCAACGTGGCGAAGTGAAGAACCGCATGCTCTAAAAACTGGAAACTTGCCAGTTCGGTGAGATGCCGCCGATGAAAGAGAGTATTTCACACGCAGCGATCTCAGTGGGTTCCTTTTCGACGACGGGAAACAATAATCATACATAGACAGGGCAATGCTGAAACTGTCAGTATTTGCCTTGTGGATAAGCTCGTGGGAGCCGCCATACAGTGCCAGCACGTGGGGGCGATAGTCTACTGCCGTCGAACGCCGACCGCTGGCGAGGTTTGTCGAGGCTCACTTGGCTATATAATAATAATAATAATAATAATAATAATAATAATAATAATAATAATAATAATAATAATAATAATAATAATAATAATAATAATAATAATAATAATAATAATAATAATAATAATAATAATTGGTTTTTGGGGAAAGGAAATGGCGCAGTATCTGTCTCATATATCGTTGGACACCTGAACCGCACCGTAAGGGAAGGGATAAGGGAGGGAGTCAAAGAAGAAAGGAAGGAGAGGTGCCGTAGTGGAGGGCTCCGGAATAATTTCGACCACCTGGGGATCTTTAACGTGCACTGACATCGCACAGCACACGGGCGCCTTAGCGTTTTTCCTCCATAAAAACGCAGCCGCCGCGGTCGGGTTCGAACCCGGGAACTCCGGATCAGTAGTCGAGCGCCCTAACCACTGAGCCACCGCGGCGGGTGCTTGGCTATATTGCCGGTAATGAAAAAGCCGTATTTTTGGCAAAAAATTAGATGCGCGTTTTTCCAGTTCTTTCGATTTGTGACCGAAAACACCGAAACCTGAATACAATGCGCTGTGACTGGCAGTACCAAAAAGTCGGAAACGATAAAGAGTGAACCCTTTCTTCAGTCTTTATTATCATCCATGACTCAAGTTTTTATCATTATCCATCACACAAGCACCGCCGGACGTGCAATGCCTCGTGAAGGTGCTCTACCTCTGGGACTTCCAATGGCTAAATGCGTGAGAATACAGGGACGGTTCTGCATTGGCACATGTTTCTGAGTTCTCTCTGTGTCATTGAAGGAGTACGATTGCCAAAATACGAACAGTTGCCGTGGGGGGGGGGGGGGGGGGGGGTGATATAACAGGTAATTTCATTCCGTTCTATTATGTTATAATCTGTCGCGTATAATCCCGGTGACCTCGGTGCCCGCCAGTGCGCCATTCAGTGACGAAGGACGAAAACGAATTGAAGTGGAATAGAACTGATCTGTTATGCTGCCCAGCAGTAGTTAGCATTGTTTAAGGCTGAACGGTTCTTAACACTTCAGCATGCCCGCTGAATAAATCTTGTGTGGCGCCAACCGCTGAGCTCATTTGTATGAATAATGTCGCATTAAAGAACAAAAGAGAGCGGTGACATTTCGTTAGTGTTGTGCGCAAAAGTTTGATTCAGACTGTCGTTTTGTTACTGAAAATTTGACAAGTGCAAAAGTTCAAAATTTTGCAGTTTCAATCCTCTGAATGCGTAGTTGCGCAAGCGATATTTTATGGGAATGTTGTAAATTACGCATGTATCATTGTTATAAAAAGGAAAAAAAAAACTGACGTTTCAAACTCAACGCGGTGTCATTATTTCATAGATAAGTCTTCTGCATGTAAGCATGACTGATGATGCCAGTTTCGTGTGCTTTAAACTTTGTAACTCTTTAAGATATATATATATATATATATATATATATATATATATATATATATATATATATATATATATATATATATATATATATATATATATATATATATATATATATATATATATATATATATTGCCTTGGAAGGATGAAATGTCTTCTTTAGTTATGTGAAAACTCAGTTGTAGATAGATAAATTTTAATATTTTTTAAATTTCATGATACATTTCAAAGCCATCGGGGCGGAAAGCGATATTGTGCTTTCGAGATTCATTGCAGAGAGTTTTTGTAATGAATGCAGCAGACTTCATCATTGGTGCAGCAGGCGCTTTATGGGAGCATTTTTGAAGCTTTCGCTCAAGCGAGCTTCTGATTCAAATTATACGTTCAACGACCTTGCCTTATTGAGCGCGACTGTTCGTGGACTTTTGTAGCGTGTTTGACTATCAACTAGCTTAAACCAGTGTCTTACTGTCATATGTTCCGCTTCTGTTTCGTGGTGCATATGTTTTCTTTAAAACCCGGCCATTTATATGTAAGTTAGGTGTTTACATTGGGGTTTTTAGGCGCCGATAACTTTGCTAGCTTTAAGGCTGTAAATTATGTAAAGCGCATTTATAAGCCTTTTAAAGAATATACTTCCGAGCTTGTATAAACTTGGCGAAACAGAAGAAAGCCACACGTTGCGGGTTATTTATTTTTTGACGCATGTGCAAACGAATTCATAGTGAGCCATATACTAAATTCTCCCAGCCCACAGCTAGAGCCCATCCTTAAGAGCCCGAAGGGTATGAGTTTAAATATGCGTAAACTTAAATTGATCCACGTTTGCTTCAATAAAATTATAACGTATCTGTAGCTTTACTGACAAATTAGGTATACAGAAGCAAAATTTTAGAGAATTGAGTGGGAACAAGAACAAAGCAATACGTTGGTTACAGAAAAGGTGTTGGGTTGTTTGCATCAGACTGTTTTCATTTAGTTTCATTAAATTTACGAATAGGAGCGGTCCTGTCATCCTTAGATGAAGGGATGTCAACTTTGCCAGCCCACCTCTTAAGTTATCTTGCTCTATGTAGCCTGCGTGTGCCCTTGCTAGAAACAGGTAAGGAGTTACGAAGCGACCTAGACTTGTTATCATAATAATATTCGCTACAGTTAAGAAAAACACCGGAGAAAGAAAAAGCAACAATTTTTTTTTACAAGCCCGTCTTCCATAGGTCACGTGAAGTCAAACAGGCTCACTTTGAGATTCATCACGAAATTCATAGGCGACGTTGCTGCATATGGAAATCAGGGGATCTTACTCTGCAATGCAGGCTCGCTGATGTTTGGAAATTGAAAATAAAATGTAAAAAGTTGCTCTGTTGACACTCGCCGTACCAAATCGCTTCTCAAGAAGCAAGTTCCAGAGAAGTCTTCCGACATACAACAATATTTGAGAGGCAAACTGAAGCCAGGCGAGAGACGAAAAGGGCGACGGGCATTTTTTTTTCTGTGAGTGAGTTCATTCTCTTTTTCAGACTAAGCGCAGTATCTATATGCACGTCTTGCTATACGCAACGTGAACAGTTTGCACTGCAGAGCTTCGTGTGGCAAAAAAACATAAGTCATCCATGTTTTGATACGCGCTATAGATGCACATCGGCGAGCATGGCGGCCTAGGACCCTATTAAGTCGGAAGATACCTTGCAGAAGGTGGCCATCAAGGCCGGTTCTTGACGTAGACTGGCGTGAGCGTCTCGACCGATAAGTTGGCCTCGACAGTTTCCATCTCACAGAAAACCAGTTTGAAGCGCGTCGGGTGAGTCCTCAGTGCTTTTTAGAAAGAGAGGGAGGTAAACTACTAGGCCTGTTGGAGATGCAAGGACATGGACCAAAGCTGTTCCGGTTGGCTGCCGTGTACGGTAGGATGGGGGTAAAGGGACGTAAAAATCAACTCCAAGAAAAAGGAAGGACGTGGTGTGAATGATGGGCCAGGAAGCGGTCGAAAGCTTTATGGAAATAGCCTCACTCCGTCCACTTTCTTGCCGCGCACATACATCTTCTCTCGATAGCGTGCACTGTACGTACATCCTGAGCAAGCACTGAAGGAAAAGGACAAGAAGGTTGGTTACTCTTAGGTCGGCGTTGTGCACAGAGCGGTTCCTTGCCTATTACCGCCTTATCACTTCAAGACGCAGCTGGCAGCATGAGAGCTCACAGCGTGAGAATGTGTGCTCGGTTGCTTCGTCTGACGTTGGCTGTGCTCGTAACACCCGCGTGAATGAAACCACAGCTTAAATCTATTTGCATTCGAGGAACGTACCGTCTGTGACTTAAATCACGAATTGCTTGTGAAGGAAGGAAACGCGGTTCTCATAGGCCCGTGTCACAACACAGGGTGTACGGGGCTAGTTTGTGTGACATTACGTTGCTAAAGAAGATTGCGTGTTGCTTAGAAATTCACAGGACAACATAAATGAGACGACGGAGTATGCAAAACGAGGAGCAATTGTTGCTAAGTGCGCTCAGTTGTGTGTATTTCGTTCTCTTCTTTATGCTGCCCAGTGAATTTCTAAGCAACGCGCGAACTTGTTTACCAACGTAGTGAGCGTCACGCTAGTACTATACGGGCTTGAATGCGCACAGAAAGCCATGAGATAATTATCGAAAGTGCTGCATCGGCGGGACACGCTGAGTTTGCGGAGCCTATACCGGCGCAGCCCCCGTGTTGCCAATGATGCCCCGTGGAGTGGCAGCTAAGAGGGCGCGTCGTCGTGCAGTCGGCTGTGCTCCGTATACAGAAGCTGTTTTCTAGGCTTTCTACCAAGTCGCCGAACATCGCCCAAAGCTAGGCCATGAAGACTCTGCCTGCATGCTACCAACGAATGAGATTTTCGAAGACATGCACCGGCCATTCAGTACCACGCTCAACGTGACGCGCTGCCACGTGTCAGAGTCACGTGCTGGGAAAAGCTGAAGAAGGTGGCCTGCTGGGCTTGTGGTACAACGTAATTTGGAAATACTGGATATAAATTAAAGCAGACAATTGACTTTGGTTGTTTCAGTTCTGTGTCCGTTGTCTCATTTTCTTTGCTGCGTTGTTCAGGTATATGCAAAGCTGCTTCTGCTCAACATGAACTGGTGGGCGAGTTGGTCAGACATAGTTCTTGTAAACCAGCGCAACGGCTCGAAGCCAAACAGAAAGGGACAAAACACAGCGCTGTCTTTTGCCCCTTTCTGTTTGGCTTCGAGCCGTTGCGCTGGTTTACAAGAGAAGTGCTTCTGCTCGTTTTAATGACTTCAGGATTGTCTCGTGACGCTGCTTACATTGCCACCCGCCTTGAACGCGTTTGTTCTGAAGCCCCAGAGAGCTTTAGCAGTGGAGTTTGTCCAACTTTCTGAAGCTTCGGAGCTGCAGACATGCCACACAGGCTACACTGGGCGACCTAGAGGCAGCTCAGGCTGCGGGCACAGTGGCCCGCGAACTTTTGACGAGGACTCAACGAAAGCAACCGGCCATCCAAACACAATATTGAGACCCAGATATTCTACACCTACAGCTGGCCATAATTTTTCTTCAGCTGAAAACCTAAAAAAGTCTCAATTTCTAAGTATACAGTGTGTTCAAACTTAGATTTTACTCATTAAAAAAAAAGTGAAGCGCCGTACGCTAATGCCGCTTTTGCATGTTGGCAATGCGGCCAGGCGGACACAAATTAGGATAATAATTGTCCCTATAAATTCAGTTGTTAACTAATCTTCATTAATGAACTTTTTATTGGCCGAAGTTTATATTGAGAACTTGGATGGAGGCAGTTGCTTTCGAGGGCTATTACATTTTGCACAATTTTAGTAACGCGCCTGTGTCATGGGATGCACACGTCTAAAATTTCGTCCCAGTTCGTCTAATTACGCCTGCGATACAGCGGCTATCAGCGTGAAGCACGTCCCTCGTGTGACGCATCTGTTGCGTATAGCACCCCGTCTTGCAAGAGTGTGCAGTGAGCGCCATCGCGTCTTTGTACCGGTTGTAGAAGCGATCGCTTAAAGAAATAGCTCTCCCTTATCGCCGACCCAACAGTTCATTGGTTTCGATCGTCGAGAAGGTAAACGCTGGCCCAGAACGAAAAGTCATCCGCGTCGCCGCTCGCTGCACACACTTGCAGGGAGGGGTGCCATACGCAACAGCTGCGTCACACGAGGGAGGTGCTTCAAGCCGAGAGCCGCTGTCTCGCATGCGTAATTAGACGCACTGGGACGAAATTTTAGACGTGCGCATCTCAGGACACAGGCGCGTTACTAAAATTGTACAAAATGGAATAGCCCTCGAAAGCAACTTCCTCCAAGTTCTCAGTATAAAAATGCACGCTAACTTCAGCCGTTAAGAAGTTAAGTAGTGAATTTTAGTTAATTAATGAATTTACGGGGACAATTATTACCCCAATTTGTGTCCGCCTGGCCGCACTGCCAATGTGAAAAAGCGGCATTAGCATACGGTGTTTCAAATTTTTGTAAAAAATCACTAAAGTCTAATTTTGAACGCGCTGTATACTTCCACGAACTCAAGGGGATGCACTGTATACCTGCTTGTGTGTCCCATGCAGCTGGTACACACTACACTGTCACGCAGCGGGAACTTTAGCTTTTAGTGCAGCCAGTGTTACAAGACATCCGCGGTTACCCGTTCGTGGAAAAAAAAAAGAAAGCGATTAGGCGTTAAACGAATGGGAGTCCTCGACAAAAAGTTGAAAGTAAAAGTGCTATTTTTGTGCGGGTTTGTGTTTGCTTCACGGTATTATACATATACCGCAGACAACGCATCTAAAAAGTGACTGCCCGCCTCCGTGAGGAGATAGGTCCGTGGTTGGCGGTCGCCTTAATTAGTTGTGGCTTGTAGTTATTTATTTAATCACGCAGTTAACCCTGAATTGAGGTTCATGGGCGGAAAGGAATACAAACGTCTCGAGAAAAACACCAATGCACATTAAAACTTGAAAGATATTACGTTATAACGAGAAATATTTCGAGTAAAAATGATGCAAACAAAACCTTCAAATGCTGACATCGGTAAAACAAACATTGCCAGAAGGAAATAAGAACTAAAACAGATGACGGTTCGGGACCTTTAGGGTTCCTATCAAAAACGAAATGCGGATCAGCCATGATTATATGCGTGATGAGCGCCGCTAAGGGCATGTTTATACCTGAGGCATGGACCCACGTGTCCGATTAAGCACGTGCGTGGCGGATTCAATATGAAATTGCTCTAGAAGCAGGCGCGAAGATAATGCTTTCTCAGTGGCTGTGATTGTAGCTTCGTCCCAGGAAATAGCTTGTCCGGTCTTTTCCTGGCGACCTTCCAAAGGGTTTCGACTCGGTGCGCCATTTAGTAACATCGTTTTGATGTCATTTTAGCTGCCTCCGGTACTTTCCTTGAAAGGGTACGCCCTTGCGCGAGGAAGACGGGAGACAACAAAGAAACACACACGATGATGTACAGAGCACATGTACATGTCATGCGTGTTTCTTTGATGTGTCCCGTCTTCCTGGCGCAAGGGCGTACCCCTTCAAAGATGAACCAACTCACTCAAACAAGAGTGTCACTTGTAGTTTCCTGATTCGCCGATGTGGGCTACGCTGCAATCTTGACAGCGAATTTTATGCTCACCCTGGGGCATTCAGAATGTTCTAACGTTTCTTTTACGCGCACAAGTTGTTGCCGAAGTTTGCTACTAGGCACGTAGCCAATCCGAACTAAGTAGTCACTGAAAATTGTTGGAAGCGTTTCGCTTGCGTCAACTGCAACAAAGCTTTCCCTTCTGGTCCGGAAACCATTCAGCAGGCAAGTGATCTCGCATGCAGAAAAGCGCCTCCTGCAAGCGCGCATACTGGAGACGAAGGTCACTATCAAGCGTCCAGAAGACGAAGTGTTATTCGCCGTGCGCTACCTCGAGCATCATTTTCCCTTCGACTTCGCTGACGTGCTACTGCATGCGAACCGCGTTGCGTATGCGACGTGGGTGAAACGGCAAGGACGCCGGGAGGCGGAGTTTTCTATGCTACTTCAGTGGAACGGACGCCCTTCAAGAACCCATGGCGTCTCCAACCTTTCATCACAGCGGCTGGACCCATTTGACCTGGGCCTCCTCACCCGCGGATTGAATTTTACACCGGGCGAGCATCGAATGTAGGCGCGATGGCTGGCCTCGTGGAGCAAGCAGTGTGCAAAGTTGAATCTGGCCTGCAAAGTGAAGCACGCTTCTGTGCCATTGAAGCCCTTTAGAAATTCTCAAGGTCAAAAAAAAAAAAAAGCGCTGCTCTGCCACCAAGAGAAAGAAAAGCCATCAATAGCGTACAAAATAAAGAAAACAAGGTAATCTCGCCAGCTAACAAGGGCAACACCAGGGCCGTACTGGACCGTAAGGATTATGTTGCGAAAATGCAGGCACTGCTGAATGACGAGGCTGCATATGTGAAAGTAAAGCGAGACCCAAGAGAGAAAATAGAGAGCGAACTGAAAAAAAAAGTGCTGACGGACGTCAAGTTTGTTCCGCCTCATGATAAGAACCTCTATACTACCGTCTTTTATGACATGGCTCGGCTCCAGCAATCTACGGTGTTGCCAAAGTATACCGCCTTTGCGAAAAGCTACCAGGCTGCCGTGGCCGTCTAAAAAGCAGGCTGGCGGAGGAGCGGCGGGCTGCGGACGCCCGCCCAAGTTGGCTGCTAAGGTAACCTGCGTGTCATGAACCTGCGCCATCGCTACTTCACTCTACATGACAAGAAGATTCCTTACAACCTGCTGAGCTGTAAATGCAAACTGGCCAAGACGGTACGTACTACATAAGCCAGACGTGCTTTCAAACCAAATAGTCGGCTTCACTACGTCCCCCCTGTATAATTTGTCCTGGTACACCTACATAGCATACTGCGCCCGTTGGTTGCAACAACGGCTTATGCCAGGGATTCGAGTCACTTCGTCACAATTTTACGAGACGTCGACATCCAAGATGACGGCATAATGATGTCTTTTGGAGTCAGTTGTCAATATTTGCTCGTGTGCCGGTAGAATTCGCGGTCCAGTGCTGTAAGGAAGTCCTCGATAACGACGTGACGCTAGTAAACCTCACGCCGATTGTGGTTGTTGAACTGTGCCGCTTATTGAAGCCCTACTTGAAGAGCACGTAATTTGGGCTTAGCGAGCAATTTTAGAGGCAAGTATATGGGACAACATTTGGGACTTTAATTTCCGTGACATGCGCTAGCCTTGCTTGTGCACGTTAAATATCCGTTAGATCGTCCAAGTTATCCCGAGGTGATACATAAAATTCCCGGTCAGGATTTCCAGGCAACCTAAAATGGCGAATCAGGAAACTATAGGAGAGGACTAAGGAACATCAAAGCAATGCCGCTGTCCTTGTAAGGTCGGCACGAAAAGACCGGGCACATTATCGCCTGGGACGCAGCCACATTCATAGGCACCAAGAAAGCATTTTATGGACTTTACTTCTAGAGTCATTTCATATTTTTCATATTTAATTTCATATTTAATCAACCCCGCACGCACTTAATCTGGCACGTGGGTTCATGCCTGAAACATAGGCATGCTCTTTAGGGCGCTCATCACGCATATAATCACGGCCATTCCGCGTCTAGTGTTATATGTGAATAAGGGACTCGTACGGGTCCCGAAACGTCATCTATTTTCGTTCTTATTTTCTTCTGGCGAGTGTTTGTTTTACCCATGCTGTCATGCCTTATCCTTGCTAGACCAGTTTTCGTTGAACCTTAAACTAACTTCAAATGATTTTATACTAGAGCTAATGGGAAGAAAGCACAAATACATACCAAAAATATTGCAATGCGGCACATAGGGAACAACAGGTTAAATCTGGTTAAAATTTTGGTCAACACGTGTTTGAAATGCATCATTCTGGCACTACGTGCCACATATGTAGGTAGTTGATTCCATAGCTTTATCGCATCTAGAAAAAAGGAACAACCAAAAACGTTTGTGTGCGTAAGGTATGAACGTACCGTTGCACCATGACTCATTCAGGCATTTGCTTTTTCTTTTCTGTTTGTAGCAGTTCAAGGTTACAGGACTGCAACATATTTCAGTGACCAAATTGGTCCTCCTGTACGTGCCACAGATAAAACATGCCGAAAGTATTTGTTGCTTCTCTCACTACCTTGCAGTACCAGTTGATAAAGACTCAAGGCAGGGGAAGCATACCACAGCTCTGGTCGAATGGGTGTATTGTAGGCCATTAACGTGACATCCGAAGCTGCTTTTGGTAACTTTGCTCTAAAAATACACACCTCTTTAAAAGCTGCCAGTGACACCGTTTCGTCACGCATACGCCAGTTTAAGTCATGTGCAATAATTATTCCTAAATATTGAGAGCTGCGTTGATAGAGAAATTGTAATATATCGAGGGAATGTGGGTTTCTTTTTCCTGCTAATATGCATGGAAGTTTAATATAGTTTATTTGAATTTTGCATTTCCGACAAGACTCACTGAAAGCCTAAACACACTGGTTAATTCTTAATACGATCATTCACAGAAGTTAGTGATCCATAAATTAGGAAAAAGTCAGCACATAGCTTCACTTTTAAAGGCGGTTCGGCAGTAGTCACAACGTAATTAATACAGAAAATAAAGAGCAACTATCCAAGCGCTGACCCCTGTCGCACGCCCGAGCACACATCCAAGAAACCACATCCACAGCCACCAACTTCTACAATGTGCGTACGGCTAGTCAGACGCCTCTGTCCCTTCACTAAACTTCCTCATTAATTCCTATTTAACTCATTTTAAAAAGCAATTTTCTGTGCGGCACCTTATCAGAGGCTTTTGCTAAATCTACTCAAACAATATCAATTTGCTGAAGGCGATATAATTCTTTGCCGAAATCGTGAGCGGTGTCTATAAGATGTGTTGTCGCCGAAAGCCCTCGGTGGATCCTGTGCTGGTAAAATAATCCACTGGCCTCTAAATAAGCTGTCATATGCTTCGGTAAGGGACATGGGTCGAGAGTTGTTCCTCAGCATGCGGTTACCATTTTTAAACATAGGAATAACGGCAGTACAGCGCCAATCTTCCGACACGGAATGAGCTTGTAGCTATTTTTGAAAATGAGAACCAGGGAGAAAAACGCTCATTTGGCATTGCTTTTTCAGGAGTGCTGTCGGCATCCCATCACTGCCGCTGGCCTTCTTCGCATCCAACGCTAGTAATAGCTGAAGTACGACCCCCTGTCCGAAAAAATGCGGTCTATGGAATATGCCTTTGCACGTGCGGAAGCCACATCGCCATCGGAGTTCCGGGCAGACCTCGCAGACACTGTTTGAAAAAAAAAAAAAAAAGACTCAAGCCGTCGACTATCTCCCACATCTCAAAGTCGTTATTTCCAATGTGGTCTGGTTTATTTTCTGAGCCTTTTACCTAAAAAAAAACGTCAGGATTGTTTGGTGAAAGCTTTATGAGAGTCAGTTAATATTTGATCAATGAAGCGTTGCTTTGAAGGTGATATAGAAGTTTTTAGTCTGTCGTGTACTTCCAATACGATGATAGGATTACCTTTCTTCTTACGTAAAATCTTTTATCTACGTTTCATGTGTGCAATATTTCTGGTTGTCTATGGGCTGTGCTTTTGTGTCTTTTCGCGCCGAGTTGGAATAAAACAATTCACACGAAATTGATAGCAGTTTTAAATCGCTGCCATAAATCTTCAACGGATTCTCGTTCTAGGGCTAACTCAAATTCATCGAAATAACTCTCAAGTGATCCGGTATAGTCGTGCCATCTGCCCGTGCGTAATATTTATTTTAAACATGAGGAGTAGATTTTGCGCAAGCGCTTTTGTAAATATTAAAGAGAATGACCTTACGATCCAATAATCCATACAAGAAGGCCAATTCACAATCCCCAACTTTATTCGAACCAAACACCGGGTAAAACAAAGACTGAGAATGAACTTTCACTCAGGTACAATAGTTAATCAGTTTCTCTGAGGTTACGCAAAAATAGATGTTCCAATAGTTTATCGTCACCAGACGTCTCTTTGTGACCAGGGGACATCATATCCCATTCTGTGTGTGGGAGATTAAAATTACCTGCGATTACCAACCGAGCGTCCCGATTAACATGCGCAGGTGGAACCACCATTCTCAATTCCTCAATAAAAAACAAGCGCAGAGTTAGGTGGTCTTCAAAGGTGTCTTCAAAGTGTATTTAGCACCAGTTGATTTCTGAGATGCTGAACTTTGTTTTTTAATACATGACTTCACAACAATGGTCACGCCACCACCACAAAGATTCCTGTCCTATCTGAACACTGAGCACCCTGCAGGATTAATGCAGTCACTATGTGTCGAGGAAGTAAGCGATGTCTGTGTTATTAGAGAAAGATATGTACCTTCTGACAACAAGTGTTCCAGTTCAGTAGCTTTGTCAGCTATGCTTCCTGCATTCAGGAGAATGAAGCTCAACTATGCTTGTGCTGTTTCATTTACTTGATTCATCTGAAGCAGCGCTTTCATGCGAAGCTTATGGCACCACTGCGTCATGGTGATTCGTGAGCACCTTTACCCCCTCGTTCCCAATAAAGAGAACGGTCGTTTGTATACAGTGGTCCCGCGTGTGGGTTTTCCAGTTAACCCTAAACGTGTCATGAACTAACGAAACCTTAGTGCCCCCCATTTCCCGATCTGAGACAGCATTTTTCCACAGCTTTCTAAGAACGTCAAGCGTTTCCTTTCCATAATAATTACCGAGACTTAGGAAAACAAATAAATGCAATAAATCATATTCTCAGTGGACATGGTGAACGGCTGTCGCATGGACTATGGGACGTAGGGACTAAAATTGAGACGTGGCAACAGCTTTTCTTTCCCTGTATATCGCTGGCATTCCTGCTTTCCTTTTATCTCTGTGGCTTAATTAGAGGCAACAAATTTACCATTATAAACGCCTACGGCTTGATGACACCAGCTTTTCTGAATGCAACTGAAAGCATGCCGTGAAACTAGTGCTCTGTGCGGAAACTCTAAATACGCGTTCTTTTCCGAGAGCTTTGCAACACAGTTCGGCAATATTTTCTTGATACAGAGACAGGAAAGGAGTTTACGCACAAGTTTAGTCGAAAGAAAGAAAGAGGTGGCATTCGGACTGCTCCACTTTCTCCCCTATCCTTTCTTGTTTAAAGAGGTTCCCGTAAAATGAGGCATAAATACATCACGGGAAAAGCGCGGGAAAAGTTGGAAAGTTTGAATATATGTTTCAGCGCCATGTAAACGTAAACAGCCTTTGGGCATAAAAACATTCGTTATGTGTCGTGTCGTGGCCTGTGCCCAGACGTTAGAAATAACAGTTTTTTTTTGTTCTTTTTAAGTTGGTACGTTGAGTGCAATACAGCGCGACGGAACGTTCGGAGACCTTTGAGTCGTGGCAAACGAAGGAAAAAAGATTGGCGAACGTAGATGAAAATTCAGGCGGTAATACGTGAGTACAATTTTTTGTGGCGAGAGATTGCAATATAAACCAAATTTTAAACTGTGGCCTCCCCAGCACGAAAAAAAATATATATAATATGCACGGGCTTGCAATCGAGGGGCACGCATATGCCAGCTGAAAGTAACACACAGATTTCGGTTCTCTTACAGGTGGCTGAGATTGGAGAGTCCGTAGAAGGCGTCGTCTTCTACAACCGTAAGTTTCCGATTTCCGCGAAGCCTCCTGAAACGTGTTAAGAAGAAAGCAAGAAATCAGCTCTAGTCTTGGTTTGGAGACTTAGCGTGCCACTTGAAGTGTAAAAGGAAAGCGACATAAAAGACCTCTAATATTTTGCGCAAATGGAAAAAGGCTGGTGGCTGTGACATGAAACAGAAAATGCTCTCACGCGAGTATTGAGCGGAAGCACAGCTATTGCTCAAAACGGAAACAATAAAAAATGTCAAAAAGTGCCATACAAAGCGCTTGCTAGAACTCCAGCCACTGCTTCAAAGAACTTGTTGCGAGTGGATTTTCATTTTTCTTTTGTGCAGCACGAACAAAACTTTCGAAAAGGTTACGAAAACATGTGCTCTAACAAATGCAACCTCCAGACTTTCTGTTCTATGTCAGAAAGAACCGTAATTTCTTCAAATAATAGCTGCACTGTGTTGCTATCGGCTTACTTATTCTGTCTTCTAAGCCACCAACGAAGCAACGAGCTTGCTATGATCCTTAAGCCTCTTAACGTCACGTCAAGTTGGAAATGCTTAGTGCTGACTTCCCAGGATTTCATTCGTAGTTGTGGCCCTAATAGCCGAACATACTCACACTTCAGCAATTTTTGATCCGTCGAAAGCTGCTGCACGTATCGCCGCAATGGTGTTGTGGTTGAGAATCCTGAAAGGAAAATGGCAAAAAGCGATGCGATTAATATTAAAACCACAATCTAAAAGCAGCAAATGTCAGTGTACGCAATTTGTTTTCAAAATATTATCACCGTGGAAGAAATATAAAACAAATTCACTCTCTCAGGCACTCACAACGTTCCAGCCTTGACTTTTATGGAATTGGCTGCCAGCTCAGCGATTCGATTACTGTCGAAGTCTCTGAAAACAAAACGATACGAAGAAAATAGTTTTCTTTCTTGTTATACGGAGCTGATTTTAAGCACGAAATAGTTGATTACGTTATATCGGAAAAAGTACCTGCGTCCAGCCATGTCAACTCAAGCTACTGGCGGAAAAGTTGAAAGTACAAATCGTAATCTTGTGACGGGACCGAATAAAAATTGCCGCTACTAATCGGGCAAAAAAATTACTTTGTTTCACCTTGCGCTGTGTAAAATAAAAAAAAATTATGCTCGAACGCATCAAAAACTCTAGGGTATATTCGTGGTAGAAAGGGATTTGTAAAATGCATTGGAGGTATAGGAATGTCGTGACCTTTTCCGCACGGGTCGAGAGTAATCCTAAGCCTGAGGCACGCCTGTCGACGACAGTGGCGTTCATACCTCGCTGTTCTTTGCGCACACGCTGTTAACGCACGCCAAAACGAGCCCAAAGCCTGAGGAGAATACAATCAGGAAAAAGTTTCGCAAGATCCGGCCTGCTAGAATCGCTCGCAAAGCTGATCCTTTTCAGGCCACAAAAGCAGTCAGCTAACTGTGTGCTGACGCCACGGACTTTTTGGCCATGAATACCCAGACAACGTTGCACAATAGAGCTCGATGCCGTGGATTTCTCTTCACCTCCCCCCCCCCCCTCTTTTTTTTTAGATTTTGCTTCGATTCGTTCAACCTAGTTGACCAACTAGAGGATGCGGAGCCCGACTGCGTATCGATTCATCGTGGGCAAGCGGAGAAGTGCTAAGACCTCGGGGCCCAGGGAAGCAAGTTGGTGTTCACGAGGGCTGTACGGAAGGGCGCCTGCGGATTGGGCCGTGTCCGTTTGCTGCCTCTGTGTTGGTCGATACCAGCTCGAGCGTGTCGTTCTGTGCGGGAACGTCGCCAGGCAAGGTCAGAACGCTGGAGACGCGCGGCGGAGGAGGGCGTTCGCTTCCACGCCTTCGCTCCCTCAGCCCTACTGGCAAACAAAGCATGTTTCGCCCTCCGTATGCTCCCCCGGCTTCCTTCCTGGCGCCCGGCTTTCGCGGGGATAACCGAGTCAACAGCGCTGTGGGAAGGATAACTTTCGACGTGCACGAAGACGTTAAGTGAACGAAGTGCAACGATGGGAGGTGAGCGGCGCGCGCTTTTTGACACCCGTTGACCGCAAGAGGTGGCCGGTGTATACTCACAGCATTCCGATGTAGGTGGACGGGTTTAGGTCGTGCATGTACGGCACTTCTCGAAGTCCAGAGTGCGTGATGCGCCTGTGACGAAGAGGTAGGTGCAATCAGTAATGAAACAAGTGCCCTGAAAGTTATTATTGTGTTTTAGCAACAAGCTTCAATGAGCCAAAGTTTAAGTGAGTCAAATGTAGAACTCCTGCCAGCAGTATTGGTGGAAATGTAAAAATAAAGTTCGTAACCATGACAGTGGCGTTTAAAATGCATTAACGCAGTTTTCCACTGTTGAAATCCTTATGAGGCGGTACTGGGCACTTACAGGTCCCTTCAGCATGCAAGGGAATAAAACTTGAGGATTCAGTTTTTGATTACTCCCCAATTATATGTGAAAAGCCATTTTTTTTCTTTTTTTCTAACTAGGTTGCCACTTGGAATATAATATACAAAGGTCTTTTTCAACTTTAATGCAGAAACAACCAGAAAATTTATCTTTTTGTGCAAACTCGTTGTTCCCTTTCATAGTTGCGGAACGTGCGAAAGAAGCAGGAATCCGATTTCTTTAGAGTTCGGGGAAACTGCCATCTATATGCTTCACAATTATACGATGGGACGCTCAGAATTTCCGTGCGCTTCTTGTTATAGTTCTTGTAAAACACTGGCTGATATCGTGGGAACGTATACGTTTTTTTTTCTGGTTTGTAAACCATGCATGTATACTCTAAGACCTAACTCATGCAGAATTTTATGCTAGACTGTTTGTATGTGTAGGCACTGAACTACTGTAGGAATAATAATAATAATAATTGGTTTTTTGGGGAAAGGAAATGGCGCAGTATCTGTCTCATATATCGTTGGACACCTGAACCGCGCCGTAAGGGAAGGGATAAAGGAGGGAGTGAAAGATAAAGGAAGGAAGAGGCGCCCGTAGTGGAGGGCTCCGGAATAATTTCGACCACCTGGGGATCTTTAACGTGCACTGACATCGCACAGCACACGGGCGCCTTAGCGTTTTTCCTCCACAAAAACGCAGCCGCCGCGGTCGGGTGAACACAGATGGCATGCAAGGTAGTGGCCCACATCACGAGGAACGGACAGTTTTGGAAACACTGCAGGGGGCGGCATTTGAGCTCGAATTCACAGACGGCGACATATTACTAGCGTTAATAAACACAAAGGACAGAGAGCAGAAACAGAAAGCAGAAAAATCAAAAGCACCAACTAGCCCAACTTAATTCTTTAATTGAGCTCGAAATTTCGATAGCATATAACAAAGAGGCTACCGCTAAATACCCTTTTATCATCATCAGTGCGAATAATTTAAGGCACTTCACCCTGAGGGGATTAATATCACTACATAAAACGCATTACCTTTTAATCGTTCTGCGATCTTGCTTCAAGGCAGCGGCTAAAGTCGTACATATATAAGCGGCGAAAGCCTCAGCGGCGCAATAATGCCGTAGGCGGTACTTTCAATGGCGGCAGATATTAGAAGCTTGTGAGCAACGACAGGTGCCGGTGACGTTGTACATGACATCGGCGAACGCAGCACCAAGTTGGAATACCAACAGCGACCGCGTTATCAGAAATACTAGGCTTGTATGCTCATTGTACATCGTCAACCGTCAGTTTGCAAGAACTGCGCCTAGACATTCGCAGTCTTTCAGTTGGGGCAGACTACTAATGAAATAGCCACAGTGTTTCGGTAGTGCTGCACAAAACACCAAAGTGAATAGGTGCGCTTAGATTAGTCATTCTCAGAGGCGTTCTGCTAAAACCATCGGGCACGGGACGCGAGCGAGCAAATCAAATTTGTCGCGCCATTGAGTTTCTTCGTTTAATCGTGGTTACTTTTAATCCACGACGAGGCTTCATACGTAAAAAGTGAAATTTTAAGTTTATCGGGCAATCGATAGTGGGTCAACAGTATGGAGAAGTAATAATGTTTTTTGTTGAAGCTAACTATGGGGAAACATTATTCATTAAGTGAATTTGTAGAATACCTATACGACAGCAAACCAAGCGGTCTACGATTCTTCGACTCAAAACTTCAAAGCGAGAGTTCCTGCCAATACCGAACATCTACCACGCGGCAACAGTAGCGGGGAAATTTTTTGCGATATTCTTGTCAACTCTTAGAGCACAGTGCACAGTGGAAACTGATTTGAAAGGCGCCGGAATTTGGACTCAAAATTATACGAAAATGCGGGTTATAGAAATTGTCAGAAAAATATATCAAACGCAGGAAGCTGGTAAGTCGTGGCTGAGAAAAAAAATGCGGCTGGGAAATGAGCTGTGAGAGCAACCTTCATGAACCAGGAAAAGGGAAAAGGAAGGAGACAGGTTGAAAGAGCGTTAAAGAAACTAATCTAGTGCTCGAAACCAAATTTTGAGGACGGCATGGTAGAAAGCATATGAAAAAAATCTGTGAGCTAGCAGCAAAAAAGAAAAAAAAGCGCTGGTTAAGCAGGTCGCTGCTTCGGTGCTCAGCTTACGTCGAATGCGAGACTTTGAAACTTATTAAATAAAGCGACAAACCTAGTATGTCGTGAAAAGCTTCATAAAAAAACTTTATTTCTCTGTTTCTTCGACCTGCTTATGTTGCGAAAAATGGGACTTAAAAGCTGTGTATGGTGTACATCGCTGTTGGAAACGAACCAGTGCGCTCTGGGCTTGGTACTTTCTTACGTCTGATTAGCTGACGCCTTTAACTAATACAGATCACCTACATGTTCTCGCAGTGCAGTGAGGCGCTCTTCTCCATGCATTCGTGTGCGCCTTGTCGCCCCTTGTCGTCCCGTTATGCCATTTGCCAAGGCATGCGCTTTCATGCAATTATTTCGAAGCGCAGCGGCCTAGCTGTTTGTCAACGTTACACTAGCTTCCACCTTTTTTGCTGTTTCGATAAGAAGTGGGGATTATCCCGAAAGGCTTAAACCTTCATAGGGCAGCTGCTTGCATGCAGCTTCTTCTTCGTCCTTGAGCAAGTGCATTAACTGATGTGACGAATAGGCAGACTATGTGTATAAACCACAGCGTCTATACTCGGGGACAGCTTTCTGTGGCTGTGCAGTGGAAGCTACGAGGGTGAGGCGCAAGGTTTTTACAAGCGCGCTCTTATCCCGCTCCCACAAGGGAGAGAGATAGGCGTTTAACCTGGCCGCGCGCGCCCGTAGCTTCCGCAGCATAGCCACAAAAAGTTGTCCGCGAGTATAGAGTTCACAAAAGGAAATCTTTCAGTGCTTTTTAATAGTTCTTAGTAATAATTTTCGGTCCTACCTCGCATCACCGACGGTCTTCTCAGGACCGCAAGTCACATCCTTTTGTAAAGGTTTGTTCTTTATAAATTCCCATCCCTTTCCCCCAGTGCAGGGTAGTAAACAGGTGCCTACTCCTGGTTAACCTTTCTGCCTTTATTTCTTATCTCGATCTTTTTAATAGGTTTGTTCACTGTATTTTCAACACACCAGCGTCACTGCAGAAAGATTCAGAGGAGTTCTGCGCACATATCCGTGAGCCCAGCCCTGCTGTGGGCGTCGTGACGCGGTTCCTCCAATATTAACTGTGTTTCAGAAACGAGGGTGAAACCGCGATCAACAGCTTAGACTGGATGTCACTGCGGTAAACGCATTGGGTATTCTATGCCGGATGAATCTAACCCAGCTAGACAGTAATGCATCTCTTCCTCGTCGCATGAAAAACAGTGGACTCCTCGGCTTGTGATAGATTAGCTTAGTTAAAATGTCAGCGCAACTAAGGTCAGACGAGTGCCGGCAGTGGCGTGGGGCCACCTGTTACAACTACCAGCAGCGACTTTAGAATGCAGGATACTTTAGTGAGGGTTCGCAAACAGATTCCGGTGTCCCACGGGATTGGGCTCGAGTCAGTAAAGCACGGCAAGACGCACGGGAGGACTAATTGCCGTACATGGCGAGGAAAAAGAGGACAGAGTGCAAGGGTACTTCACGCTACTCCACTTTTTGTTTTTAATGTGGGCCCTTCGGCTTGAATGTCTCTTGAACATGAGCGAGAGATACAAGCAACTCTGAAGGAGCTCAGAAGGTATGCCGCTATGAGAGACGCTTTTGTCACGAAAGAAAATGGGAGAGGCAGGGAGAGAGAAATACGAAATAAATTGAGACAAGAAGAAGCAGAGATAGAAGGAAAGAAAGAAACAAGGAAAGAAACAGTAAGGGAGAAACAAAGAAAGAGAGAGACAAAAAAAGTGAGAGAAAAAGCGAGAGAGAAAGAGAGAGAGAGAAAAAGAGAGAAAGCGAGAGAGAGAGAAAGAGAGAAAGATAGAGAATGAGAGAGAAAGAGAGAGAGAAAGAAAGAGAAAGAGAGAAAAGAAAAAGAAGGAAAAGGGATTTACTGAAGAAAAGGTTTAAGGTACGAAGTATGAATATCTTGAGCCGCAAATAAATCTTTTCTGCTCGGTCTTCTACGAGTTCTCATGATACTGTCAAGGTCTTACCAACCTTAAGCTTATTATCACCAAACTTGACCTCGACGTTCAGGAACGCATACAAGGTCTCATGCGAAGTTTGCCTTCCCTTATTCGAATAACCAGTTGGTGTAAGTCCCACGGAGACTGCAAAAATAAAAACAAAGAATAGAACAACGAAAAAGTGCCTTGTTCGTGTATGCGGTTTTGCGCACTTTGTATTTATTCCAGTTTTCATAATGTCCGTCGGAGTTACTAAGCTGGGATTTCCGCTACGCTTCATATTTTAGTTTTTCCTAAAGAAATTCAGAAGGTGTTGCTACCTTTAAGTTTGTTGCTCCGAAACCTGAGCGTTTCGTGAAGCGCCGCAGTGTTTAAAATTAGACGCTTGCTCCACTGTGTGCGAGGGTTCTGAAAACAAGCTTAGCTAGATGAAAGGCGGCTTTGGGCAAACTGTTTTGGCCATGCTGCCTAAATTTACTTTCTGAAAGATGCGACAAACCTTTACTCTCAAAAGCGAGCTGAGAAATTTTAGCCCACTTATGGTCTGCCACCATTTGCGATTCATCTCAAATTCGGCCTTGCCTTCTTTGAAAAAGAGTGCTGCCAAAATTGAATCTTTTGACTTGCTTACGAATAATAGACCATAAAATAATAACAAATCCAATTGAAGACAAAAGACTGCGAAGCAATAGTGTGAAACACACAGACGAAGAGTTGAGTGAGGCGTGAAATGATAACCTTGAGAAGTTCGTCTGAAATTTAGAGACGAAGAACGCATTGGTGGTATGCATAATAGTCGAGTTGAAGCTCTCAGAAAGGTCAAACAACCAAGCGGAACGGACCAGCTCCAAGAACGCCTTAATTATGGGCACTGCGAGAGAATTCTGAAAGCCAGCAGAGCACCCCCCCCCCCCTCCACACACACACGCGCACGCAAAATGTGGCTAAAACAGCAGCGAAATTTGCCTTGTTGAAGCCTACTTTTTTTTTTTCTTCATTAGAAGACCTATATAGTTCTTATAGAACTATATTTCGTAGCTGGTTAAAAAGTTATTGCTCAAATTCATTTCAGAGTTGCTGGTGTGCCGTCGACCTCTCAGTCGCTGCGCAGCATTATTATCTTCTTTGCTCGCCGAGAAACGTTCACTCGTATACCCCCTGGCAGGCGTGGGGCTAGCCCATAAATGTTTATGGCGGACGCCCCAAGCGCTTTGGGATGTGGATACGGGTGCGGGGCAAAATATAATGTTGCTGACTGGCTGAACCGACATTAACGTCTGATGCTTCCATACACAGCAACCGGATAAAAAAAACCGATGCACCGACTCAAGTGGCGTTCATGCTCGCATCGCGTACGTAAACAGTAGGCCACACTATGGGACGAGAAAACAACACTTATTTTGTAGTCATCAGCGAAAGGGGAACGTGTGAAAGCCGAGCTAGCGTAGTGCCAGCATAGTTGCACACGACTCTGGAAATATCGTGATGAATTTGTAATATGAACAGGGTGTTACGCTAGCATGATTTCAGGCAGAGCAATCATGACGATGGGGCGGAAAATATTTCTAGTGTGGAGTGCAGTGTTTACATGCCACTAGCGGGTGCGAGAACACTGCACCTACTGATATGTGAAGCATGAGAGAAAAACAGCGTTGAATACACGTGACTTGCCTGTTGGGAGGAAGCCGTCTTTAAGAGGCATCTGTAACCAAGAACGCGTGCGAGACTGCGCGAGCATCTCGACTCGCCTGGTCCCACCAGGACGGTTTTTTTTTTCAGAGGTCTCGCAGAGCCAGTGATCACTGCGTACTACCTCCCATAGTCACGCCTTCGGTCACCGATGTAGACAGCGAATGTTACCGTAAGCGATGTCAACGACAGAAATGTTGCACTTAAGACGTCATGAAAGGCGCATTCTCCGATTCATCCTCGCTCATCTCTTTTTGACGCAAACAAGAGTTCATGCGTGAAGCAGCTATAGCTGCACTCGCGTTTTTAAGCTACGTACGGGTCGGGTCCAGAATTGAGCACGAAGGCGTTCTGCCTATAGGTGGGGCCTGCCATGACGTACCGACATAATTATCTCGGCCCATGTTTAAGATTCTTTGACGGGTACGCAATTCCCACATCGTCTGTGCGTGAGTGTAGACATGAAATACGTGTTTGGATTACGTGATCTTCATGTTTATGCAAATATGGGATATCCGAAGCCTATCCATATGCAAGTCCTTGGCTTGTGTTTTTCCTTTCTTACTCTCTTCCTCTCGCATTTGTTTTCGCTATCCATTCTTTTTATCTCTAGATGGTTCAGTTTATAGGGGTTTAGCGTCCCAAAGCGACACAGGCTATGAGGGACGCTGCAGTGAAGGGCTCCGGAGATTTCGACCACCTGGGGTTCTTTTACGTGCACTGACATCGCACAGTATACGAGCCTCTAGAATTTCGAATTCACAGAAATTCGACCGCCGCAGTCGGGATCGAACCCGCGTCTTTCGGGTCAGCAGCCGAGCGCCTTAACCACTGAGCCACCGCGGCGGCTCTTTTTATCTCGAGAACAAAGGGCCGTAATCTGATAAAAGCGCTCTTTACGACTGCCAGTTCGTACGGAGAAGCAATTCCATTTTCTCAATGAAGTAGAAGAGAAAACAAAAGACGAGAGGAACCGCCGTTCGATAGTGGGCCGCCTAAAAATTACGGTGCCCGTACAGCGCAGGGTCGTTACTCAGCACTCGCCGGAGGAAGGTTCTCTCCGACATTCGGCACCGGAGCCCGCGGCGGTCCACCTGATCTCCCAAGAGCAGCACGTTCATCTTTCCGAAGTGGCCCGTTGCGGGATCTGCTATTTGCTCTTATTCTTGTTCACCGCTCATGAGTGACTGGGTTGGCGTTGGCGGTAGGTGTAAACCCCCTTCTCCGGCACACAACGGCGTCTGTGCGACGGCTTCGTCTCTTCCAGGTCACCACGTGTCCGAAAGGAAGGTGCCGCGCGAAGCACTGCGTCAAGGGCGCGAGACTCGCTCCATCACTATCTGCGAGGCCGACGCATGCCCGCATGCAAAAAAAAAAAAAGAAGCCATTTACGCAGGCTGTCACGCCGCGTCTTCCTTTCTACATCGTAATGAGGATATGGCGACAGCAAATTCTCCTCGTCGTGTCCCCTCTTAGGATGATGCTGTAACTGGGTGGAAAGAAGCTAACTTTTCCATGAAAAAAAAAAGAACGAAAAACCGGGTTCGCGAGATCGGCGACTCAAGCTTCAAGTAGGTAGATGTTTTAAGTTGACTACAGTTCGGCGGAGCCCTCCGGCGAGGCATAATTTACGCGGCCGTGTTCCCAGCGACTCAAGAGAAAGCTTTACGTCGGGCTTAACGTCGGTTGTTCTACCCAGCTGCACGGAGAACCCGTATATCTCCTTAAACAACCTGACACCCGAGCAGTGGAAATTCTTCGCGTTAAAAGAGAACTCCTAAAATCTACTTACTGATAGAAAGAGAATTCTTTGTAGCGTTTCTAAATTCGAAATTAAAGTTGAAAAGGAGAGGAAAAAAGAATACGCCACAATTTTAAATGCGCAAAATTATATATACCGCTGTAGCTGTGCCGTAATTGCCAATATTAAGACATGAAAAAGTACATTTGTTGAATTCTTCGGAGGGGACAATAGGTTGTCCTGTTTTCGGCCAAAGCCTTTGACAGATTCAGCTAAGAGAGTTGTTATGCCTGCCAGTCATGACATCGAGGCGACGTCAGAGGCGCGGACCCGTCAAACCTCGCGTGCCAGAAGGTTTCAGAAATCGGCCCGAATTCAGAAAATTTGAGTCAGACAGGGTATAGTTATATCGACGAAACCCTGATTATGCCTGAGTCTTCAATTTCTTCGAGAAATGTAGAAAGTCAACAAGCTGGGAAATTTTGCAACGTCATGCTTACAACAATGCTGCTAGACAAAAAGAAAAGGGATATGCAGATGCCGCTTTCTCTCCCCAAACTCGTCTGAGGAGAGGAAATCAAATCAACGCCTCAAACTGATACCCGACATTCCGTTGTGTGCGTGAAGTCAACGTTTCTTCCTGTGGCGCTTTATGATGGTCGCCAAACGGTTATGTGGGTGGCTACGGACACCCAGTCTTTATTTTTCCTCCTGCATTTCTTTCCGGCAACTAGAGCTACCGTATGCCAATCGAGAGAACGTCCTCCTTCCGAACTGCCCTGCGTCAGGGTGTGACCCAGCACACCGTGCACTTTTTTGAACTTTCTAAGGGTTGGACAGTTGATTGTAACATTTTTGTCGTCCGCTATTGAGGACAGCAATTAGTGCTTTCCTTACCAGGCTTAGTGCTGTACTCCTTTTCTTTTTGCCCTCACCATCGGTGAACTATATGTGCGAGTATGATTTTTGTCTGCGTACCGCTACCACGCTTCTTATGTCTAGCTTCTTTTAGTGTGTCTTTAGTGCCTTCATTTTCAAAGTTTGTCGTGCTTGGAGTGTCTTCGCGTTGCGTCCTATTTCTCTCCTCAATGTTTCTCTAACCTTTCTCATTCCTCCACTTCGTTTTCTACAGTGCTGACAGGCGTTGTCCCGCTTCAGGTGACATTTACTAGCCTTCTCCCTTTCCAAGCTTTCTACTTCCATTTCTATGTCATTACGCAAATAATAGCAATGATAATAATTCCTGTGTTCCTGTTTTAAGAAGCTCGTGATTGTGAAGTAACATGTTGTCCATCGAGGCGTGTTTTAACAGCTGGAATGATAAATTTTTTTTTGCCTGCTTTTGTAGTGGAGGCGCAACGCTGACGGAGTTCCTCATGTTCTTCGAAGCGTGAACGCCTGTAGTTTGCTCCACAGCGCACGCGATGTAAACATGAGGGCCTGTAACTCATTTCACAGGCTCCGCATGCACCTTACAGGATGTAATCACTGCATGCACTTATTTTTCCCTACGGGACACGTGTATTAGTACACCTGGTAGCGACAGGGACCGGATGTCACCTACGGTAGAGTATACAGTATACGGCCCGCAGGGACAGAATTGTTCAGCAACGCGAGTGTGTAAGTGCAACGCGCGAGTACCGGGCTCTTACGCACGGCACTTCTTTCTAACGCGCTTCTGACTGCTTCGTGAAACTGAGCAGAATTGCTGCGCGCATGCTTTTTCCGCCTCAGCGCCATGGTTGAGCACGCCTCGGTACTTCAACTGCGCAGCGTGTCGGTACACTTTGATGACAACGCCATCTTCCGTTTGTGTTTGACCCGACTCGCGCGTAACACTTTCCATTGTTCGTCGTTGTATGCCAGAACGAATTTAGCAAGGAGGCCCGCTCGCGACGACGTTACTGTACTTTGAGACGAAAAAAAAACCTGCTGCTGAGAACGTTTATGCGAGGAAGGTTCAGGTTCGCTGAGCAACGTCGAACGAGGGGAGTCGTGTTTTTATTTATCTATTTGCACATACTGCAGCCCATACAGGGGCTATCGCAGGAGTGGACATATACATTCAAAAACTAGAGACATGGTAGCAAAAAATTAAAACATCAAAGTTGAATACACAGGGAAAGTTACACAAATTGGGAGCATGGGTGCAGTAAATAAAGAGATTACGAATCAGTTATGGTCTGTATAAATCTTTCTATAGGGAGGGAACGCACTGGACCGGGCAGTGTATTCCAATGTTCGATGGTGCGCGGAAAGAAACTATATTTAAACACATTAGAGCGAGCAAAGTAAGTTGAAAAATTAAGATAATGATAACTTCTGGTTGACTATGGTATGGAACTCGTGATGTACCTGTCGCTTGAGAGTCGATAGTGCGAATTAGCGACACAGTGCAGAAATTTTAACGATTCTAGTTGCCGGCGAGTAGCAACGGTAGTGATTTGTAATGATTTCAGGGCAGAAGAGGATGAAAAATCACAGCGATATTTATTACATATGAAGCGAACTGATTTCCTTCGGATGGCCTCAATTTTCTTAATCTCTGTTACATTGTAAGGATTCCACACGAAACAAGCATAGTCGAGAATTGGTCGGATTAGGGATTTATATTAGTAACCTGGTTTCTTTCGGCGCCTGAGCTAATGTTCGTCCAAGATACTCAAATTTTTTTAGGGCTCTATTACAGATGAAGTCAATATGTTTGGATCATGGTAAGTTGGAAGTAAAAATAATTCTTAGATACCTGCACTCGGACACCCTTTGAAGGGGTACATTATAAAAAGAGTAATCAGAAACCGATGAAGAACTATTGCTGAATGTCATGACAACAGTTTTACGAAAGTTAATATTCATCTGCCAACTTTTACACCACCTACAGAAGCTAGAAAATGAGTCATTAATGCGAGAATGATCATCTGAAGAGTGAATGATGTCATTATGTCATATAAAACGCAGTCATCAGCGTACATGCGAATGTTCGAGGTGATGTTACAAGAAAGGTCATTTATATATAATATAAACAGTAAAGGTCCTAAGACAGAGCCTTGTGGCACACCGGATGTTAAGGGGCGACGAAAGACTGGGCTGAACTGTAATTAGAAAACTGTAAGTGTTCAGAGAGGAAATTTGAGATCCAGGTCACTAAGGTTGACCTCCTCAATATAAGATTTAATTTGCACATTAGCTTAGAATTAATAAGTGTCAAATGCTTTTGAAAAATCAATGAAAAGAGCGTCAATTTGACAACCCAAGTCCATATTACGAGCAATGTCGTGCACAAATTCTGTTCATTGAGTAGATGTGCTAAAACCTCGCCTATAGCCATGCTGAACATTAGATAGAATGTTATTCGATTCAAGAAATTGTACGATGTGTGTATGGATTATATGCTCAATCATTTTACAAGATGACGACGTAAGCGAGATAGGCTTGTAGTTTTCAAGATGTCGCTTATTGCTAGATTTAAATAGCGGCAGTATATTTTCCAATTCCCAGGACATAGGGACAATACCAAAACCAAGAGATTTGATAAAAATAACATCTAGATAACGAGATGTCCCTAATGAGTATCTAACGAGGAATGCACTGGGGATTCCATCAGGCCCGCTTGATTTCTTCACATCCAAATTCAGTATCATGTTGAGAACACCCTCCAAAGAAACTCTTACATCATCAATTGAAGACGCTTCGGCATAAAGAATGACGGAGTGACTAAATTGTCATGTTCAAAAACAGACTGAAAGAATGAGTTAAAACCGTCTGAAATGGTCTTGGAATTCTGGATTAATTGATCGTTAACAATAAATGAATTCGATGGAGTATCCTTAGGAAGGATCGTGGACCAAAATTTTTTTTGGGTTGCTGATCAATAACTTTTGCAGAAGTAGCTAACACATGTGGTATCGCACACCAAAAAAAGTTCGTAGAATGTGCCACCGGTATAGTCTACAAAATTCCCTTGTCATGCGGCATGAGCTACATAGGTCAATCAGGCAGATGTCAGTAATAGCTTAGGAAAAATAACGAATAGCTCGGGCAAAGGACAAGAAAGAAAGATAAATAAAAGAAGCCTTTGAGATATGGGACCGGTGAAGACAAGTGCGTAAGCACACCCTCGGTGTTGTTATCAACTGAGGTGCATCTAATCAAGAAACAAAGGAGCGTGCGACACAGCCGTTGGCAATGAATTGATTGTTTCAGCATGTGCATGAAATGTATTCATGTGCCCTCGTACCAGAATAAATCTCAGTTGTTGGTGCGCGCTTGTCCTGTGTCCCCCTATCTAGTTGTCGTTTTTGTTAGTGCGTAGCGCGTTATTCACACCAAATGTACAACCAACTAGCCCACATTGCTGCCTCTCTTCACTTTTGCAGTTGAACACGAAAACAAAAATCTTTAGCAGAATTTATCAAAACACGAAGCTCTTCTTTCGCTTTGTTAAACTGGGCAACGCTTTCAGGTTTACAACATGATCTCGATGATCTCAACCTTTTTAACCGACGTGACAAATGAAAAATATCCCGGTTAATCCAGGTAGCGTTTAAGTCTTTCTTTTTAGTGAGGAGTTACCATAAGGAAGTCGTGTATTACGCCTGCGACGACTGCACTTCTTAGCGAGGTGAATAGAAACGCACGCGGTATACACAGCAAAAGGAAACACAGGTAAGCAAGTGTTCTTTCGGACTCTGCTTGCAAGTCAAGCACAAGCGGACTGCTCCCGGTCTCATGTCATCAGCTTCATGGAGCCAGGGGCTCGCCTTTCACTGCGCGGCATAACAGAATGCGCTTTCATATACCGAAATCTAGGACGCGCTGCACATCGTCGTCAGACTCCTTTCAAGCGTCTTTAACGTCTTGCTTATTTCAGCCACTGCCGCAGGTGTCCATAGCGAGGATGAATTGGGAGTTGTAAAGTATTGTCACGAGTCAGCTGTGAATTTGCTATCACCTCTCAGGTACCTGAAACTAGGTGCAGTGATAAACTTGTGATTGCAGGAAACAAATGTGGCATAGTTTATTTTAAAGAATGCGTGTTAAACCGAAAGTTACAGCCGTTTCTCGAAGTCATATCCCTCCCTAAAATCCGTTTGCAGTCGTTTCTTCTTTTTCTAGTGCTTTACAATAGCGCAAGCTAATGAACTGCATCACTTACTGCAACCACACTTCGTACGATGGAAAGATGCACTAAAGGGAAGTCCAAATCTAAATTTAATTAACGCAGGTCTATGTTCTCGAGTAGCGTCTTAGGTCAGACTTTTGGTATTCTTAAAACGGCGCTCTTTTTGTGCTGTTTGGTTCTGCGCAAACTTGGACACCAAATCGGTGAATATATCGTGCGTACTACACACGTGAAGCGCCTCTTGTAGATGGAGAGTTGAAGCAAACTTAAACTTAAAGCTGTCTACGTTGCTTAGAATTGTAGCCGTCGCAAGGGTAGCTACAAGATTTTTAACTGGTACTCCATGAGGACTGCGCTGTTTTTTTTTTTCAGCGCCTCGAAGGAATATGATAGCCTCTTTGTTATACTTAACTACTATCAGGAAAATTAAGGTAAAAAAGAAAGATCTGATAAATGCAAATGCACTGACAGGCTAAAAGCGAAATTTTCTGAACAAGAATTACAGCCGGCCATTCCCACTTAAGAACAAAGTGTGGAAGGAGAAAACAAACAAACAACGAAGCATCACTTACAGGACACTCAGTTTAGGAAGGCCCCTTAGGACTCCTGGTGGGACTGACTGCAGCATTATAGACTTCTGTATGGAACTGGTACAGACAGAAAGGAGGTGAGCACAACATACTCCACTAGGCACCTTAAAGAACAGTGCTATGTGGTAAATTTTATAATAAATTTGATCTCCATATAGCTTCTAAAAATATCTGTACTTACATTTCCCGAAGCTCGTGCAGGTTGTCAAAAACTCCTGGCTCGATGAAGCGCAATTTCAACAAGGAGTTGAGGTGACTGAAAAAAAAAAACAGAAGGAAACATCATTACCAGAAAATGGATTATGTAGTACTAATCACAAAGAGGAATCGAAAAACCTTATGCTATTAGCGGTTCACATAAAGAGAAGAGTTAACGGAGTATTTTTTTAATCAGATGGGTTTTGGGGAAAGGGAGTACTCTTCAATGAACAGGAATTTCATGCCCGTGATTCTACAAGCTGTTGATAGCTACCGAGCTAGCAATAGCTGACTTCTAGCTGTTTTCTAAAAGTGTATCCGGGGATAAAAAAGCCAAGTTGTGCAAGTGAATGAAAGTATCCCATCCACCTTATACGGCAATAAAGTTAATTTTGTGAAGAAATCTGTAAAGGAAAAAACAAAAGCAAGTTAAAAGAGAGCGAAAACTGTGCGACGATGAATGCACGAATTCTGTCAGCGTGGAAGGAACGCGCAACAGACAAGGAAAACACACTCAGGACAACGCAGACAATTTGGTGCGCGAGAAAATCGAAGCACTATAACCATCGAAGCACGTCGTCTATTATAAAGAAGAAGCCCTGCTGTACAGCGCTCAAGAGAGATAGATTGCTTACTGTCTTTTCAAGTTAATCGCCTCTATATTGAAGTTCTGAAAGGCGCAAAAGACACACACACACACAGGAAAAAATGGGAATGGCACAAAGAGCGCCTACTACCAACTGATTTTATTGCGGAAACACCCTCTTTTATAAGCCAAGACATATCAACCACGAACCGGAAGCAGGAAAACACATAATCATGGTTTGAATTCACATTTCGAAACACCATCGGCAGAAAAGAAAAAGCCACAAGAACAAACAAAAAACAGAATCTAGAACTACACGTGGCCGTCTAAGAAACCCAGCTCCTGGCGGCAGAGTTTAATCGACGAAGTGCTAATGCAGTTCGACAAGCAGCTGCTGAGACTGGGTAGCGCTGGCTACCCGTATCTGATGATAACAGCGATATGTGAATCTCTGCTACAAGGAATCAAGGTCACTTCTAGCGGTGATACGCAAAGCAAGCAGAAAGACAAGAGGCCTACGGTGGCAATACCGTACATGCATAAGATAGCGCACAACATCAAGAAGGTAGGGGGTCGATATGGTGTAAATGTGTTGTTTTCAGCACCATGCAAGCTTTCAAAAATTTGCTCCATGATGAACAGACGACCCCGAAGATGCGCTATCAAACATCAGATACGGTTCACCGATTGCAAGTCCGAAGTCATATATCGCATACCGCTCAGCTGTGGATCTGCTTACATCGGCCAGACTGCCGGTGTTTCAACGAGAGAGCTAGCGAGCACAGAAGAACAATTAAAAACAATGACAGGGGCAACCTGCCGGATCACTGTAGGGAATGCAGAAATTGCGGACCGGTGTTGGAACAGGCAACGTTTATCGGCAGAGGCAGGGAGCGATTTGAAAGAGAGATTATCGAAGCCTGGGTCCACGTGCATTAGCACTTCATCGATTAAACTATGCCGCCAGGAGCTGGGTTTCTTAGACGGCCACGTGTAGTTCTAGATTCTGTTTTTTTTGTTTGTTCTAGTGACTTTTTCTTTTCTGCCGATGGTGTTTCGAAATGTGAATTCAAACCGTGATTATGTGTTTTCCTGCTTCCGGTTCGTGGTTGATATGTCTTGGCTATAAAAGAGGGTGTTTCCGCAATAAACTCAGTTGGTAGTAGGCGCTCTTTGTGTCATCCCCCTTTTTTCCTGTGTGTGTGTGTGTCTTTTGCGCCTTTCAGAACTTCAATCATGAACCTACTAGCCCCAAAACAAGTTCTTCTGCATTCCCTCTATATTTGTATCCCTTCCCGTTAATACTTTCGTTGTTAGCGTTGTCTGGGTTTTTATTGCCTGTTGAGTGTTTTTTTTTATGCTTATAAAAATCTTGCAATATGTGGCAACGAGCTCATTTTCAGTCTTTTCTAGGATTTAGGTCATCAATATGTGGAAGCGTACTGACGCCATGAAGGCTTAAGTTTGATGAAAACATCTATCCCAGATCCAGGATTACACCTGCAGGAATGCACTGCATATTAGTATTCAAAGCAGGAGGACGGTACAGAACTTGCTGCCCCTGTCGCAGAGGCACTAGTGTTGAACCTAGTAGAAACGCCATTAATTACGTTGCTTGCTGCACCATTTTGCGCGAACTTGTGTGGCCGATTTAAAAATTTACTCTACATCATCGTCTCAGCTGTCGGATGCAAAAAGAGTGCAGTGCGGCAGTATCCACGATTGCGGCAGCAAAGACAGCTTTCAAAACCCGAGCATGCTTCCCCTCTTGCTTGCACCCTTGCTTCTTTTTCCATGGCAACATGCCGGTGGTTGGTATCAAGAAAAGGAGGCTTTTCAGCCAGCATTATAAGTCGATCCTTGAAGGTATTGGTGAGCGCTACCAAAAAACGGAAAGGAACGAACACACAAGACAAGCGCTTTACAAGTCAAGGATGCATTTCCAACTAGCCCCAGTTGTAGCTCTTTTGATTATAAGTCGAGGTATTTCGCCGCTCATAATCAGCGGCTTACGGGAAATAAACGCTGGGAAGGACCCAGAATAGCCTTGGAAGGAAGCGTAGACAGCCGTGGTAATGGAACATATAGAAAACTGCGGCAGAAATTGCCGTAGATCGTGACCAAGGGTAAGTCGCAGGTTTATGCGGAACTTGTGAACAAGGCTTAAAAATGTCTTAATTATTTCGGGCTTGACGCTTTGATGCGAAATTTCTCACTACCTAGAGCAAAATGAGTGGCGCACACAGATTTATCCAGAATGCCGTTAGTGCTCTTTTTTTTTGTGACACGGAGTAGCCGTTAGCGGATGTCTTGCCTAAATGGACAGCAGATCAAGCCAGTTTTCGTTTCTTAGAAGAAATGAAATGCTCCAAAATACTTGAGCGCCACAAATACGAACGAAAATATGGCGCAAAGTGCTCGTATAGGCGAAACCGCACAGGATTTCCGTCGGATTTGGCAAGTCTCCTTCAAAGGCATGTGATATTCATGAGCGGAGGTATACTTCACGCTCTTTATCCCCCATTTGCAATATATTGCTTGCTGAGTAAAAAAAAAATCAGCGCTTGCTGCTTCCTAGTTATTTCCAAGCGAGCCGATTTGCTTGCATTAAGACTCATTTTCCTATTGTTACAGTACTCGGATAACAAATTTACTCTGAGGACGCTTGCATGTCATACGGGAGTACTAGTTCAATGGCACGTAATTTTTGGATTAACTTCGTGGCAAACTTAGCAGTGAGTTTTAGCGGAGGGACCGGGCAGCTCTTGCGAATTACGTGCTGAAATGGTGGCAATATGTACCGCTGTTGGACGTAACCAGCTGTGTCTCTGTGGACGATGCGTGCAAGTAGTTTGCATACCTTGCTTATTAGATTGGTCAGGAGTAATAAACTTGAGACGGGCGAAGGCGCCCGTCTCGGCTGCGGGAGGTGGTTCGTTCGAAACCCACCGCTCGACACCCATCGGTAGATATGAGTACAGGCGTCCCCCGGCCTGGTGCCCGGCTTTCTTCAGTGGTGTGCGCTTGGGACAGGCTCCGTAAACACCGCTGCGTCCTTCGAGGAGCAAACCGTGTTTCGAAAGACATCGCAGCCTGCTAAAGATGGTTCCTTGCGCGAATACTGTGGCAGCACTGCTGATAAAAAAAAGACCACAAGTGAGCTTTACCGTACGAGGCGGATTTAAATTGTTTGACTGAGGAAGGAATCACTGACCCCTCGACGCAACGGTTTGGTCCAAGACCCCTTTCCCAAGCATTTAACTCCAGAAAAGCCCAGCACCAGGGCAGAGGAAATCTTGTACCTATCAGAAAACCGATAGGTACCCGGCGGGAATCGAACCCCAAGTTCAGTATATGAGGGCAAGAATAGCCTTAGTGGTTCTTCAATACGCGGAAATGGAAGGTGTTAGTTAAGATTCGTTAAATATGTGACTACCCATTCGATAGGTGCTATCTGGAATGGTTTAGCTACATCACTGTCCGTCTGTGGTGTCCTTTAATTAACTATAGGATTAGAGAAAGGTTACCCGCACCACCTTCATCAATTTCAGGCGGTTTCAGTCCACGCCGCTGCATCGCTCTGTGCGCGGCAAGTTTTCGTTGGCAGCTTTGAAAATCGAAGTAGTCATAGCTCTAACTCTGCTTTCACCAGGGTACGTTGTGTTGTTTTCTCTCTATGAATTTTGATGTAGTGCTATGATCTTTGGAAAGAATATTTCAATGAGGTCGTAAGTATTTAAGCAAAACAATTAGCACTGGCCACTGTATTTTATGATTTCATGCTATTCATACTTACGGTGAGGATGGTATCTGCTTTTGGATTAGGTTTTCCTGCAGTCTCTTCACCTTGCCTTTGTCGTGAATGATACCGGCGAGTATGCCGGTGTTTTGTTTACGTTCTTTATTTCAGTTCGCTCAAAATTAAAGGTGCGAAAAAACATGTGCCTGAACCCTTCCCATAGAGATCTTTTTGGTCAGTGTTCGTCCAGTGCTTTCTATAACTGCACTGACCACAGGAGAGCGCTAATTTTGGCATTACATTTGCATCAAAAGCAACTTGGACTGCAAATGATTAGTGTAGTAGTAGGACTCCGCACATGGGATACATCTAAGGCGGGATTACTGCGTACTTTCATCAGCACACTTCGCAAGGAGAAGGCTGAGCTGCTTCTCCACAACCGCATCCAGCATCCAAACAAGAGCGTGACGGTGTACGTCGAAGAGATGAAGCGAGTCTTCCGTCGCGCGGACCCGAGCATGTCGGAAGACAAGAAAGTGCGTTTTCTGGTGGAGGGTGTGAAGGAACAGCTGTTCGCTGGCCTGGTGCGAAGTACACCGGCGACCGTAGCGGACTTCCTCAGTGAAGCGGCCACAATCGAAAAGTCCCTTGACATGTGCGCCCGGCAGCACCAGCGCACGACTGTATCCATGATCGCCGCCAGCGAACTGCGGCCCCTTCCGCAGAATCGGAAGCACCTGCCGACCGCCGCGCTGCCACAGGTCACCACGTTTTCTGAAGTCGTACGTGACGAAGTGCAACAGGCACTTCCTGCACCGGGATCCCATAACTCACAGTAGCTCTCGCTTTGGCCAAGCTGTGCAACTGCTAAACATCCGTAATACTACTCAGCCAAAGAAATTCCTGCCTGCATCCTTTCCATCTTAGACACTTTCGCCTCTCAAGATAAATCAGTACACACCAGGTGTAAATGCAAAGAGACACATGCCACAAGCGGCGCTACTGCAAGCTGCTCTGACTTTCTTCGTCGAGTAATACTCTGCGCGCATCCACATCTTCACAGATGGCTCGACTTCACAGGAGTCTTCCTCTTGTGGTGTTTATGTGCTCTGAACAGGCCAAACGTTCTCCCATCGCCTGCAGCGGAAGACATCGTACACGGCAGCAGAGTTCCATAGGATTAAAGAAGCTGTCTCCTATATCTCGCGCCGAAGCCCTGGACGCCGGGTTGTCTTCACGGACCCCAAAAACAGCGCTGCAATCTCTGTTCAGCCTATTGAAGAAGAATAATCACCAGCCAGTTTCGTTTGACATTAGTTACCTACATCACCAGGCTACTGCCACAGGCCACTCTATTACATTTCAGTGCATTCCAGCTCACTGTGGAACCACAGCCAACGAAACAGCGGATGAAGCAGCCCGCAGAGGTCATCAAAACCAGAATTACCAGCTCGCTTACTTCACGACGTCTGAGGCGTCCCAACCAGCAAGAAAAAGCGCTTACGAAGAAAAAACCGGCAGCAGAGCTTGCCGGCACATCACCAATTTCTGCACTCCATCGACTCACACCTCAGATAAAAACTGTCACCCAGACTTCCTCGCCACTTGGAAGCTCTTTACTATCGACTTCGTCTGAACGCTGTGTCCACAAAAACGCCTTACAGTTCCATTTAACTCAAGCGAACAGTCCGTGTTGCGACAACTGCGGCTTGGTAGAAACAGTGGAACATATTTTGTTTGAACGCCCAGCGTATGCCGAAGAGCGTGCATATTTTTAACATCTTATGGAATCACTCACTCAAGTGCCTCTAACACTCGACTGTGTATTTGGACCCCTAGCCTGCCATAGGCAGCAGAGATGCGCTACGAACTTTTTAGTTGATTATTTAGATGACATTGGTCTTCTAGACAAACTTTAATCCCGCTTTTAATAACTCTCTCTTCGCGTTCTCTATGCAGTGAACTTTGTGTCAAACCATTTCCTACACCTCTCTCATTCCATCTTTCTCTCCCTGAATTCCTCCCCCACGCAGAGTAATACAAGTCTGCGTATCTAAACTCCGGCTTAATTTTCTGTTTTTCGATTAAAAAAGGTTCTCTCTCTCTTTCTGTCTCGATTCTGTGCCATTTATTGCATAAAGACGAGTCATAATTCTAAAAGGCGCCAAGTCTCAAGCGAGACACAAAAAAAAATGAGATAGTGAATTCGTACGGATCGGTTTATATTGGCTCAATGTTCATTCACTGCGTAAGGCTTAAGCCCCAAAGAAAATTAGTTGGCTGCGCTTAGCGTTAATTCCTAGAAATAATAGATTTTTGTCGTCTTTCGTAAACGTGCTTATGGAGAGCTGCATTAGCTCAACGTGCTGCTGATAGGCTCTTGGCAACTCCTGCTTTCATAATATGAAATTTAGCTTTAAACGTGCACCAGAGTGGTTAGGTGCTGCTTTAGTCGTTTCTTCGACAGATTGGTTCAGTGTGTGCTGCTGATGCGGGCTCCTTACTGTGGCAGTCATCGTCTGAGAGTTGTTCTCTCATGCGCGCAAGTGACGGCGAGTTAGGAATCCTCGCAGCAACATCTAAGAAAATATGTGTTGAGAGCCAAACATACCATCATTATCTGAAGTAACGCTGCGTTCACTGAAAACAAAAGGCTTCCCAAGTTGACCTCTAAATGCCCCTGTCTTCCACCAGCCACAGCCAACCACACCAGAAAACTTCGTTACCTTATCCCTTTACCTGAGTTTCCTTCCGCAGCCCATTACTAAGTTTGCTTGGCGTCCAATATGCCACTGTAACAGACCGCTGGTCGTCAGCCGAGCGAGTGAGTGTATAAACATTTATTAAAATTGGGAGATGTGAGATGTGCCAAATTCCGTTTCCTTCTCGTAATTTCAGTTCGGTTGTCGTCAACTGGAGCTTACTTTCTAATCCTTGCAACTGCATTTCGGGGCCAACATTAAATAATTTTCCTCTTCTATCGGCGCCGAAATCTTTTGTTTACAACGAACTACTATTTTCCCCTTAAATCAAATGGGCTTGGAGGGCGTGTAAATGCACATATAAATGCGGGCTGCAGTTGAGAGAACTATTTGTTATTTTTCGTCATACAAAACTTTCAGAAAATAGATATTTTTTTTTTTCAAATGGAGCGCACCGGTCCTTGAATTTTCCCCAAGTTCACCAATACATAAAAAAAGTCCGTTCTTTGTGCAATAAGAATTTTCATCAGTTTTTCACTTCTAAGTAACCGTACGAAGAGTATTTTCCGAAACCATTCTAAAGAATGACAAAAAAGAAGGAAACAAACAAGCGTCCAGTAATGAACCCAAAGTGAAGGGTAAAATCTTTCGCCGGACAACACGGCGTGTTTGGCACTGCTCCGAAAGAGAAATATTGGTTTATCGGTACGAAGGAAAACACGAAAGACAAAAGCGTCGGGGATGACTGAGAGGCGCTTGGAAAGCCGGCCACGAAGGGCGGACAGCAAACTCGGAGACGATGCCCCGCGCACAAAACTTGAGCGGAGCTGGGGACGCAATGGCTGATCGGGTGGCGGAGAGCGGGGGGCAGCGCGCGGCGCTCACAACGGCCGCCGTCCCATAAAGTGGAGTCCGATGCGCGATCACGGCGCGCCCTCGGCCCGCGCCGCCCCAATCTGGAGGCCGTTCACGCGCCCCTGGGCTTCGCCGGGGCAGAATGCCAACGAAACCGAGGACGGCGGGCGTTGTGGGGGCAGCGGCGGGGGTATTAAAGAAAAGCCCGGAGCTCCGCTCTCCCGGGTTGCGTCGCGCTCGCGCGCGCGCGCGCGTAAGCGCAGAAATGAAAGTTGATGGAGGGTCTCCGCGTGACCACAACGTGACATCCCTCGAAAGCTCCCCGCCAGCACCCGCTGCTCGCGATTGGGCCTGACGCATCTTTATCGCCGCGTGTACTCTGGGATTAGCGGTTGTTTATGAAGCCAGCCGCGCCGACCGCAGGAGTGCGCGGTGGGAGTAAAGGAGGGGATCCCGGTGTTGGCTCGCAGAGCGCAGCTGTGCCGACCTCCGCCATGCGGGAAAACACCAGCCCGCGTCAATGGGTTTTGTTAAGGAAGCGGTACGACTTCTTTGGCACGGCACGCACATCGTGCCGGCCATCTTTTGAAGCAGTTTGGAGCCGGGGGCCATGTGGCTAGCTACTCGAGGGGGAGTTTATTTGCTTAACGTCGATGCTTGTCCCGGCTAACGGACAAAGAGAGGTGTTTGTAATTACCCTCTAGAAACGCGGGGGAAGGCAGAATTAAACGAACACAAAGTGTGTGTGAAGGAATGTGCAGCGGCGAAACGGGTCGGCCGTTGTGCTAAGAGGTATGGCTAGTGCTCGGGTCTTTATGTGTCGCTGTTGTATCGCGGATATTTTCTCTAATTTAAGGGTAATGATCAGAAGAAAGCGAGCAAGGCAGCTTGGGCGCGAGTTTGCTCGTAACTAAATATTGCAGATAATTATTTTAACGGTCAACCGCTCAAATGCAGCAATATTTCTCTCAAGAGGTTTTAGGGGGATGGCGAAAAGCAAGAGTAGCAAAGAGCATGGGCCATTCACAGCTGTTCGTCGTATTCTAAGGTTTTATGCTTTAGCTTCAAAAGTGGATAAAGCAAATAGTTATCGCTAAATGATGAGTGCTTTTGACATGCTCAACGCTCGTGTTTCTTTTGGTAATGTTATTGCGGTAATCGCAATAACAAAGCTGCCACAGAGCGAGGGGAGAGTGTGCAGAAAGGGTGCAGGTTATGATATTCGTTTCTTTGGTGAGTGGATGTCTATACAGCATGTATAGTCTTCATATCTACATTGTCAGATTCCTTGTTCACTATGTATGTGTTGAATTTACTTATTTATTTTATCGTTTTCTTGACTTGTTGAGCTTCTGCTCAGTGTCACTAACTGATGTTTGTAACGGGGGCACGGTCCCTGTCGAGCCGACGACGATATTGTTGGCTTTCTTGCCACGCTCCCGGCACCATGAAGTGATGCTGAATGAAGGAATTGAAATTGAGTATTTTTGTTTTCTGCTTCAGAGTTATTGCGCACTGAAATATAGTCTAATAGGCTACCACGACTGAATATCTTCCACCTTGCGCTGACTGAAGAACCAGCGTTGTGCTGACACGTTAGTAGAGCACTCCCATCGAGCAGTATCCGCCTCGCACGCGGGTGGTGCTGGATTTGATCGCCATAGCCATCGAGTACCCATCGGTTTCCTGTGGATACGAGCTTCTCCGGCCTGGTGCGCGGCTTCTCAGGGATGAAATGCTTAGGAGAAGGGTCTTTGGTCTACAAACTCGTCTACAAAATCCCGCGATGGCTATTTTTAGCTCCAATTCCTCACGAACTCCCAAGAACTCTGAAATAACCATTTTATGTATCGAGCACTCAGTGTTTTGTGTATGGGTGCAACAATCCCTTCAGTGTAAAAACTCGCCAGTAGAACGAGTTAAAGTGCGGTCAGTAAGCATGCCCCTAACTTGCGTCAAATAAAAAAATACTAATAATAATTACCGTAACCATTTTCATGGAAAGATCAATAGTCATTCGTGGCCTAGTGATTCCGGCGTTGCCTTTTTGCAGCGCAAACCGTGTTCTACCAGGCAGAAGGTGAATTCTTTACCGGTGGGTGCCCCCAGGTTCATTATAGTCATCTTATCAGTATTCTCTTCTAATACTGCTGAACGTGCTGTGAATCACAAAGAAAACGGTGGATCAAATGAAGGAATCTTCCGCGCTATGCGGCTGCAGCTACCCGTTCAACCACCTTCTACTAGTCTGTGCAGACGGTGTGCTAAACGAGGCGAGAAAATGTTTCCTGAACAGTGGAATAAACGTATTTTACAATCTTATAGAATTTTATTAGATAATTTTAGAATTGCTGGCGAACACCTCGGAAGACGTATTCGAATTTCTTTTTTGCTTCGTTTCGTTTCTTATATTGCGATCGTAGTAGGCGGATCATTCCGCAAAATGTCGGCGTCGGCGTGTGCCTTACAGAAGTTTCTTTAGACAGTCAATCGACTGTCCATAGACTTCTGTCTGTGAACTATACAGACTGTTTATAGACAAATCCTAGAGAATAGTATATAGGCAATACAAATTCCATGACAGTCTATAGATTTATGGCCATACACTTGTAATGGACTTTTTTTCTATAGACAGTTTATGGATTGTGAATAGAGGAAAAGAAATATCTATAAAAAAGCAATAGAGTTGATATGAAGTCTGTATACTGTCTATAGACCATTTTTATAAGAGTGAGACCAAAGGCTGCACCTCCACCCCCGGTACAAGAATTTACCTAGAGCCCCTCCCCCCCCCTCCCCCCCCCCCAAAAAAAAAAACATCCTGGCTACACGCCTGTGTTCTACATAGAGGCCACTTGGACATTTCTCCAGCAGAAAAATAAAGACAAATATCCAGGAGGGTTCAGCTGAAGTTTCTCGCCAGTGGTTCGAGCCGGCTTCAGCATTTCAATTGGTAATGACAGCCAGAGTCAGCAACTAGTTCTTATGGAAGCAGGCAGCACGCGTGCATTGAAAATATGAAGAAAAAAAAACGGTTAATTAGTCGACGACGACCGTCTGCAGTACAAAACCTCTCAGGCTGAATAAACTCATCTCTTTTATCGCCCCTATGCGCTCTGCAAGATATGCCACCACCGCGGAGTCACCTCGGACCTTTCTTGTCGCTCATTTACTAACGAGGGGAGCAATAAGAAGAGAGGCTCATTAAGAGAAATATTTTTACGCGCAAGTGTGCTCCTTTAAGTTGAAAAAAAAGACAGCGCTTTTCCTTCATTTCTGCCAAAATTCGTTAGGCCATCTTCGAAAACAGGCTAAATTCCAGCTGAAGTAATGAGTCTGTCGAACGAGTTGGACGTGCCTTATTAGACATACTTTTATGCCACCAGTGAATGGCTTCTGACACATGGTGCGCTTCGTTGAGCATGCCAGCGTGAACTTTAGGAACTGATGAACTGGTGAGGATTTCGAGACACAGTGCTTCTGCATGCAAATTTAGGAAAATTAGCGCGGCCCTTTTTACCGATAAAACAGTACTCCAAGGCGTTTGTGAATGCTCGATACATGCAAATAACATTTTCTCCTCTCTCAAATTCGCAGCTTACTCTTCGAAACATAAGTTCATTCGGTGATAAAAAAATAAAATAAACGGTGGACGAATTTTCTAATTGGCAGTGATGACACCAAAGCTGTAACGAGAAAGGATACGAGAGAATGTTAAAAGGCAATTTTTTTCTTCTCAGAAACACGCGTTTCTTAGAAACGTGCGACTTATGACATTTAATTCGGGTGTCTTCATATTGCGAGGCATATTACGTTCAGGCATGATTAACATAACGCTGCCATCGAGCGCAAAATCGTTCAGCGCGTAATATCCTTATGCGGCTTATCTAGAGGCGGTTTGAGAGGAAAAGCGCAACTACAAAACGGCAACAATAAAAGAGGTGGCGCATTCAAGAAGTAATCACTAGGCTGGGTGTTATCGTCTCGAACACTGCGACTGAAACGGCGCGAAATAACGAAAGACCCTGAGAAGAGCACAGGGGACGTGCGCCCTCTTCCTCGTTTGTCGTTGAGGCGTTCTTTCAGAGGCAGCCTGCATCAGGGTCTTCTAGAAACCGGGAAATAGCCGTGACAGCTTTTCATATAGCTCCAAATGCGCACCAAGGTAGCCAGCTGTTTCGTCCGTAGTTGGAACTAGCGATAACAGCTAGAGGTGATAGATGCAGTTTCGTGTACAGTGTACATGAAAGCGTGTGGGGACCGGCCCTGCAGTCCCCTGTGTTTGCTTTCCCGCGAGGCACCGTGCAGCAGCAGCCTCGCCTCTAGGAGGAACACATTCCCTTGTTAGTTACCTTAACTAACGAGAGAGGGCGCCAGTGTCGCAGCGCGAGAGACTGCTCGCACGCGGGAGAGGACAGAAGGTTCTTCGGCTGGGATCGTCGGCGCGAGCGGACGTGTCACTCGCGGCTCCGCTCTTCGCCAGCGGGGCGAGGAAACGGCGGGAAGACTGACCTCCGTATCTCGTCCCGTCCGGCCTCGGAGTATATCCCTTGCCCTAGCGCGGGCGAACATTCGCTCGGAACCTTGCTGGTGAGTCGGACGACCTCGATTCATTAGCATATCTTGTTGCTAGCTGCCGTTATTGTTGCTGTAGCAATAAATGCCTGTTTGTGTCAGCCAATGTGTCGTTCATTTGTTCCCTCAGAGCAAGGCCCGCCGTGGTCGGCGAGCGCTCGGTAGCGTACGTGATCACGGGGTGGGATCTGGCGGTTTTGAACTGTGTCAGCCGCGATTGAGTGGGAGAAACTATTTATCCCCCGATTAAAACCCCACAAGCGGGAGTGAATGAAGTGAAACTAAAGCGAATTTGGCTATGTCTGTAGCTTATACATATAATAAGCTGTATAACACACTGATCCTTTACATCGTGCTCTAGAATCGTCATTTGTTTCTAAATTATAGAAATCGATGCAGTTTCAACGATTTCGCTAACGTCAGCATAAGCTGCGGGCATGATGTAATAATAGCTCGTGCATATGTAAGATTGCTCATGTTGGCTTGAACATGCTATAGGTTTTCCAATCAGCTTGCTAAGCCAACTTGACCGAGGCATGTCAGGGAGACACCTTCTATCGCACTGAATACCGTCCGAAGGGTGCCCGTTAGCGTTTCACTTTGCGTTTTGTTTTAATGCTTCACTGGTGGCGTCACCAGTCGTGGTTGAATTTGAAAAATACAGACCCTTTTCGAGGTACCTTTATCGCTCTCAAAGACAGGAAAGATGCGTACATCGCGGATAAACGGATAAATGGCCTAGAGGCTGTGCACTCGATTTTCTGGTCGCAAATATTAGTGGAACACAGCGTACACTTAAGCGGACTCTGTTGCGCTTTAAGTGGTCGCCCACATCGGGCTTCAAGCAAACGCGGGCGAGGAGGAGCTATATATCTTCCATCCCCTGTCCCGCTTAACGGATGTGGTCGAATGCTGCCTAAGCGTGGCGCAAGACCGAAGAAGGAACGGGAGGTCTGGCCCCCCTGACACCGGTGCGCGCTCGTGCGACTCCAGTCCAGGGCTCAGAGGGCGGCAGCCGTGATGGATTTACCTGGCTGTGGACACCCGTGCTTAGATAAGCTCTTTTTTACTGTGACGACAGGGCGTCGCTAACATGCCAGGCAGGTGCTATGTGAAAGAAGCGAAATGGGCCCCCCACAACAAAGCACGTGACAGTCAGTGCGGCTGTATCCCATGGCGCTGTGTTCGGAAGAGTCGGAAGACTGCGCTGTTAAGATGAAGGGGCCAGATTTCTTTATAACCCGTGTGGCATGCGATCGCTCGGACAATGACCCTTTGGCAGTGGCGCCGCCTGCTCATTGGAGGACCGTGTGGATGCTCCGCTCACCATAAGCTCGCGTGAGGCCATGTTCATGGTTAATTCGTCCTCCAGCTTCACCGTGATCCGTCCAGCAATGGTCATTGTTTTTCGTACGCCCTCTTGCGCAGAGCACAATATGTACAGAGGGATTGTTGCCCGCGCTTTCAAGAAAGCTGGCTCTTCCAGTGCTCCTAAAGATAGGAACTGCAAGCAAGGTCGTTTGCCTAGCAGCTTTATAAATTTCTTTTGCAATAGGTGCGAAGGTCATGCATTCTTTCGTAACATATGAGAAGCGCAGCTTTCACATGTACATTTTTTTGCTTAAGCTATGTAACAGCCAAGCATTTGCAAAAATGCCTTGTTAGTTTTAATGGCACTGGTCCTGCTTCTGGAGAATTTTTCGACGTGAATTCATTCATTGAGGTCTAACTGAATAGACGGCAGCGAGTGCATTGTTACATGCGAATGTTTCTGAACGCGCAAAATAATTTAAAAATGTGGCTGCCATTCCATCACACAAAATCATTTTGTCTGTAAAACAAAAAAAAACTTTTTCATAGCATCACGGCTAGAATTAATTTGCATTGAGGTATGCGCAGTGGCTTTGCGTAAGCGCCCCATACCAAGCATTTTTAACGTCCGAACTATTCTTCCGTAATAGAGTGGTAATGTCTGGACAGGAGGCTTACCGCCGCGAGATGGAAATGTCGGAGAGCCGACCTGCATCAAGAAACAGCAGAGATTGCGCTTCCAATAGGCGCCAGGAATGAAGTACACTCGTTTTTACATTTTCCAGGTTCACAAATATTTCGTCGCTGAATGCGTGCCATCAGGCGGCTTGCATTATCCACAGAAGACAGGAAGAAGGACGGCGAAGACACTGAAAAGGACGTCGTTGCTAGAGCGCCGGAGATATCATTGCGCCGAGGTCAGTTTTCCAACGCAAAAGGACCTTGGATAAACTCTTTTCCTCCTCCTCCTCTGATCCAATTATAGGCTGTTTAGAAGCACCGTAACGGACAGACCCGTGCAAGATTGGGGAACGGGCGCTTTCAAAATCCAAAGCGCTCGCAACACGTTCACGGTTGTGCATACCTAAACCACAATAAATGTGGTATAAAATGTTACTTAGAACAACGAATTCTCACTTACAGTGCTCTGAGTGTGTCCGCATAACTTTCAAGCGATCCGTTCCGCAGCACATCCAGCGATATCCGCTCCAGGGACCTGCAAGAAGACAATGTGAAAGGTTTAGCCGCAGGCTTGCTCGCTAATGCGTTGAACAGAGTAGAATGTGCCAATATTCATCAAGAAATAGAGTGAGAGCCCCAGAGAATCAGCGCTGCATTTTGGCAAACGCGCATTCGGAAAGTCAGCCGGCGCCATACTGTCGAACGGTTCATGAGCAACGCGTGGCGATGCCGATGGCAGTGAAATTTTCCGGCAAAATACGCTCGCACACACAGGCACTAACATACGTATGCGCGCACACTTGTGTACTACTGAGATGACAAACATCTGTAATGGCTCAAAAGAAAACATTTGACAGAAGTCTGTCTGGTTGGGAAATTAATTTAGTAGAAAGATGACTGACGCCAACCAGGTTAATTTTTGAAAAACACGACGTTTCGGGACCGGCTCGGTCCCTTCTTCAAGGTGTGACTACGGGCGAGGCGCAGCTTGGCTTTTTAAGCCCTCGTGTTGAATACCAAAAAGTCGTGTTTTTCAAAAATTAACCTGGTTGGCGTCAGTCATCTTTCTACTAAATCTGTAATGGCGCCTTGGCTTCGGGTTGTGCTCTGCTATGTTTCCAACTGCGCATTGAAGAGTTGAAATGCAACGCTAACACTACCGATTTCTCTAGAAAATGGAGATTCGTGAAAGTTTCTTTTCTTTGTGGACACCAGCTCTTGATGCATGCGAAATAAGAAATGCACAGATATTAGAATGTTTGCTGTCACTGGGAACTTGAAAGTTCACATCTCGTCCCTCTTAACCAGGGCCATAGTTAAGAGTGCTAGGTTCCTCGATAAAGTACAAAAACTAAGTATTCTGAATAAACGCACGCCAACCGAGCAGTTGCGCGCCGAGTTATGCGTTTTTGGATGTAAAGCGTTTTCAATGATCCGAGTGTAGTTCTTTGAAATTCCCTTTAATTCGTACACATAACCTCCTGTCTGCCGCGTATGTTTTCTTGTTAAGGGGGAAATGAGGCCAGTATAAGGTTGTTTGACGCAGATTTTACGCCGTGTTCCGTACCATATTTCGTACAAATTAAGTACTTGTTGAAAATATAAACTCCCACGAAAAGTTTCAGATGTGCACAGTGCGAACCAAGCTGCTCGAATTAAACTGCGGCGACAATAAGGGCTACTGACTTGCGGAGGTTGATATTGTCGAGCATTTTTTATATGTTTAGCGCACAGCTATGTAAACTGCACTTAACCGAAAGGGGCGCAAAACTAAATTCTTTTGCCGCTTTTGCCGCAGAATTTTTTTTTGTCCTAATAGAGAGAGAGAGAGAGAGATAACTTTAATGCTAACTGGAGATGTCGGTTTGACACGAAGCCCACATCGGTTCTCCTGGTATTGAGGGTGAAAAATTAAACGTCTGTCACGCGCGGAATAACAGAAAAGCGCGCCCAATCGCAAGCTTGACTTCCACAGTCAAGCCGTCTTATGTCCCAGAAAAAGACATTACAATAACACCGCCATCGTGTTTCAGCATCTCGCAGATCAAGTCTCCCTCCATGCGTAGATTGTACGCAGCGCTGACGAAAGCAGTCGGAAGTGCTTTTTTTTTTCTCCGCGGGCAGCTGACGCGCGGCACGTGCAAGGACTATAGTCCTTTACAAAGGGATGCGAGTGTACGCTGCTGTAAAGTTTCTGAGTTGATAGAGCCTAACGAACGTGCGTTACCGGAGCAGAAGAAAATTAATGGAAGCCTTACGTACCGACAAGGCCAAAGAATGAGATTTTTTCTCCCGAAATAAGGAATAATGATGTCTGAACGTTTTCTTTTCATCCCACATTTCAATCAATCTGGCTTCGTTCTTCTGAACTCCCCCCCCCCCCCCCCTCCCCCACTATGCATGCCTACAGATTAGCTCAAGAAGGGCTGTTACTAAAAATAATGCAGCTTTTGGTTACCGCCATATCTGCTGTTCTGACTTATTTGTGTTAATGTTTTTCCAAAGATAATGCTGCCAGATTATCCAGTGGAGGTGCCAGCGGAAGGATGTAATTCAAGGGTGTTATTCTTGCATGTGCAGTAAGATTGGTGCCAAGTGCCTGGGGCGTGCGCGGCGGGAGATCAGAGAACTAGACTACGCCCGTATTCTCCCTCGAGCTTTCGGTCGATGGTTGTTTTTCTTAAGGCATTGAGCAGATTTTTGTGTCGTACTGGAAAAGGGGATATTTTTGCGAATTAGCATTTCTAGCCTATAAGTCAACCCAAAGCTAATTTTCTTCCCCGCCAGCGGCACTCCTACAGGGAAGCGGTCAGCCGAGCTTCTTAGCAACGTATCTTTGAAGGCAGATTTTATTAGCATCTGAGTGGCTCTTGTAACGATGAATTCTATCCTCGTGACTTACGCGAATGAAAAGGGCCCCTGACATTCTTATGCGGCGTAGGTTGGTCTATTGTATTTAGGTTAGGTTAAGGCCATATAGATGATTAATGCTCCGTCTTTGTGGTGCTATTGTCGCAACGGGGCAGGTACAAAAGAATTGTCACAAAGATGTTGCCGCAAAAAGCTATTGTTGCAAAGAAGCAGGTAAATCTCGTCCCAAGGGACGAGATTTCTTTTGTTCACTTAACAAAACACGTTGTGGGGCTAGTTGGGGAAGCATATTTTCTGGAAGTTTTTTATAGCGCTACAAAACACAAGGACACAGAAAGAAGTACACAGGACGGGCGCTGACTCCAACTAACATTTGTGAGGCTTCCACCCCCTGCCTTTATACACAACGAAGGCCCAGAGCGCATGCGGGTGAAATATTTCTGGTAGATTAGGGAGCGCAGAGTGGATGCTATCGTCTATTTAATAATCGGTACTCGTTATCTCGCAGGGAAACTGATGTGGTGCTGACGCACGTGTCGCCCCTTTGTTTGATAAAAAATGCTTCGGCCAATTCGGGTGCTGATCCATCCTTACTTCTGCTTAGAATTTTGATGCATTCAAGTCGTGGCTCACAGTTTTGGTCGTTCTCATCTTTGCACGAGCGGCAGTGGGCGGGTAGATTTTCAAACGATTCGGAAACGTTACTAGGTGAACGTTCATGTTCCCTGGCACGTTCGTTCACACAGCGGCCGGTCTGCCCGACATATACTTTGCCACATTTAAGGGGGATTTCATATACCACACCCGTGGCACACTGCACGTACAGCTTTGCGTGCATCGTGCCGCAGCCGGAACTGTCAGGGCTGTTGCTGCTGACCTTGGGACACATCTTGGCCAATTTATTCGGTGCAGAGAAGACCAGCGGCACGCCGTACTTGCTGCCAACCCTTTTCAGGTTGTGGGACACCCTATGTATATAGGGGATAACCACTGGCTTTGTGCTGCTACGTTGTGGTCTCCTTGCTTTCTTTGGTCTCCCTTTGACCTTCTGCAATAGTGTCTCCCAAAAAAGCTCTCTTTCACGTACGAGGTGCCTGAACAAAGTATCCTTCAATTTTTAGACCTCAACGTCAAGCTCGGAGACAGATGTGTTTGCTGGTGATACCGCCCTAGAGCCAGAAAAGATTTCCTACCTTTTGATTTGGCAGTCTAAAACGGTCAAGAGGGCGATTGTGACCCTTTCCCTGGAATCCGCTCTCCTGAAGTCGTGCCCTCACATGATGCAGCTAAGCTTTCAGGGCGAGGTAGCTAGACTGCGTAAAGCAGGGTACCCTGAGCACGTTTTGACAGCGGTCACGGAGAATAAACTCAGTTGCTAGTCAGCGCTTGTCTTGCCTTTGTCTCCCGCCTTTGTTGCGCTGTTCACCCACCATGAGTGGTTATGGCGCCCGGTTGCTGACCCGAAAGACACGGGTTTGATCCCGGCCGCGGCAGTCAACTTTCGATGAAGGCGGAATTCTAAAGGCCCGTGTACTGTGCGATGTCAGTGGACGTTAAAGAACCACAGGTGGTGAAAATTATTCGCATTCCTTCCCTGCGGCATCCCCCATAGCCTGAGTCGCTTTGGGGCGTTAAACCCCCATACAACAAATCAAGTATTCACAGAAAATAGAGAATATATTTCTGTATCACCTGAAATTTTTATGCGCTGATCTGCCCGATAAAAGCAAGCTGCGCTTCAACGTACTAGAAACGATTTCATTGAAAGTGGTTTTGTGGCCGAAGTAATAACTGAATTGAAACAGAGACCGCAAGGGCGTTGTTTTCGAGGTGAGCCAGACCGGTCTTCCGGCTTCTTCGTATCTGTTACCTAGTTTTAAGAAAGATGGCAAGTACGGCCTAAGGTCGTGAGACAGCAGGCCTCAAAATGCATTGTGGGGCTCCTGTTGCGCGCAGCGTGAACCCAGCACAGCTGTGGGAGTGGCGCGGGCGGCCATACAAAACTTCAAAACGTGGCCCTGAACGAGGAGGCGCTCAGGGGCGTAATTCGGTGCATGTATTTATTCCCAAATAATTATTTCCTTGCAAAGGGTTCTTGTAATTCTTTACAACCGGAGTTCTGGGGTACGCGTGAATGGATAACGATCAAAGATTTTTTCACGGCTGTTCCTAGGAATAGAGGACGCCTGTCCGCGTTTAATCTTTAATCTAAAGCGGGTGCATCAATTGAATCGATTCCAAGACCGTGCACGCATGGTCGTCCGCCCATTTTGCCCGGACACGAGCGGAGCGCTGCCAGCTTCTTTATGAAGAGTGCATAAGTTGCAAAAAAAAAAAAGAAAACAAATGCTGGTGGTTGAAAGATTAGTCCGGCAACTGGCACATGCGCGGCATTTGCAACTCGAGCTCCATCTGCAGCAAAACGAACTGTTGCTTAAAGCGGGGTTGTGTAAAAAATATGGGAAGCTGACTTTTTATTTTGTTTAAGCAAGCTGAAGAGACCTTTTCAGCGCCAGCTATAAGAGGGCATTCTTCCAGTAATCGTACATACGCGTTTTTTTTTTAAACAGCACTGTTCCTTTATGCCGCTCTAAACTTTTATAAAATAACTTGCGCCGCAAAATGCTGAAAACTGGATTCTATTTATTTTTATTTTCTCGGAGCTCTAATTAAGGCGCGCTTTTGCTAGCCTCATAGCATTAAAGGAATCAACTTGCTTGGAGTGAAAAAAAAACTCGTTCGAACAAACAAGCTCGAATATCCATGGACTGTTCTCCTCAACGCCGACAGTTTTCACTAAAGTCTTCTTCGCAGAGACGAATCATTACTGTCCCCCTCCCTCGCGAGTGCGTCTCTCTTTCAGCCTGTTTTGATGGTTCCGACACCGCACAAAAGAGCTCAAAGAAAAAAAAACGGGGACAGCGAGAGCGAAACGCGAAAGCATAATAACGTTTCGGGACACAATGCCCTCAGCGAGTCTAAATCGGGTCCGCGGTCTGTGATTCAGCTTTCAGTGGACACTGGAGTGGAAGACGCGGAGCTGCTCCAGCCGTCACCACGCCCACGGGCCGTCATCGCGACGCCGAAAGCATTACATGCTCCGAGGTCCGACAGCGCAGCGCCGCGCTGGCCCTTTTTGCTCTTATACTTTTACTTCGTCTCGCGCTAACACGCAGACTTTAGCGTGTCCCAGAAAACTACCATTTAACGACGGAAAATAGAAATACAGAAAATGCTTTTACCGCTATCGAACAGACAGCGCCTTTGCTTAGATGTGCCGTATTGGCTGCGCTTACGAGCCACGATACGAAAAAGAAAAAAAAAAACAGGAACGACCAATGGCCAGTCGACCTCGCTCGGTGCAGTTTGCGCATGCAGCGCCAAGGCTGCCAGAGCACGGCGCAACGGATCCTTTTTCCAAGCCTAACCGAAGATACCAGGATCGATGCCTATCCTGAGTTTCACGGACCTCTTCAGTGCGACATGCAGCGAGCGGCCTTACGGGGATTCGAATTTAAATATTTAGGTGTGTATTTCACTGCTGATTTGAACTGGCGCCGTCGTGTCGATTGTGTCACTGCTAAAGGGTGTAAAACCTTGGGATTCCTTCGCCGAAATGCGAGCACTTTTCCCATGTCATGCGGCACGTTCTATACAAGACGTATGTGAGATCGACTCTGGAACACGCGTGTACGGTTTGGGATCTGCCTATTGCTCGAGATAAAGATAAGTCGGAGAGGGTGCAAAACATTGCCTCTCGTTTTGTGTCGGGCTCACGTGGGTCTCAGTACACTGCACCGCGTACGAAAGAAGCACTCCACTGGGAATTGCTAGTCACGCGGCGAATGAAATCACGTTTGAAGCTTTTTCATTTTATTTATTTTTCACCTATTCGTGTTGAAAAAAAAAAGTATTTGCAACAGCCTTATCACAAATCCAACCGCGTTGACCATGACTTTGAGGTTCGTGAAATCGCTATGAAAACTGAATCGTTTACGATGTCTTTCTTTCCTAATACCATTAGGGAACGCAATAGGCTGCCGAGTGATGTCGTGGGTGCTGCATCAAACGATGCTTTTTTATGTTGTAAATGTGTGTGCCTGTTTAGCGCTTTACATTTCATTTCTCTTATTCTGGTGTTTATACTTTTCACTCTGCCTGTAGGAGCAGAAATGTCAAAATTTATGCAGGTTATGTATTTATTATTGTACCCTCCCCCTCCCCTCTAACCCCACTGTAATGCCTCGGCGCTGTGGGCTCATTGATAAATAAATAAATAAATAAATAAATAAATAAATAAATAAATAAATAAATAAATAAATATGTACAGGGGAGTGCCAGCGTAAGGTAAGAAACGAGGGAGTCCGGTTTCAGAACATTAAAAGAACTAAGAACGCTCCTCTTGAATACATGTTGTCTTGAGTGCATTCGAAAAGTGGCGCTGCTCGCAATTTTTAACGCGACAGACTTAAGGCTCCCGTTATGCGGACAATCCGGCGTCGTCGTCGGCGTTGTGAGCAAAAAGAGGTGGCCCACCTGCCGCCTTGGTCACGTCACCTTATGACGTCGTCATAACCTGTCCATCGTGGCAGGTGGCACCTGTCCACCGGAATGTGACCAAATTGCACGCCGTGGCATGTGGTAGTTAAAATAATGATCGGTCGCGAGCGGTTGCTCGGGAAGAGCAACCTGCGTCTCACAGTTGGCCTCACCGGTGGCTGCGTTTGAAACAGCCGCCTGCCGGGGCAGTGGCGCATCGCTTAAGCGCTGCTCCACTGAGTCAGGATTGGTATAAGGACTCCTAGCGATCTATGAATGTAGAGAGTGACTAATTCAGCATATATGGGCGCGTAGGCAGAACCTAGGCGAAGTGACATGCAAAGAAGACCCCAGGCCGCTGAAGGGACCCATTAACGCTTTCGTGTCATACTTGTAAGATGGAACTTAAGGGTCCCCTCAAATTTTTCACTACATTTGGCATCACAAGCTCTGCGTTTTAGTCGAGAAGACCCCGCACTTGAACCAGCGAAGTCATATTTCGCGCCAAAACAATCTGTTCATATCAGGCGTGACGTCGAAAAACCGCGTGCCATATCATTGGAACGTACGTGTTTTCAAAAATCGCATGCATATATATATATATATATATATATATATATATATATATATATATATATATATATATATATATATATATATATATATATATATATATATATATATATATATATATATATATATATATTCTTACGTCACACTCGCGGTATTACAGGACGTGCTACGTCTGACACTATGGGCGAGGGTGGCGCTAGGGAACACTCTCAAAGTTCGCTTACACCCAGTATGCATAAATACCCATGAGAGCAGCAGATTGGACAGCCGTCGCCGTAGCTCAGTTGGTAGAGCACCGGACGAGATATTCGGAGGTCGTGGGTTCGGATCCGACCGGTGGCATGGTTGTTTTCTCTGCTGCTTTATAAGTAATTTTATTTAAGCGATAGATTAATCTAAGCATTATTATCTCACTGATAAGCACAACACATTAAAAAAATTAACATTCCCCTATGCACCTTGGCTTCGGTGACTTGGCTCCCTTAATAAGTGTATATATATATATATATATATATATATATATATATATATATATATATATATATATATATATATATATATATATATATATATATATATATATATATATATATATATATATAACACCAGCGACCTCTGCAGGCAAGGCCGCTGACGTCGAGACCTGTCAAGATCCGCAATCGCGAAACCATCGAGCCGACGATACCTGGACAGAGAGCGGCAGCCAGCGACAGTAGCCGATACGCTGCATCCGACTTGCAGGTGGCAATTGATGGCACTGAGATTACCGCACTGCTCCCGATACCAGTGCTGATTATTCTTTTATGAGCCGTGCCTTTGCTGGATATCTTAAAAAGGTTGTGACACCGTGGACGGGGACCCACATGCGCACCGCTGGTGGCCACCCAATTTCCCCTGTTGGCAAGTGCACGGCTAGAGATGGAATTCGTGGTTTCACATACGTTGGTGAATTTCTCGTGCTCTCCGAATGTTCCAGAGACTTGATTCTGGGAATCGACTTCCTGCAGGCGAACGGCGCTGTGACTGACTTTAAGGACCACACAGGGGCCGTGGCCCGCACTGGCTCCCGAGATCCTTGCGGCAACGCTCTGCGCATTGTCGAGAATGACGTCACGGTGCCGCCGCGGTGCAGTGTCCTGGTGCTCGTGCGGAACGACCTATTTCACTACTACGAGGGCCTGGCGGACTGCCATACTCCACTGCTGCTTGAGCGGGGCCTTGTCGTTGCCCGAGGTCTCGTACGACTACGCGACGGCCGTGCCCACGTCCTCCTGACGAACTTTTCCAGCAAATATCAGCACCTCGTCAAAGGTACGGCTATTGCCTTCCTCCACGACGTTGCTGAGGTCCCAGGTTTGTGCACCGTGGGAGGACCCACTCCAGACGATGCTGGCCTACACCACGTTCTTCAGTCAGTCAAAATAAATCCGGCCCTGCCATCGGTTCAGAAGGATTTTTTGTCGGACCTCTTGGCAGACTTTGTGGACTGTTTCGCTACGTGCTGGAAGGTCGGCCGCACTCCACTCGCCAAGCACCGTATCATCACTGATGAGCCTACGCGACCCGTCTGCCAGCGCCCCTACCGTGTTTCCCCGATGGGGCGAGAAGCCATTCAGAATCAGGTTGCCGAAATGCTTGCGGACGATGTCATTCAGCCGTCCACCAGCCAATGGGCATCGCCAGCGGTTCGTGTAAAAAAAAGACAAAACTCTGCGTTTCTCTGTTGACTATAGAAAACTTAATAATATGGCCAAAAAGTACGTTTACCCACTGCCCTGGATAGACGACGCGCTCGAACGATTGTGGTGTGTGCTCAGAACCGCCACGTTCCAACGAATGATGGGCACCGTTCTTTCCGGCTTGAAGTGCAGTCCTGCCTGGTGCACCTGGACGATGTCGTTATATTTTTGACCACGTTCGACCAACACTTGGAGCGGTTGCGCATTGTGCTACAAGCACTCAAATCCGCACAACTCACCATCAAAGCCGAGAAATGCAATTTTGGCGTTGAGGAACTTCGCTTTCTTGGTCACGTTGTCAGCGCACAAGGCGTTCGCCCGGACCCTGACAAGACCGCTGACGTCTCAGGTTTTCCACGCCCACCTGACAAGAAGGCAGTTCGCCGGTTTTTGGGTCTGTGCTCCTGTTGTAGACGCTTTGTTGAAAATTTCTCGCGAATCGCCGAACCGTCAAACTCACTGACTCGAGACGACACGCCCTTCGTGTGGCGAACTGACAGAGAGGCTGCATTTGTCGAGCTTAGAAGCCGTCTACAACGCACTCCGATACTCGCCCATTTCGATGAACACGCTGCCACGGACATCCACACTGATGCCAGCAATGTTGGCCTTGGTGCGGTACTGATCCAGTGGCAACACGGTGCCATCAAGACTGCCAGAACCGAGACCCCCGTTAAGCTGTTAGCAGACAAGGCAAATGAAATGAGGGGCTCGTTTGACAAACATATTAAGGAAGCCAACAGTCACCGAAACCAAGGTGCATAGGGGAATGTTTCTAATTTTTTTCTCCTTATTTGTAGTGTTAATCAATAGGTTTAAAGAAAAGTACTTATAAGGCAGCAGAGAAAACAACCATGCCACCGGTGGGATCCGAACCCACGACCTCCGAATATCGCGTCCGGTGCTCTACCAACTGAGCTACGGCGACGGCTGTCCAATCTGCGGCCTTCGTGGGTATTTATGTTTTGCATGTAAGCGAACCTTGAGAGTGTTCACCAGCGCCACCATCGTCCATAGCGTTAGATGACGTTCTACGTCACACTCGCGGTATTACAGGTAGGACAGAGAGAGAGAGAGAGCACCGGGCGCGATATTCGTAGATCCCACCGGCGGCATGGTTGTTTTTCTGCTGCTTTAAAGGTAATTTTCTTTAAACCAATTGATTGCATTACAAATTAAAAAAATAGAAACATTCCCCTTGCACCTTAGTTTCGGTGACTGTTGGCTTCCTTTATATATATATATATATATATATATATATATATATATATATATATATATATATATATATATATATATATATATATATATATGATTCTGGCAGCCTTGATGCCTTAGGAAGCATATATCTCATATACCTTCCGCCCTCGCCGTTCGATGGCATTCCACATCATACCAGGGTAAATACAGGACGTACTACGTCTGCCGCTTATGGACGAGGGTGGCGCTAGTGAACACTATCAAGGTTAGGTCAACCGTAAACCTTAATACCCCCAAAAGCAGCAGATTTGACAGCCGTCGCCGTAGCTCAGTTGGTAGAGCACCGGATGCGTAATTCGGAGATCGTGGGCTCGGTTCCCATCTGCTACATGTGGTTGTTTTTTCTGTTGCTTTTCTAACGAATTATCTTAAAAGCAATAAAAATAATTTTATATAACCCCCCCCCCCTCATCCCTCATGCTCCTTAGTTCCTGTGGCTGTTGGCTTCTCTCATTTGTGTACCGAGCCCCTCATTTCCCTTCCCTTGTCTGCTACACACACACACACACACACACACACACACACACACACACACACACACACACACACACACACACACACACACACACACACACACACACACACACACACACACACACACACACACACACACACACACACACACACACACACACACACACACACACACACACACACACACACACACACACACACACACACACACACACACACACACACACACACACACACACACACACACACACACACACACACACACACACACACACACACACACACACACACACACACACACACACACACACACACACACACACACACACACACACACACACACACACACACACACACACACACACACACACACACACACACACACACACACACACACACACACACACACACACACACACACACACACACACACACACACACACACACACACACACACACACACACACACACACACACACACACACACACACACACACACACACACACACACACACACACACACACACACACACACACACACACACACACACACACACACACACACACACACACACACACACACACACACACACACACACACACACACACACACACACACGCGGGCACGCACGCACGCACGCACACACACACACACACACACACACGCGCACGAACACGGAGAGAGAGAGAGAGAGAGATTATAGACTGGGTGTTATTTCTCGGAATTCGTTTATGAGGTGCAGCGAGCCAATTGCTATGTTAAAGTTCGGCATGAATCGTAGTTAGGAAAAGTACACGCTGAGTCGCTGCATGTACTTGAAAATTACCACTACTTTAGCTTCGAACAAGGTTCGATTTAGGTTTAGTCTCATTACTTACCATTCATGAAATGTAATATATTGACACAGGGTAGCTGTACATTGAATGATTAAATTGGATCTCAGTTCCTCCTCTGAGTTATGACATTTCAAATAGCATTCCTGGTTCGAGGCGGAACACTGGCCTACAAGTTTCAGCATTAAAGGGGCTTGACAATACCTCTCGACGGCGCGTTACATATTTGCGTTCTATGAAAAGTTTCGGGAGTTGTATCACTCGTTAAAAAGGCATTGGACCTATAAGCATGCTAATGGATCGTAAACTGAATATGGATATTGTAGGTTCTTCCACGTGTAGCTAGCTACAGCGCCACCCATTGCCGTCTGCGGCTGAATGTGCTCTACTTGGCGCTTGCTACCGCGTGATTTCGACCATTTCGTTCTAACCACCGCCTTCGGCAGATTGCTTCCGGGTGCATTCCGAACGCTGATAGAATTCTTTTCATGAAGAACATCGGGAAATGAATGCCCCATCTACATATTCATTGCCCGAAGTTCGCTTCCTTTCTACCCGTTCGGCAAAGCAGACAGCGCCGATGAAAGGTTGCCCGCTGGTAACACGCACCCAGAAATTCTCGACAGGCGCATTTTTGAGAAGGAAGTTGTTTATGAACTCATTATTTTCACACATCGTAATATTCAACTGCAGCAGTTAGTATAGCCCCACACCCTCCTCTCGGCAGGCTTGCGCTTTTTTTTTGCTGTTAACGCTTTTGATATCGTCAAAAACGTTCCCCATTGGTTTCTCACCAGGTGTTTCAGGGAAGACTAAGTAATTCTCAAAAATAGGTTTTTTGAGGCAAACATATGGCTTTTAAATCGTAGTATTACCAGTGTTGGCGGACGCCAGGAAACTGGTGAATCGCATTAAGTAGTAAGCTGGTTAACTAATTTATAATAATCCACTATTTAACTAGTAGAGTTAGGCGTCTAGTTGGAATTTGAGATTTGTAGCCGGTCGTTAGTAATAGACATATCAGTTTTTAAAATTTCGAAAACGCGATCATCGTCGGTGACAGAATTTGGCTGCATCGTGCCAAAATAAATATATGCACTTTCGGAAAGCACGCAGGCAAACAGCCTTTCCAGTGCACGTAACTAGTTAGAAAAGTCAAATTTTATGGAGCCACAGTGCCAAGGGTAATCGCGTTTTCGGAATTCTAAAAACTGATATGGCTATTACTAACGACCGGTTACAAATCTCTAATTGCAAGTAGGCGCCTAAATCTACTAGTTAAAAGTTAATTATTAAAAATTAGTTAACCCGTTTACTACTTAAGACGATTCATCGGTTTTCTGGTGCCCGCCAACACTGGTAATATTATGCTGAAAGAGCCATATTTTTACCTCAAAAAACCAATTTTGAGGATTGCTTAATGTTTTCCCTGAGACACCGATATATGTCGCAGTATTAACTATTCGGTGCGAGCGATGCATAAAATTTGAACCCAAAATTTTGATCTGGATCGGAATAATGCGCCGCTATCTTCAATATTTCCATACCAGTGCTTTACAATATTCCGCAGCTGCCTCCCAATTAAAATTGATGTCCAAGAATCCCGGACATGATAACGAAGGCCACATCGGTGACGACCGGCTTGAATCTCCATTGAGGCGCACTCCCGGTTTCCCGAAAGGATTTGTGCGATGTTTGGTCAGGGACTGGGTGGACCTTCTGCCAAGCCTTTCAGCCCTGAGCCAGTCCAACACGTATCACAGGTGGGTTAGTAGTTAGTACTAGGCAGAAAACCGGCGCGAGCGTGATTAGAGCCTAATGATTCCTGCATACAAAGCGGGATGGTTGTCCATGAGGCCTTGGTCGCATGCGGGAATGTTCGGTTCTGCTTAACGGCGCATGTAATTAGGGGCTGTGCACGATAAGGCTATGGCGCGATTGCACAAGCCTAAACAATCAAACTCGACCCGATGGCCATTTCAGAGTTTTCGCGAAATTCTGCGGCGTAAAATGGCGGTTGCTTGGAGTTCTTCAGTCGTGCCGCGTCTTGGCTCCTCTTGGGCCCAAGCCACGCGGCGTTCTCGGCCTCTCCTGTATCACCATTCAGGCCCACTCTCGTAGCTACCTGTGTCTCGCGTCGGCGCCTCTGTCTCTGCGCACCGGTTGAAGCTGCGGACGCTGACCACAGGAGTTCGTGCTCAGAGTGGCCAACGCGAACGCATAGCATCCTCGGCCCACAATGACAGAACGTAGTGGCTGGCCTGCGCTAGAAACAAGTGCGCAACTCACTGACGAAGACAATCCCCGACGTATGCAAGCGCGAAAAAGAAAAAGAAAAACGCCTGCAGCGGACGTGTGGCACACGCTCTTCTCCCTCTCCTCCTTTGCCGGCTGATAGATGACAGTGTATTCTTTTTTTTTCTCTTTTCGTAGCGATGCGCTACAGTGTGTCTGCACCTGATCGTTCACTGGGCGCTCGTGGCTTAATCGCAGGGCGTCTGTTCCCTGCGCCGGAGGCCATAGAGAAACATACTTCGTAAAGAGCGGACACTCAGGCCGTTTCGCGGCCGAGCAAACGGGGGTCTAACCACCCGCCAGGTGGCCTGAGTGCTTCCACTCTACTTCAAAGGTTGGCAGCTTATCACACGTCCACAGGGTTGCGTCCAAGCGCTCCATTTCCATATAGAAGGTGGTGCAGCGCCTGTAATGTGTCGCCGGTTACGCCCACCTCACCGCGCTTTTCAACGCGTCCCCTCGTTTTACCGGTAAGTTGTTTCCTTTTGCCCGCAGGATCAATTTTGATGTTTCTTGAGCTAAAAAGATTGTACGAAGCTAATTGTTATGCTGCGTGAGCGTATTTTGCACGCGTAGCATATAATATGAGCTGTGAGTCATCCGTTTGTTGTTTTTTCCGGAAGAGCATGTGCATTACTTCGAAAGCGTAATTTTCGAAAAGTCGCTCTCAACGCATTCGGTTTAACACACAGAATTCATCGATGGTTCACCCGTATCTTAACACAAACCTTTTGTATGGCATGGGTCGAGCACATTTGAAATCGACCACGTGAAAATACCTTTGTAACACGCGAAGCGGGCAGTTTTGATCGTGATCGGTCAGATCCTAATCGGGCCTCAATATGCTCAGATATCGTTTGAGCCGCGATCAGGTGTAGTTGAATGCCATCGGAGCACCGCAATTGAGGTCCCCGATTGCGTTCGAAACCTACTGTGTGCTTTTTAGGTGTCATAGAGTGCTAGGAAACGAACAGCAAAAGAGAAAAGCCTAAAATATAAACAAAAAAGGTTGTTTTAGACTGCAGTACAACAAATGTTAACGCGTTTCTCATATCTGTGTCAATACCGCCGACATGATGTATTTCAGAGAATTTCAGGTGATCGGCATCGATAGGTTCGTTTTTTTGGCCATAATACCAAATAGAAATGTTTTTTTTTTCTGGAAAAACTAATATACAAGGACTTTTTCTGCCAACTTGGCAAATTTTGTTGGTTGTTTCGGACCTACTTGGTGACATCTGTTGCGCTAGGGCTGTTCTTACTCCCGATCCTTGGACCGCTATATCAGCGAGCATTTTCCATCGCGATTGAAAGTCGAATCCCGGTCACGGGCTCGATCGCATTCGAAAGTGCCCACGTGAAGGGGTATAAGAAAATCGTGGCGGACACTGCTATCTACGCAATCATTACGACAGTGTGCGATCACTGTAAAATGAAAGCTTATCACTGGCCCGTACCGTTCATAGGTACGGTCTGGAAGAAAACCATAGAGAGAACCATTGACAACAGTCACTGCTTTATAGACACAAAGTCAGATTGCGTCAACTCGCTTCCGCAAGAGATTGAAGCTAAATAGAATTTTTCATGAGCGATATATTAATATTCTTGACTGCAAGCATATTATAAATAACTGTCATCAGCGAGTTTATTTTTATTTTTTATCTTTTTTGCTGCGATATATTTCTCTTTGCCATTTGATGACTGCAACAATCTTTACAGTCTGTACACAAGCCCACACTAATGTGCCACGGAGCGGGTTAAATTACAGGAGCTACTGCTGCGTTTCATGGTGTGAGAACAACGGGCGAAGACAAAGGAAGCCGGGGACGAAGCTCTTATGCGTTCCTCGTGACAGCAGGGGATTGACGCCGGTTCTGTGTACTTTAAAGAAAATATAAAACAGTGCTGCCAATCTCTTGTTAGAACCGGCTAGTATGCGCATGTGCTTTTTTTAGTCAGCCAGTGAAGCGAATAATTACAGGTTATACTGCGCCATAATTGTTTCAGGTCGAAGGCTTGGATCGAGTGTGCCAAGAGGGGTGACCTGTTAGAAAAGTCGCCGACCCAGCTGTATACGCCACGTACCGCATCGGCGGGGACCATTTCACCGCAGATGACTTCATGGACCCCGGTATGACTTCGCTGAAGAAGGCGGCTATTCCTACTTTCAGCCTACAGGATACTCGGATTGTCAGCTCGCTGAAGGTAATTTTTAGTGTGCGCTTGTCGTGTCGTGGATTTCTAATTAGGCAATTTCTTAGAAATACAGAAGAAGAAATAAGCCGCCACGGTGGCTGAGTGGTTATGGCGCTCGGCTGCTGGCCCGAAAGACGCGAGTTCGACCCCGGCCGCGGCGGTCGAATTTCGATGGAGGAGAAATTCAGGAGGCCCGTGTGCTGTGCGTTGTCAGTGCACGTTAAAGAACCCCAGGTGGTCGAAATTTCCGGAGCCCTTCACTATGGCGTCTCTCATAGCCTGAGTCGCTTTGGGACGTTAAACCCCCATAAACCAAACCAGAAGAAGAATGCACATGTCCCGAAGTGCTCAAAGATGAGAATTGTGGCCTAAACAAACCAAATCAGTATTTCACCATGCTCAAAGCATATCATATTCCGAGTAGGTTTTTTGGAAACTTGACAGTTCCTTCTTGAGCAGCTTTGGCACTTATAAAACTGGAGGCTCGATTCCTTTCTGTAATTGTCCCATGCACGCCACGTCTGTGGTACACCATATGAGCTCATGGCAAATGTTTGCAATTTTACTTTTTGCTCCCTGCAGTGCCGTGAACGGTTTCTGAGGATGTTCTGCAGAATTCGACTTTTCTGGCATGTACGCTTCATCAATAGAAACTTAGCATTCGCTTCAAGAAATCAGTGTCTGGCAGACAGCTGGACAAATTTAAAGCCGGATGTCTGATTGTTCCTCATCGCTGCCAATGAAACACGGGGTTCGCTTACATATACCCGTCGCTATGTTCATTATTGCGCTGATCATTCATTACATGTTTCCTTCCCTTTGCTAGGTTCGATAATTAGTAAAGATATGAACTTAATTCTGTACATGTAGGACAATGCTTGTAGAAAGTTGTATTTTTTTTATTGTTCTCGAAGGCAACTGCAGACGTTTTCGAAGAGACGATTTACGTTGTTGTTTGCCATTTGTCCATATTTGTCTTGTTTTAAAACAAGAGCGTGCAGCCCGAATGTGGATTTTTTGCGTGGTGTCTACACCTTGAGCAAAAAATCGCAATAATCGCCTTTTACAAAGAGTGCAAGCTTGCTATTGTGTTAATATGATGTATTGAATATGTTGTGCTTGTATTTCCCAACAGCCTATGAACCTATACCTATCGCTCAAAGCTGCTGATGTGCAGGAATCGAGCGCGCTATACATACCTTTTTAACACGTTACTTGTGTCTAGCTGTTGAGAACTCCTGTTCTGTTGTTCGCACGGATGACGTTTTAGATGACAAACCCGCAGAGCGTATGTGCAATATTTTTTGTTCGTGACATGGTGCCACCTGCTTTACCATAACTTCTTTCCTGATGCATTTGTATTCTGATGTATTTTATAAAATGTGTGTGATCCAGCATTTTTTCCGTACAGTTCAAATTGTAAACAAGAAAAATAAACTTTGTGTGAAAACACTTCCTTGTATGTCTGCCACTGAAAGAGGCGGCTCAGTGACAGCACAAATTTAAAGTAAGAACAGCTCTGATTGCATTATTCCAGGCTGCATGAGCTAATTCAGCTTGCGTACTTCGAGAAGCTAGGGGGTATTTCGAGTAAAGTTCTGAGATCCGAGAGATTATTACGTCTGTATGTATGTCATGCTTAGAAATGAAATATTAAACCCTTGTGGTTCACTTGGACGATGTAGTTTAATATTTTAATAGCCAAATGTAAACCAGAATCGAAAGCATTGCTATCGAAACCGAAACTGAAACAGAGCTGAAGCAGGGCCTAAAATCTGGGAGGACGAAATTAGCGGTCTGACAACCCGCTCGGGGCGCTGGCGGCAGTGCAGTAGCTCGGCCGCAGGGCCCTACGTGAGTGTCCGCTCTTTACGAAGTATGTTTCTCTATGTGGAGGCCTTTGCAGCAGTGGGTTCTGTCCCTGACGCCGCGCGTCTCATTACTTCTTTAGTGTTGGCCGAAGATTTCCGTGAAGTACCGATTAGCCTTGGGGAACCAGGCATACAATAACCAGACACGGACGCTCTTTCCGTATTACGTGAAAGACAATACGGCATACATATTAAGTCCCGCTTTAACCTAGCCGTACGATTTGCCTGTGTGACCTGGCGGCAGCGTGAACCAAGGGTCAAGGGTTTTATTGCCGTCTCATTGCCGCAATTTTCTTTTCAGCGCAATTCACTTTATATACGTACATGTCCCTAATGACGTTTGAGTCATGTTACGATCTTAAAATCACCAGTTTTCTAATGTTTGAATAATTTTCTATCTCCGTCGCTCCACGAATGACGTAGCCATCTTTTCGACCAATCCAGTTTCTCGGCACAACGCCGACGGACTACGCCGGGTCTTCCGCTGCACGGGACCTTTAACGCGATCGCGTTAATACTGCTTGGTTATTTTTTTGTTAACACGAGAGCGTTAGTACCCACATTCTGGAGCAACCGGCAAGGTGGACCACCTAGATCACATGACCTTGTGGCTCAACGCAACCTGCTTCAATCGGATTGTGAGCAACTGACCGCCATTGCATATGGCAGTTAAATTGCATGTGGCAGCAATTGGCCTCGACAGCTTTCTCGAGAACAGCAACTTCGGTCGCACAATCCCCCTCCGGTGGCAGCATCTGCCATCGCAGGACAGAGGCGAATTGCTTGCACCACTGCACCAGGAGTGATATGTGGAGCCCAAGGGATCTGTGAATGTAAAGGAGAGGATGACCAATTCCGCATATATGGACATTAACCTATTAACGCTATCGCGTCATACCATTATGGTGGAGCTTAAGCGTCCGCTCCAATTTTTTCCTGAAGGTTATCATTGAAAATAAATGAGAGCACTGTCGCTGTCCGTGTTTAAGCCAACAGAATCTTCAGCATTAAAAAAAAAGAAACTATTGTCGAAATTTGAGTGATCCGCCCCTGTGAAAGCGTATATATACTCACGACGGGCTTCAATCCCTTTTAACCATCGGGGTTAAAGTGCCGGCGTTAGGAAGCACGTTATTTCCTTTCGTTGCCGCGAGTTTGCGAGATTATGCGCTGATGTCTAAGCATTGACGACACTTCGGAAACGGTACTAATGAAAAACAGTCGGTTTCGTCGTCGCTGCTTGCCAAACACACAATAAAAAAACGACGTAAAACACAGACTGCAGGGCTTGTTTTCAAAGGTTTAGTATATGCAGCTTCCAGTTATTGCAGATAAGATTGCCAGTTCTGTGCAAGGGCGAAGAACAAAATACCAGGCAACCATCAAATATGCTGCGAATTTAAGCGCTAGCTGCAGCTGTGCTCGGGGAGCGGTGCGAGATGCTTGTAAAACATCGCGAACGGAACGCGAGAAATCAAACGAGCTATATCACTGAACTGACTTCGGGACGTCCGAGTCCCGCCGTGTTGGTTTTGCTTGCGATGTGAGACTATGGGGAACTTGCGCTGAAGTTTGCGGTGCCGATTGCAGCGCCATAACACAATGCCTAGCGAGAAGAGCAAGCAGTTTTGGGAAGTACTCTTAGTACTTTTCCGCGCCACCTTCAGGCGCTTATTGGCGTGAGCCTCCGCGCTCTGTCGAAGGCGCACGTGCCGTGCGTCAGCTATCTGGGCTACGCCAAGAGAAGCTAGGCAATGAATGCTGTCAGCCAAACGCGGGTATCTAATCGCGCAGAATGTGTTCTCGCGTTTGCAGCGGCCCAAGCGGCTGACAAAAGCAGTTTTAGTCACCGAATGGAACAAATGCAGTGCCACCTTGGCAGCGCAGGTTCCCCATAGCAGCTTCGTTCACAGAAGCTGGTTACTCAGTGTGTTGTCACTGGCGTCTGTTGGTGTTTTAACGGGATCACATTTTAGGATTGTTTTGTTGGCAATGGTTCCACTGTGCTTCACGGACACGTAACTACCTCAGGCTCTTGCCGCCGTAGACTCGTCCGCTCACGGGTATGTTCTCGGCGGTGTTCTCGTAGTTCTTCATCCGAGTTTTGCGTGTTGCGGATCATCAAAGGTCAATCTGCTCTGCTCGCCGGCGCATTTATTAGTTGGTTGGCCGGGCTCAAATAAAGATGGCACATACCCACTAACCATCTGTTATCGAGACCTATCCATCGTTTTCGATATTGTTATTGCGCTACTCAAGGTTTACACAGACTCTTCCTCTACGCATGCCTGTCAGCAGAAGAAGATTAGACAACTCATCTCCATGAAGCTACTTGCTTTTGTGCCCCTTCTTTTTTCATCTTAACAGTTCATATAAAACGAATTTCCCACGCAATAAAATCAGTTGACAGTTTGCGCCCTGTCTGTATGTGTCGTTCTTGTCTGTGTAAACCTTTAGTAGCGCAATAACAATGTCGAATATTGCCCATTTGAAGCTCTTCTGCGATCCATCGTCTTTGCCGCCCATCTTGTCTTATACATCTACGTTGCCGTCTGCACGCGTGATCGCCGACGCCCGACGTGGTCGGCATAGACCGGTCCAACGTCCCGCTATCGTCCAAGTTGCTTCGTGTGTCCGTGTTTCATCGCGCTGTTTCTTCCTTTTGAATGCATTACCAACTAGCCCGGAATCTTGCCCTTCTGTCCCACGAACAGCTAGAGCCACAGAGACACTGATACGAGCTTGCGAAGTACTGAGCATCAAGCACAAAGACAGTTCAATCCTTCTTTTAAGACAAAAACACCATTGAAGCCATTGCGCTTGTGTTTCATGGTTTCCTGCAGCTTGTTGCAGAATGGCATGAGAACAATATCACCGTTCTTTGCCCTGAACACCAATACTTTAAATAAAAAAATGGAAGCGATTAACTCGAGCAGCACATGCACATCGTATGTAGCGACGTTCTTTTTCACTTCTGAGCGTGTGCCTTGGAGGTCTGACCGATGAAGTGGAATAAGAAAACCGTGGTTTTCTAGCCAGTAGCGCATCCGGTTCCTAATCCGAAGATTGTCAGTTCGAGTCCCCGTATGCTCATGTTTCTTTCTTGTCACACATAAGAGCCGTTTTCTTGAACTATCGTACAAGATAATCTCTAATGACATATTGCTGCGTCCCTAACGAATTATTCATTAAGAGAAGCAAAGTTAAGCCCACTTAATTTAGTCCCGAAAATGAGAAGTGGCAAAAGTGAGAAGTGGAAATGAGAAAGGACCAACCTCTAGCCCTCTTTTAGTCGTTCCTTTATTCGCGTGTAGGCGAAGCACTTGCGGCGGCACACTCTGGCCACGAAAAGACATCAGAGGTTACAATCATAACGCGATAGAACTTGAGAAAATATAACAGAGAAAAATGTCACGAATGATTGTCTTTACTGCAACAACATACTTTACGGTTCCCTGGCTTTGTTCATGTTTGTTCTGTTCAAGATCTCGCGTTTGGCTGCGTTTATCATGACGACGTGCATCGTGCTGGTAATAGTACAGTGAGGAGTAGAAATTTTCATACAGAATCTAACTGCACTCGTTCTTTATTGCTGTAAGGAACGATGGCAGCGCAACGACAAATGGACAAACACAAGCGCTGACTACTGCCAAGAGAAACGGTTTATTTTCTTGCGCAACATATAGACCTTTTCACTGTTTGCAGCTTGATCAAGCGCGCGTGCTCGTTGGACTGCGCTGCGCATGCGTATTAGATGCCTGTATGAAACCCACCAATCAGAATGCTGCTCGCACAGCCCCATAGAAACATGGCGGCACCCAAAAAGGCAAGTGTGAAAAGGTCTACACCGCCTAGAAACGATAAAACATCACGTCGTCACAGGGATGAAACGTCCACACGAAGGCAGAGGCTTGCGTCAGGGCACCTTGCATCACTCTGCTGAAGGAAGAATTGCTTTATCTTAATATCTACTTTATATCTACATCCAGCTATTTGAATGCGGCGAATATTTTATCCCTGTGACTATACGTGATGCTTTATGTTTTCTGGATGGTATATATTGTCCAAGCAAATAAACCGTTTCTGTTGGTATAATAGTCAGCGGTTGTATCTGTCCATTTTTTTTTTTTGCGCTGCCGTCGCTCCTTGTAGCCACGAACCAACTAGCCCGAATAACCACTCTGCATCAGTTCTTTATTGCTTGCCCTTACTCTTTAGCTGCACACTCGCCATCGGCATCTGTGCGCGGTCCTGCGGCCTCACTGTTGTGACGACGGTTGAGATCGATGCTCGTTCGACCTCCGCCGGCTATACCGCTGGTGACTGTGCTCGGCCCATCGTATAGGCGCACGGTGTGAGGTTGGCTCACGGCAGGATGATGGTCTCCCCCTATCCTGCTTTGCGGATCTCGTTCGACTCCTAAACAACTACGCATACTTGATAGAGCTGAATACATTGACAAGCTCAGTTGTCCCCTTTCTCTGTTCTCTTCTTTTGCGTAGGATAGCCAAACGCGCATTGCTGGCTAACCTGCTGGTCCTTCCATCCGTCTCCTTATCTACTTCACATTTATGGTTTACTCGCCGTGTATAAAGCCTCCGTTAAGTTTTTAGGGCCGCCTTCATACCATGCGACCACCGCGGCACAAACATCCATGCCCTCTGGCCGAGTATGTGTGTCATAATAACACCTTCAAGCGTTCTTTCTTTCCTCTTTCCATTAGCGAATGGAGTCGTTCGGATCACGAAATTATTAGCACTCAGTCCCTATTTTCTTTAGCGTCACAATTCGAGCGTTTGATAGACACATAGACTGACGGAAACCCTGCTAACTCCAAGCAAGATTTTCACGAGTCGATATTAAGAGGATTGGGAAGTTGTTACTGCCATTGTCGATGGCTTGTTTATATATATCTTTTTGCCACAGCCAATTTGCCTCTGTTTGCCTACCTCTACTTTTAGATTAAGTTTGCTGGCTTTGAAGGATATTACGTTTTTTTTTATTCTCTTTGTACTGTATTAATTTTCCCTGATATGGTCTTGCGGAAAGAGCGGTAGTATTCTAAATAGATAAATAAATAAATAAATAAATAAATAAATAAATAAATAAATAAATAAATAAATAAATAAATAAACAAATAAATAAATAAATAAATAAATAAATAAACCAAGGTGCGGCAAATGAGGCAACATTTTAGTTTGCGGCTGCTCAGCAGTCGACGACGGCTCTTTTGCCACTATTTACGGCTCAAACCAGCGCCGGCAGATGTGAAATATATCAAAACCAGTGTGCTGGATGGTCAACTGTCCGACCATGAAATATTTTTCAAATGTAGTTATTTACGAAGACACGACAGCGTATTATTTATGATAAGTCCAAGGATTCAGCTAGGATTCGAAAGCGTGCCACTGGCACGTCGAGCCGCCCGCTATCGACTGACGCCGTAAGGCAGCACCAGCTTTCAGTGATCACAAAATGAGGAGTATGTAAGCATGTGCAAGTGTTAGGGTCATGCAAGTCGTAAATAAACCGCAGTAATTATTTTTTAAAACTTGAAGACACACACAAGCAGACATAAAAGTTTAGCTGCAGCAGCGTTCCGACAAATAGCCGTTCTCCGCTATACGAATTTAACAGAATGTCACAGGGAGCTTATGCGGGCTTTAGATTATCCTGGTGTACTTTTTTTTGAGAATTTCCGCAAAGTGAGCAGCAGTTTCCTATTGTGAGAGAGAAACAAGTAGGGGCATGGCTCTGAAGGGGAGGGGGACAGGGGAGGCGTGCGTAGAAGTACATCGCGAGCATATAGTTTTAAAACCTCGCATTTATCTCTAAGGACAGGCTGTGTAATAGAACTAGGTGCTCCGTTTCTCTGTTTCCTCATCATCTGAATTATAGAATAAGGAGCATAAGAGCATCAGAGCGTGTGTAAGTGTATCAGTGTGTCAACGGAATAACTCAGTTTACATTTTTTAGTATACCTAAGAAAAGAGTTCTTCCTTAATCAACTTTTAGCCTTTAAGTATTCTGAGGAAATTCATATTTCTATGTGTTGTTCCCACTTACTCACGACCAAAGCCTCTTCACTCTCTATTACTGAAATTTAGCAGTAGTTCAGTACTTTTCTTGCTCTGTTTTGCCTCTCGAAGTAGTGAAGCTTCTAGTAAATCTCTTTTATCAGGGATAAAACACGGAAAAACTTGAGGGGAGACTTGAGCTCCGCCTTAAGGGTATGATGCGATGACGTTAATGGATCTCTTCAATGACCTAGGGTCCTCTTCGCGCATCACTTCTCATACATGGATACTATTCCTTGTTTCACCATCACATAACGCTTAACCTACCCTTAAGAACACAATGCGATATCACTAGAGATCCCTTCAGCTCAAGCACTCTTTCTCTGTCGCCTAGGCTCTGCGTATACATGTCCGTATACGTGGAATTGGCCATTCTCGACTTTAAATTCATAGATCGCTAATAGTTCTCACACCACTCCTGGCGCAGTGGTGAAGCTGTTAAGCAATGGTCAACTGACCTGGCAGCTGTCTGTTTCGAATGCCGCCACCAGTGAGCCTTGTGAGACCGAGGTTGCTCTACACGAGCAACTTCTCGTGACCCATAAATAATTTAACTGCCACCTTCCAGGGTAAGCAGTTTGCTCACAATTCGATTGGCAGGTTACCACCTGCCACAGTGGGCAGGTTGTGATGACGTCACAAAGTCGCGTGATATAGGTGGGCCATCTGCTTTTCCTCTCACAATGCCGACGACGACACCACGACGCCGGATTTTCTGCAGAACAGGAACCTTAACACTGTCGCTTTAATACTTCAGGGCACTTGTAGGTTATTTAACACTCAAGTTTGAAGAATTTTATTTTATGTGTAATAAAACAACTGTATGACGCGGTCGCTTAGAAAAGGCACTGCTCATAGACTTGAAAAGAAGAAAGACATTGTGAAAGCATCAACTCAGGAATGTCATGCCTTTGTGCATGATATCACGGCGCCGAGCCACGGCGTCCTGTGCGAAGGGAAAATACATTAAGGGCAAGGAGATTAGCAAGCACTCTACCTAAATCTAAATGCTGCGCCGTGTAGGAGGCGCCGTTACGAAAACACCGCGAATACGAAATGGCTGCAATCCCTTAAAATAGCGTAGTTACGCAAACGTTCCGGGCATTTTGTGCCTCCGGTACTTGGATACATATTAATAACGCTCGTTTGCTTGTCCACTGGCCGAAGGTTTCTGGTGCGAATGAGCTGGTAGATTTCTATGAATTAGTATGAGTGGGACATTGTCCATGAGAATATTTGTGCTACTTGTCATTGTTGGTATTTGACACGAAAATTTTACACCAGGTATCGATATTGCTTCGCATAAGGTCTGACCTTGCGTGGTTCAGAAACGGCCGGTATAGGAAGGAAGGCGCGCGCTTAAATGCATATCTAATAACATAAGGGGCGACATCCCAGTGGACATTAAAACTTCCATGGACGTCCTGCGGATGTTCCAGTTTCAAGGGATGTTCCAAGGAGGTTCCAGTGCCGATTGGGATATCCTGTTTGTCCTGCATGAAATGCGACCGAGACAAACAAGCTGCTGATTTCGCCACTTGGACGGCTGCTATGAATCACGGAGGAAGAGGTTGCGATGGATGTGTTCAACAGGATTCCTTTATTTTGTTTCTGAAGCTGCACTGAGCAACGCTTTGACTTACTTGCAACCCGAGAAATTTTAAAACGTTAGCTCTTACTACTTACGTTTTCCATTCTGCATTGGAAGTCAAATTGACCAAAACAGTAACCACTTCACCAGACTATATCACATAGCAACAGTGGGCGCGTAGCGCCGCAAGCGATACCTATAATTTCGATCCGTTATATATATGCCAGTATAGCGGCAATCGAAGTGGGACCCCCCCCCAGGACCACCATTTGTATAAAATTTGGGGGCCACGCGTTAGACGCAGAATGTCCGAAGTGGTGTCAAATGACTTGACACGTTCATGAGGATAAGATTACTAATTGAGATTAAGGCAAAATATGTTTGGGATACGCAACGACGACCTTTCCGTCCTCAAACCGTGCATTCTGAGGACCTTCAGACGATCATTACGGCCGAACCGTTTGTTGCAGGGGGTTCCAGATGGCGTCAAACGATTCGTCGTGTTGTGATGCACACGTTTATAAATTTATTAACTCATATAACGAGGAAATATGCCGGATATAGCGAAGGTGGCTGTAAATCGCAATAGTAGTGCAAAATTCATGGGGTAGATGGCGCTGCGTGTGTCTTAGAGATAGGGTGCCTCGATGCAGCGCGCCCTACTTAGAAGGGCTGTTTCCGGAAAGGAAACATCCGCGGATGTTTGGATTTTTTCTCCTCCACGTTTGTTGAGCACACCGATGTAAACACTCGAAGCTCCTGCAGCTAACGCTCTGAAGTCCAAGAGTGAGGCAGTGTTGGCGGAGAATCTTTTCCCCTCTTCTGGCATGCATACCAGTCGGGAAATGGGTCTTAAACAATCGCTACACATACCGTGTGTGCCACCATAACAAGCGTAACATAACAATAACATAACCATAACAAGTAACAAGTGTAGTTTTCGTCTCTTTTTTTACGTGGTGCGAACAATCCGGGTTTAGAATCGAGCTTTGACTTTAGTTGTGTTTTGTATTTGAACTCTTTGTCCCACGGGTGGCTAGCGAGAAGATCGCGATAAAATAGCCTTTTGTAACGGGCGTATGCTACGCGCCCAGTGCATGTGCAGTCAACGCAGCACAGATATTGCACGTAAGGACGAACTGATTCAAATATTGGCAAACCCTGGGGCTCTGTTATTTCCTCGGTGCAGGTTCCAGGGCGCGTTATATGTAAACCCGGAATGAAGAAAAAAAAACAAACTGCTGGCTCGCTTCGCCACTGAGTGAGCGTATACGAAGCAGAGGAGAAGGGACGGCAAGGAGATATTAACCCAGAAAAGAAACCGGTCTGCTACCCTGAACTCGGGGAAAGAGATGAGGGCAGTACAGAGATGAAGTAGAAAAATGGTTTAAAGGAAATTGAAGTCAGTAAGCGTGCGTTGAAGTCACAGCCTATCGTACAGGCCCGACCTCAAGAAACGGAGCAGTGCTTGGCAGGCTTTCACCGCCGACGATCGCCACGGCCACTGTCCGGGAATCTTCATCTTAGTCAGCGGTCGTGGGCCAAGGCGGTCCAGCGCACGGCATAGAGGCTGCCTTTCGGGACTGTATACAGGGCGTGCACAAAGAAAATGTGCAATGGTCTCGATGCACCTGCTGATAGAACATGCTGGGTTATTAGCCATACTGATAACAAAGAAGTAGTGGTTCGTGAATGTGACATCAAGCCAGAGGCGACACAACAGTCTCTTCACGCCGTGGTGGGCTGGGTGGAAGCCGGAGCTTCAGGTCAGGGTCCAGGGACTGTAGATGCGGGTTCGAAAACTGGCCGAAATTTCACGAGGCAAGCGTGATCTCCCGCGGAAAAGTGCTCGAAGCCTTCCCGCTGCGTCGCCTCTCGAAATTGTGATCGACACACAGTCGCTGTCGTGGTGGGCGGTTCGCGCGGCCAAGTCTGCGCGGCGATTTCCTGCGATGCCGCGGTGTCCTGGTAGCCATTGGTAGAAAATATGATGTCCTTTATTGATGGTAAAGTGATGCAGCTATGAGATTTCCGCGACCAATTGTTCATAATAGCCACGGAGAAAAGTAGGTTTTAAACCTTAGAGGGCTGCTTTTGAGTAATTGAAAATAGACAACTGCTGGGGGAATTCTTGATTGATACACTCAATGGCGCCGCGAAGAGCAGTAAGTTCTGCACCCCATTGACGACCTCTTGTGAAAAGTCTTGTGAGAACTCTGATTACTGTGGCTCCTACGGCGGTGACCATGGAGCCCAATGAACTATATTGTGTTCACTGAGTCCTCTGTGTAGACGTGCAGCCGGCGTCAGTGGTTCTCATGAAAATATTGAAGATTGATCTGTTTTAATACAGTCGGCGATAAATCGAGCTTTATTCCGATGCCGGGTATAGAAAGAAGCACGCAAGGTTAATGCACACAAGTTTGATGCACGCTCCTTAATGGAAAACACGATCTAGAAGCGGGTGTAAACTGGGACGTCATAATGACGCGATGGACATCAATGCTTTTTTTTGCAAACGATGTACGCGGCCTGGTAATAAGGCGGCTGGCAAGGTGGCAAGAGGGAATCCAAGAGGTGTCGAATACGTGCTCTCAGGGCGTCAGCCGTAATGTAGCTGGTAGCAGGATTTTTCTAGGCGGTTGCCCGCCGCGGTGGCTCATTGGTTATGGCGCTCGGTTGCTGACCCGAAAGACGTGAGTTCGATCCCAGCCGCAGCGGTCGAATTTCAATGGGGGCGAAATTCTAGAAGTCCGTGTTATGTGCGATATCAGTGCACGTTAGAAAACCCCAGGTGGTCTAAATTTCCGGCACCCTTCAATACGGCGTCCCCATAGCCTGAGCTGCTTTGGGACGTTAAACTCCTATAAACTATAAACCATCTCCTGGGATATTGTGGCCGTCCAGGCATATTTCGGCAATTATAGGCGAGCCTTGAGAGCTTGAGCTTGAACGCTTAGTAGAGCTTTTATGCCCGTTTTATTTCTTTATAATGTTTCCAAGTACTCGGGGATTGTACCCATGGAATCCCCAAAAGTAAAGCGTTGTACAGCTGGATCATCGACCTCACTGGCGCTTCCCACGACTTTTAGCCGGGGACGGAGAGAACGTGACCACTGCTGTCAGTCTCTTCTTTATGTACGAGATATGGGCGCTCCACCACAGATTTCGATCTATGATTACTCCAAGAAAGCATGCTATGCGAACAAGAAAACACTTTTCGGTAGAGGTCTCCAGTCCTTGCAGGCGGAGGCAGAACGTCAGAATACTTGCCGCCTTTTGAAGCCTTTCTTGTACTTGTGGGCGCGTAACACCTGAGGCCCAGATAAAGATGTCGTTGACATAGATTGAGAGTTGCGCCGACTATTGGTAGTACCTTTATAAGGCCGACAAGTGCAAGATTGAAGAGCATTCGGCTCAGCACTAAACTCTGTGGCACTCCACGGGAAGTGAAATGAGAAGACCTTAGTCCGTCCTCAGTACGCGCAGACAGTGATATATCGGATAAATAACTTTGTATCCAGCCGAACACGCGATCACCAAGTTCGGCAGCTTCAGAGCGTCCAAATAGCCTGGCGAGTTACGTTGTCGTATGCGCATTTAACATCCAGGAACAACGCCGCGGTCAAACGCTTGAAATGTTTTTGGCGCCAAACGGATGACACCGGGTTAACCAGGTTGCCAAGAGACGAGCGTCCTCTTCGAAAACCGTACGTTACAGCTTGGTATACTTGGTAGCGCTTCAGGTACCACTCGATACGTGTAAGTATCGTTTGTTTCGTTTGTTTCACGGAGTTTTAATGCCTCAAAGCGACTAAAGCTATGAGGGACGCCGTAGTAGACAGCTCCGGAAATTTCGACCACCTGGGGTCCTTTAACGTGCACTGACACCGCACAGTACACGGGCCTCTAGAATTTCGCCTCCATCGAAATGCTGCCGCCGTGGCCGGGATCGAAACCGTGTCTTTCGGGTCAGCAGCCGAGTGCCATAACCACTGAGCCACCGAGGCCAAGGGGTGGTTTTCCAGGTTTTAGGAGCGCAACTAGATGACTGGACTTTCGCTTGTTCGGAACTGCACCCTCGCACCACGAATTGTTGAAGTGGTCCAAAAATGCACGTCAAGCCTCTTGGCCACTTGGACAAGGTTTGCAAGCACAGAGTATACGTTACGCCATTGGGCTCCGACGATGATGGCCGCCTGCAACTAGCCAGTGCGGCGTTTAGCTCTTACACGGAGAAGGGGAGATCCATTCGCAAATATCTAGAGCTAGGAACTTCGCAGGAAGTCAGTATTGCAGATGGGGCCATGGGACCTGCTGCTTAAGCGCAGAACCCTTCGCGAACTTCAATATCGCTACGTCTTTGTGGTTGCGGAGGACGAAGTACAAAATGTTTTTATTCTCAGTCCAAAGAATCATTGTTTATGCATGCATTCAATCCCGAAAACTTTCAGACGCGGTGTGGAGCCACGTAGCTTTCATCTATTGTTTCGGAAGCTCAATATCGTTGCTGCTACTCGGTGACAAAAGAGTGAGCTCAGACGGCGTCATCTCATGTTTTCCGTTTCTATGATCACGCGCGTGGCTTTATCTCTAAGAAAAAAAAAAGTACTGTTTTCGAGGAGACTTATTTCTCAAGGTTGACTACAGTCGCCGGGATTCATGGGAATTCAAAGGTTTACTCAAGTGGCTATATGAGCTGGTCTGGTGAATGCGTTCATATGAAATAAAATTCGTATACCGGTTATCAAGAGGTCATGAGCTAACTCGCCCACCAATCGATTCTTCTGATTAACTTTGCTGACGAGAAAAAGAAACTTCCGCAACCCGCTTTTTTCATCTTGTATTATATAACTTCCTCCCCTCTGCATAGTCTCATTAGTCTTCCTTAGCTTCGATTGGGTTTGTTTGGTTTGGGGTTGGATATATTAGGCTAGGTGCTTTTCAGCTACGTCGCCAGTGATGAATACATGCTCCATAGCAAGAAAGCATGCTAGTCTTGAAGAAGGAAAAAAGGAAATAACTTGGAAATTCTATTCCTGCTCAGGGCAAGACAAGCACATAAAGAAAGGTCCTAGATTCTTCGCCACGCTCTGCAAATAAGGTGAACATTTGTTGGGCTCTCCTCCATTTTTAGGCGAGAAACTTTCAGTCTGGTACCACTCGTAGCTCTGCTGGCATTGCGCAACTAAGCGTGGTTTCTGGAGTCAATCCTGGTGCAAATAATACGTGAGCTGTATACATAGCAGCAGCTGCTTTATCTGCGTCCATTAAGAAACACGTTTCTCTCAGTTATTACGGCAACGTATTTGCAAGCACAACACTCCCCACAACAGTGTGGCAATGGCGTTCGCCGGCCTTTACTTCCCATGACGTGCAAAGGCTGCGAGCACCGCACTTATCCTCCCCCTTTCCATCGCGCTCTCGGTTACGCTCCACGACATTAACATTCTTGTAGTTATTGCGGTGAGTACTAACGACAGCAAAATGAAGGCGAAACGGGCTTTTGGCTGCTCTCCAACGCGTTCGCAGCAGCGAAGGGTGGTCGCTTGAAACTTTTCCAAGCCCCACCCGTTTCGCAGTGTTTAGTAACAGGTGTGTAATAAAGGAATAGTTACCCATTGACATCCACTGAAGTGCAGCCACACGGCTACAAAGAACAGCTATATAGCTTCCACATAAACTTTGTAGTTGAAGAAAAATTCTTGCCGGTCCGGGGCTCGAACCGGGGAACACCGCATTGTCGAAGCAGTCGCCCTACCAACTGAGTCAACCAGGACGGCTAGCAAACAGTATGACGAGAGCGAATTGATGAATAACTCGAACTGGGAACAGTGTTTGTGAAATCTTTAAACAGTCCTTAAACAATGTCATGCTTAAATATTGAGGCCTGTATAAATGGGTATTTTAATTAGTAGCGTGTCAGGTTAACTACCCGGCAGACCTCTCCTCATTTCCTCTCATTAAAATCTCCCCCCCCCCTCTCTACTCTCTCTCTCTCTCTCTCATGTAATCATTAAAATGTATCTCTCTCTCGGGATATGTATGCTAGGCAATATCAAGTAGCCCTGCCACACACGGTGCTTAAACGCAGTGTATATCTGTCAATTTGTTTGTATCAGCAAAACATCTGGAACCTACTTTTTTTTCTATCTTCTTCCGCAGCTTTACATGGATGTGCGTAGAATACCCACAGCAGAAATCCCTAGAGTGAATGGCGAATGTAGACGGCAATGCTTATATGTTGTCAGACTAGCCATAAATACCCTTGTCCATTTAAAGCCAAAGAACTCTGCGCCGACGACTGCTTCCGGGTGCCCACAACTGTCCATGCGGTTGTGTTTTCAAACGCGAAGCTCCTAGAATTTACTGCAACCAAGATAAGCGCAAAACCCGGAAGAACCTTTATCTGCAGCGCAAGTTTAAAAAGAGTAAAAAAAAAGCGAATAAAAAGAAGGAACGAAGGACTTTCAGCTTCGGTTTGTAACTCAAACTATGACATAAGGCAAATCAAGCGGCCTGCTGTAACAGGAAGAGGGCTAGGCTCTTTGAAAAAAAAAAGCCATGTAAGTGCTATCATTCAACCTTTGAAGCACAGGGCTGGGAAGAAAAGTGTAGATGAAATCGAGACAGGCATCGTTACGGCGTTTTCCACTGTTCATAAAAACCGAGCGCAGTTGAAACCAGGAAGCAAAAATTTCCCAGAACTCTCTTTGATGCTTGCAGAGGGAGCTCATCCGTGCAGAGCATTCATTTAACCTTTATACGGCAGCGTTTCTAGCTCAATAGTGAACGATTTGAAAAGAAAAACTTTTGTTTCTAATTTGCAACGAGAGTTACCTCGCATATAATGAATGCAAACACTCCTCAGCTCGCATAGGTTGCCAGCGAGGTGACAGCTTTTGAGGATGAAGAATTCAGAGAGGAGTGAAAAATGTCATACAAGGGCTGAAAAAAAGGGCAAGGCAAATAAATTAATCAGTTCAATGCCCAGCTGAGTTCTCGGAGTGCTGAGAAAAAAAAAAACAGAACAACTAATAAATGCAGAGAGAGAGAGAGAGAGAGAGAGAGAGAGAGAGAGAGAGAGAGAGAGAGAGAGAGAGAGAGAGAGAGAGAGATCGAGGCGGTATGTGCACGTGACATTGTGGAAGTGCACTTGTGCAAAAGGCGTCCACATATACCTTTACGAAACCGACAAAAGAGGCTAGTTGGTATTGCATTGCTCCGTTGTTTTAATACGCTGAGTGGTGACAAGGACGAAACGAGACAACGGCTGGACGTGGTGAAAATATCAAATAAGATTTTTATTTGCAAAAAAATGGGCATATTTAAGGAAAACGGGAGCTGTCACTCAGCATGCGCGTGTCACATTTTTACAGCGCAGCTCTTAGGCACCCGTTCCTGCATTCCGCGTCGTAGTCGTCGACGTAGCACGGCACGTGACAGGCGGAGTGTTACGGCGTGTGACAGATGGCGTGCTTGCAGGTAGTAGCAGAGCGAAACGCCACCTGTCACAACCCAAAGGTGGGTGCCACGGTGAGATCCGGCAGGGTGGCCAGCATCCTAACACGCCACCTGCCACCGGTGGCAGCGGTGGCGTGTGAAGAGCTGGGCTCTTAATTTCGCATTACCGACTATCGTAATTGTCTCTAAGTTTTTTTGATTAACAACTGCGTGAGCTGTCTCATAAATATGCTCATTATTTTTTTTTTCGAATAAAATAATAGTTGATTATTTCGACACGTCTAGTCGTTCTCGTTTTGTTTGTTCTTGTCAACACTGAGCGCATTCAAGCAACAGAAAAACCCATATGCCTCTGGCCCTCAAACACCAGACAAGTGCTTCCACTGCCATGTAGCGAAATGAGTGCTGAAACCACTGTATTAGCGCCTGAACCGGGACGGACGCATACGAAAGACACGCCTCTCCAGGCTCAGTCGTCACGACCGATGAGTTGAACGGTGTGGGTGCAGATGACCGTTCTCGGGCGTGAACCATTAATGTTCAGTGAAGGTTGCACGGAGACTAGGTGGTGTATCATGACGTTGGTACGGAAGTTTGTACGCTGCAATGGAATTCGCAGGACCGCATAAATGAGAGGCTGAAGTGCACACAACGAAGCTCAACTGTCTGCTCCCCTCCTTCGCCCTTGGCCGCATCGTGGAAAACGTGACAAGGGAGAGCAAAACATGTGCGCTAATGCGGGCGCAGAAATCCTGTCAGTAATGCTGATCAGTTGGTGACGTGCTTCTTTGGGAGCCTCTCTGTGGTTTCAGTTTCTGGGCTTGTTTTGTTGCTTGCCTACGGGTGTTTGAATCGAGGATTCCCATCTCCTTAAATGCGAGACCAATTGACAGGGCGCTGACGAGTGTATCGTGCTCTGCGGATTTTATGCTCTACGCTTCTAATATCTCACGCTTTAGCCTGTCTTTCCAGTACGCACGAATAACTGTTTCATGAAACTTTGGACACGCTTGGTGTGTCTTTTACAATGACCGGCCAAATTTCCCGGTCCTCTGAGAAACATGTTGGTTTGTAACAGGACCGGGAAGCCACTTAACTCGCCCACTGCAGCATCCTCTTGCAGTCCCTTTATCTGCACGGGCAAGAACACTTTATTTTTCGTTCTTTTTTATAGTGTCACAATAATTTTAGTCCCTTTACCTGCAGTTGCTCAGCGTGCTACGTCTTTGTTTTCTTGGTTGTTTATGTTCCGCTCCATCCCGTTCTGCAATGCCCGGATGAGATGAAATCTTTTTTATGCCTTTGAAATTAAAATAAATAATGAAGACAAAAATAAAATCCTTATTCACGCAGTAACCATGCTGTTCCTTTATGCCAAAGAATTTATTCGCTGTGGTCCAACTAGGGTTAAACGAAATCTTTTCTTCCGTACAGTGTGCCTCAGTGGACAGAAAAAAGTGAAGCCCACTGTCAGCAGCAGTTACTCGACGTTAGAATATTTACCTTTCTGTTTAGAAGCCGAGAGAGCAAATTGTACGATGCGCAGTGTATGCAAGATGGTACATGTAGAAATCTCTGCCGACTCTTCCGCGGTGGCCTTCCTAAAAAGCTTACATATAATAGTGAGTGTGCAGTTTAGGTTGCTATTTGTTTTTTTGCCTCGCAAGGAAGAAATGCCTGGCCGGTAAGAAAGGTACTTGCAACACTGTGCGACGTGATTGCTTTGTTCTAGCATTTCTTAATCAAATGAACGCTTGCTCAGCATCATCAGCGGAACATTAATTAAAACTGTGTTAGACCCTGTCTCTCATATCGACTCACTTTTTTCAGAGTTATTTTTCGTTAGGTGCCCGAACTTTCCCCGGTTTCTTTTTCTCTAGTGTAAGGGCGAGGCCATTCCTGACAGTTTTCACAGGTCGGATGCTACTTCCTTCATAACGTTTAGTTTTTGCCGCCCGGTTTATAATATATTTTTTTCAAACGCAACCAGGCGCGCACTCTGTCTTCCTTGAATTTTAATGCGGAGTGAGCTTTACGAAAACCATTTTGTTCGAGGAAAAACGTTTTTGCCGAAAACCTAAAAGATTGAGTCAACGAAATGTGTAATGTATCAAGCTTTTTAGCCTCGGGCGAAGGTTGTGAATAGTCGACCCCTGTCACAGAAGATACCTTTTTTTTTCATCTTTCACAGAATTAGTCTGAAGAAAACGTCATCCTAAAAACTTCATGCAATACATTCTCCGCTGCCCGGCGGTAGAACTAAGCTCCATAGATGGCTACAAATCACCGGCTAGATCGGCGCCCGTTCAGCTTAACGGATATCATTCTCCGCTCTAAGACTGTTTTTTTTTTTACTTGAAAGTTTGAGCATTACCTTTCTGCATTCACTGCGCGCTCCACTAGCAGAGATATAACTGTTCTGAGCCCGAGTCGACGCTTGTGATCTGAAGGCTGAGCATGTGTCTGTTCTGGAATTGAAAAGCTTGATTCAGTTTTCGGCGCGCAACCAGCGCCGGACAGTATTCCTTGTCTCAGCAGCCTCTGACCGATGGCGTACACTTTCTGGGACAATTTGCAAGAGCTTGGCTGAATAATTGTGATAACGAAGGTGGGATTAAAAGTAAAGGCAGCAGTTATAACTCGCGTTGGGACTGAGCATAAAAAAATTAGGAGAGAAAAAGGGAGCAATTTTTGGTGTGCTGTAAACGTACGGCCATTTTTACTGACCAGCAGCTGCGCGCCAGTTAGTGGGCTGTGCGTGGTCAACGGTCTCGGCTAATGTCACTATCACCGAGTTTTGCAGGAATAAACCAACTACATGAGACTTTGTGCAATATTATAAAGGCGGCTGACGTTTCCACATTCTGCGGTTACCTTTTCTATATATTTTTTGAGTGAAGAGCCGTTCTATTGATGGATCTTTGATATTTTTCTGTTTATTTAGTTACCCGCGGCACTCTAGGCTCCCTCCTATCAGCCTCGGTCTGCACTCTGTTTATTAAGTTATCTTACTAAGGTTGTTGAGTTGAGGACGTTGCTGATGATATTGATATATTTCGCTCCCATTGGCGTATACCTTTTCCAGCCTTCAAGTGGAGCAAAGCCGTATTGCTTTTGTTAAGGTCTGTTTAACACTTGTGAGCATCTTTAAGTGCCAGTATACTTAACGCTTAGAGCAGGCAGTTATTTTTGCAGTAATCTGTGGCAGCAGAAAGCTGAACTGATGAAGTAAAAGAGCAAGAGCGACAATGATACGAAAGGTAGCCCCAACTTTCGAAGTCCCAGAGCTACACTCAAAGTGACGTGCCAAACATATTTATTTATTGTACCCCTCTGGGGACCAGAGGCATTGCAGAGGGGGAGTGGAAAAAACAAGAATAAAGTTAGAAAGAAAATGCAGCAGAGAGACTAATTTAAATAACACCTGAGTATACAATGTTAGCTATGGCTTTGCGGAACATCTCGTAATCATTAAGGTCGGCAATATCGACGGGAAGGTGATTCGAGTCGCGTGAGGTAAGAAAAGTGCGGATGCTCTTTTGTGAAACAGTTACTTACAGCAGGATCTTTTAAATGTTTGATCTTTCCAGCATATTCCAGCTGCGATCTCCTTAATGATGGAAAAGAAAAGCCATGCTCTCTGTACATGCTTGTCGGAAAACTATAAATAATACGTGAACACTTAATCAGTTTGTTTGGTTTTCGCGCCACGCACTTTGCAGGTACAGCTGTTAGTGCCTCACAACGCGAGACATCGGCCTCTGCCGCCTCAAGCGCAGATGCGAGAGAGATGGCCTGCGCCAGCACGTACTGGCAGGCTGGCCGGCGAGCTGCGTAGCGTTCCTTCTCCCAAGCATGATAGGAAAGCCGGTGGTAAGAGACCTAGGTGCCGGACAAGCGTTCCGACGTGCTTGAGACCGGTGAAGAATGCAGGGAGCCCGTCAAGACCCAGAATTAGACGTCGGCGTCAAGACCCCGCAGTTCGTGTCGCCCAAGGCGCAGGAAAAAGGATGCGGCTGGAAGCCTCTGCGGTGCATGCCTTTGAAGTCTAGGCAAGGTGACTTCAGCGTCAAGACCCTGCAGTGCGTGTCGCGCAAGCCGAAGCAAGAAGGCGTCAGAGACAAACGAAAGCCGGAGGAGCCGCGAAAGGCGTTCACAAGCAAGTCCGGAACTACTAATTTGGTCGCAGTTGCTCTCCGTGTGATCATCTGTGGTTCTGCAAAGACGTCACAGCATTCCCACCGGCTTGTCACTCTACGCAGCACTCTACGCAGCAAGAGGCTTTTTCGACTGCCGACTTTGCCCCAGTTGTCACCGAATTTCGCCTTACGCTGTCGTAAACAATGCGCCAATTTTTTTATGCCTGTAACTATACTAAGGTTCACTCAATGAAATGGTCGGGGGTGGTACGCAGCCATAAGAAAAAAAGAGACAATACATCTGCGAGTCAAATTTCTCGTCTCAAGTGTTGCTTGCTCCTTATTGACGAACGAAATAAGCATTTGGACGAGTCGGAATCAAACAAATGCGAAAAAGGAAATCGTTTGGTTTGGGCATGTTACATCGTTCACGGTGACAGCCGTTCCCCGGAGACACGCCAGCTTCCCAAGTGACAGATGCCCCCGTCTGTCCTGCGCTCCCCCGGCGAGGACGGGGAGAGTTGTTTCCTTTCTAGAGGGCGACAATAGCCAAACGCTGAAGAATTCTGCACGCGTAGTGGGGTCTGTGCATTGATAAGCGGGCCAGTCGCGGGACGGCTCGCCAACCCGCTATCGATTGACAACGCCACTCGACTGCGCACTGACGATCAACAATTCTAAAAAATCCCCCAAATGTGGGCTGCCTGTGCCCTGGATAAATAAACTCGGGGCTCAGCTCTGCACGCAGAATAAAGGAAGACAGGCTTTTAAGGGACGGCTTCCCGAAAATTCCGCGCTACTCCACCTCCGTCCCCCATCCTCTGCGTTCGGGTAGGCTAATATGAATTCAGAATGCAGGGTCGAGGCCGTTGCGTAGCGGGAAGGTGACACAGCTTGCATGCAGCGTCGCTTCTCCCAGGGCGACATTCTTTTCCTGCGGTGATGGAAAGACTGCTGCTGGACTCCGAGCGCATGGGAGAATGCACCGTATAGGCAGGGTCACAAGGCCGCCGGGCGGCGATTACCGATGCCATGTTTCGTTAATGCGCTTTAGGCTTACGTTCTTATGGAGACTAGACGCAAAACGAAGCTGGTATGTCCTCTACTCAGGCACGAAAAAAAGAAAGCTTGCATTCACGTATAGGGTTTGCCGGATTTGGCCCTCTCTCTCACCTCGAATTCATTCCTCAAAGTGGCTGCAGGGGCCTCCAATTTCTTCGTCACCCGCGCTCTCTTTGGTATGCATCAAAGGCGCCTATGCTACTACGCGAATGTGGGAACAAAACCAAGCGAAACAAAAATCGCGCCTACCCCTTTTAATTTTGCTGTATTTTCGGTTCCGAACCCCCTCCGAGTAGGCTGTCTCGCCAGTCGCATTGAAGAGGTGCCGCTAGTAGCACTACCCACCGCTCCTAAACGCAAGCATTCCTCACGACATTCTTTAAGTCATTAAATCCTTTGCGCGCGCGCGTGTGTGCGTGCGTGCGAGGGGAGGCGGGCCATCCGTCACATACGTTTTCCACGTATTCCGAAGCATTTCTGATGCGATCGAAATGTTGGTAGTTACGAAATAACTTTAGCGCCATTGCTTTATCGTAATTGTGATTGTTCCTTGGAGGAGACGCCCGATGCAGCCCGATACTCTAAGGTGCCAGGCTCGAGAAACACCCACAAAGCCGTTGCTGAAACTACGCCCCTGGTGGTAAAACGCCAGCAAGATCTCGGGAAGGAGGTCTCGCACGTAGGCTGCTCGTCGCGATAAGGATTATTTGGACACGAAAGAGCTCTTTCGCGAGCAGCAGGTGATGAAGGTCGCCGTATTGATCCGTTTCCCGATCCGACTGAGAAGAAATAAAAGGCAGGCGAGGTTTTGTGGCACAGCAAGGGAGCTTTTGCCGTAGTTCCCGCTTGGCCGTAGCTACGGGTCTTAACGGAGGCCGGCTATTTAATTACCAGCGCTGGTGCCAAATTCTCTCGGTTGAGTGTTTCTTCTGGAACTAAGATAACTGTGCATCTCATAGAAAGGGACGGGAATGTTAATCGGAAGTGGAGCTAGCGAAGTTTGGTGAGACATTACACAAATTGTCACGTCTAGATGACGGGCAAGAGACCCACTCATATTTTGTAATGCCTATAATCTGGCGAATTCGAGGAACGTCGTTTAGTTATGAAACACACGCCATTTTCACTAACCAGCCATATTCTCGCGAAGAACGCTAACCGTAAGCCGTGCGGGCGGAGCGAGATAAAATTATGCGCAATGAATGCTCAGATTAAAAGGAGAGATCGAGTATTGTAGTCCGCTCAGAGCGCTAGAATGCTGTTCCGCCCACCTTGCACCAACTCCCTACTTTGGTAGAAATTTTGCGAGGGTGGCTAATGCTTAGTTGACTTTTTTTTCGTAACCCAACTCAATTTAGCTCTCCTGTTGTAGTTCGCGTCCATGTATGCATATGGTTACATAACGGCGAATTGCGGTATTACAATCGTCGCTTGCGCTAATGGACTGGCTTAAGGAGCAGTTGGGAAGACTCGGCATTGACAGTGTTCTTTTCCTCCGGGACGAGCGATTTAACTCTCTTATTTATGGTTTTTTAACGTTGACCTGTCAAAGTTCTTCGTACACAAGGCTATCGTGTAAGCACTCTGAATGCTGCTATTAAGTTTTTTCCAACAAAAGCCCTGCAAGATAAAGCACACTCGATACACGTTATTAGTATACAAAATTAGTGATCAGAAACCAACCTAGCGTTGTTTTGAATAGCAGGGTTCATAGAACGCAGCCGTAGGTTTGCCTGGCACAATTCTGTCAGCATCTCGAGGCTACTAGCAGGAGCTGGCGATTTGCTAAGATCCCTTGGTCGTTATCTGCGTTGCCTTATTCTGAGCAATGATCTGTTTCAAAGCGACACTTCATGTGCCGAAGTGTTATACGTAACATAATACCGGAAACAGACAGATGGGAAACGAATTAAAGCTCTTTCTGCCCTTCTGCGCTTACGTGTGAATTTCGAGCAGGATGCCGCAGCATGTTCTCAGTTTATATCTTATTTCTATAGACCATAAAATATTCAATACAACCTTAACCTTAACAACAATTACAACCTTCTAGCGATCCTTAGTGACTGGTACCGGCTGTAGTGCTAAACAATGAGAGTTGAGGCAGCTGGGCGGAAAGATTTCGGTCACTATTCTGATCACATTTAGCAAAAAGGCAGTCTTTAAATAGCAAAATAAAACGAAAACCATGTTTAAATGCGCTTTTTGAAACTTAGCCTAAGGTCAATAAAACTTAAAGTGCGTTTTTTTGAGTAGCTGGGTGCATTTTGGCTCATCAAGTACTCGCACACTGCGGTATGATATGTGATATGGTATAAACAACTCCTCCCATGACCTGAAAAGCGCTGCTAAAAACTGTGACAGAATGTGATAAGATTACGCCCCAGACGATGCTAGTAACCCGGCTTAAAAAATGATGCCAGGTAACGTTAAAAAAAAATTGGAGGAAGCTTAAGCTTCGCCTTTAAGAGTGGAACGCGACAGCGTGTTGCAGCACTGCTAGGGAGTCCACGGAACGCCATCGCCCGTTCGGCGCGACGCCTTGCCAGTTAGACAAATCGCTCTGCCACGTGCGGTGGAACGGACGCGCCGAGCGGCAAACCACTTAGAAGCGCTGCCAGGCGCCTTGCCGAAACGCGGGAGACTCAAGTTGCAGTCGTAGTTCGTCGGCACATCGTTCTCGACAAATCTGATGGCACGAACGCCAGGATAACTTCCGCGCCGAACGAACAGGCAGCAAGCCGCAAGCTTCGTGGTGAGGGCGCTTCGGATGTGCGCTGCGTTGTTCGCCGCTCACCGCGTGATTCCTGCGTGCCCGCACGGCCCCACTGCGCCCGAACGAGACGAGCTGGAGGCGCTAGTGTTCCTGTATAGGAGGCGCTGCCGTCGTGCGTCATCTGCTGGGGCAGGGGCGTACATTGCGAGGAGGAGGAGGAGGAGATATTTTTCGCTGACGCGGAGGAGGAGGTATTTTTCGCTCACGTACGACGCCGACGACACCGGCTTTTCTGCGACACGAGCTCCTTAACGCTGTCGCGTTAAAAATGTGACTCGAGCTTCTACGAACCAAAGGCTCACAATGCTTATTTTCTAATTACGTACGCAAAGGCGGCCGCAAGCAGCAAACGCGGTTGTACTTCCACGACGGTACACAACACGATGGTGCTTAAAAATCCACCCTCACGAGTGGCGATATTGTGCTCAGAAGACTGAGCAAGATATTAAAATCTTGAATGCTTCGTCATTAAAAGAACGTACCGTTACCATAAGTGCTTTTTGTGTTAGCCTAAATAAATGCTCACCTCAAGTTCAACATACAGCATCACGCAACTCTGTGATCAGTTCAACTTCTGCATTCATTACTAGCAGAAAAACTTTCTTGCACAGTCGAATGTGGTGTGACATTCCGTGTATGCTACGAGGATCCACGTTCGACGGCGCGGCGTAGACGGAGACCCGTGACAGCGGCATCATCAATTACCCAGCCATGCTCTTTGAGTGACGACCAGAAAAACCGGACCCGCCGCCGCCCCGGGGAAACAGGCTTTATCCTCCCCAATTTCCGGGCCACGGGGACAACATTCTTTCCCTCCCCCCCCTTTGTCGTGCGCTATCGCCGGGAAGGCACCCACAGCTTCCCAGAAGGGCCGTGACGGACACCTGTCATGGCGGACAGGCAGTACTCGCCAAGAATGTGGAAAGACAGGCGCTAGTGAATTAGCTCCGAAGAGAGAGCCTGTGTATACTCTCACTTGAGAGAGAGTGGTGGCGTTTTTGTTGTTTATTTAGTTTGTATTGTTAACAGACTCTGGGTTCGAGGCTAAGCCCAACCCAAGGGGGTTGTCCCCATCTCGCATGTTATTTTGGATTGGAGAATTGATGCTTTGGGCGGGCCACTGGAAATGACCGCCCTTAGTCCTTTGTTAATCAAGTGCTTAAAAGCACATGTAAACGGATGCAGTCCAGTCTGAGCTGGGGCTCCATGCTTAGCATGTAATGTGATGCTACTTAGGCACTAACTTGCCCGGTCGATGAGTAAAGTAGTGCAAAGTTTGTTCTTTTGTAAATTCAGTTCTGCTTTTTCCAGTTTAACTCTCTGCATATGTATGTTGTAAAATATGCTCTGCTGTCATCATCTACAAGCTCGCCTCCTGTTCATCTTCCAAGCCGAACGACACTAGAGGAAGGGTTTGTGAACCATCCTCGAAGAAACGGACGACTATTGAAATTCTACTGCATAGAGCTGAGGACGACATCGTTCGCCAAGAGGACCTTCAGCGCCGAAGCCCGACGGCGTGCAGCTTCTGCCAGCAACCGCTCGAGCCCGACTCCGGAGCCACTCCATCGCCCCCATGAAGTCGTCGGCACGTAAGCTCGGACGCCCCAGCCTCTGATGTATAATCCTAATCATGTGTAATTATTGAATATACCTGTTTGTTTAAACTGAGCCATACGGTGTCTCTTTGCCTCTCCGTCCCGTGTGGACCTGCGCATTATGGGGGTCGTCACAGTGGGCATTAAAAATATCCTTCAAACTACGAACTATATGTTCAGACTATACATTCAGACTACACGTTAAGTGGTATTTATCCACAAGGCCCACAAAAAGTGCACCTAACGTAAAGTAAAACAGCGGCACAAGGATCATGACGTAGTACCCTTTTTTTTTCTTTACATTGTATTTCGCTCTATTGCCATCATTTGCAAATGAGGTCATTTTTTTTTGCCGTGTGACACCGCGCGAGAAAAATGATATCAAGTTGTGAGAATTCGTTCGATGGAAACAGCATTCAATCTGCCGTGTGACAAGAATATTGTCGACCCAGTTGCCAATTATTTCCGGATATCGTCACCCATGGTGCCCTCTTTCAGGTAGCGGTTATTTTGATTGTGTTTGATTGCTTTCATTTCCCTTGCAGTAGGTTCGTTATATTGCGAATCTGCTCCAATAAGAGGAAAAAATACCCACTAGGAGCGTGCGCCAGGGGTCATGCAGTCGGAAGAGAAAAAAATGCACTTTATGTCTACCTACACTTCCTGCCGACATCGAGGAGCAGACTAGTCGGAATGACCCGTGGAATGGCTGATGAGGCACTTCGATGTGTGTCACAATACAAAACCGAAGGCTCATGCTTTTTTCTGACATCATGTTCGCATCAGCGTAAATGTCAGAAAAGTTGTTACTTTGCAAACAAGTGTTCTATAGATGGAATACCTGTGCGGTTGAAAAAAATAAATTCTAGCTCGGTTCCCTCAATTTCATGGCAACAATTCTGCTGCGGCGTTTGCAAATGTGAAGCGAATCCCCCTATTTAACCGAAACACAGTAATTCCAGCGGAAGTTCAGATCATTGTTACGGAGTCGACAGCTCGCGAACAACTTCAACAACTTCGCGTTGAATCGATTTCAACGAGACCGAATGAACCACAATGCCGATAGCCATTCCTGACAAACTTGTACAGTGACGGTCTTGAATGGACGCCAGCAGACACCCCTTAAAATAACTGAACTCTCATACCACGGAAACATCCCAGGTGGTCGCATTGCAAGCGCATCCCTTGTCAAAAGTCACCGCCAGCTTCGCGATTGGACCCAGATGTTCCCGGGCCCTCTTGCGACGCTGTTGCCCCTCCGTCGTTCCTCTGGTAGGACCTTGGCAGTGCCAATAGCGTTCCAGAAGTTTGTGAGTTGGGGCTGCTTGGGTGAACTGCATGATTAAGCAGATTTTATTTAGGCGCAGAGAACCGCACGTGCCTCAATCGTATGGGTTTCGTGCGTTTTTTCCAACCCACCGCGCTTCACTTCAGTTGTGAGACGCTGCCGATGTGTGATGTATGCATATTTTTTCCTTCTATGCCAGTTCGGTTTATTTCCAAACACAAGAAAAAATTCTTTAATCCAGAAGGCTTAGTGCACATCCCGCAGACTGCGTGAGCCGAGCGCAAAGAAGCTTATATATTTCTGACAACGGTTGCCACGCAGCCGCTTACTTAATTCCTCCAACGGATGAAATGGAATGATCTCATTTGGTGCAGTTACCGAGTACCCGGAGATTACGGCTCGTTACTGTGAGATAGTAGTACATTGTTCTCAGCAACTAACTTCCTTCCTTGTTCAACGGGCGATTCAAACTCCGTCCACTATGTTCCTATACCTAATTAACATGCTTTTAAAATGATCCACTTCTCCATAAATGAGGCCGGAAGTCACTGAGCCTACCGTTTAACCTTAGCCTAATACTGAGCCCTATGTAGCCGACCTGTATTTCACTACCAAACTTGGGCCGCTTTATAATGTGAGGGAATTGCGAAGCACTTGCGTTTGTTTAAAAAAAAAAGAAATAAACAGAATCTGCCACGAGCAGCCTCTACGCTTTGCGACCAGACAGACAATAATGCTTAACTTTAATGAAACAAGTTCGCTGTTTCCTCGTTCGAGTACATGACGTTCCCGGGCTCTCAGGCGGACATGCGCCTGCAAACTAGGCAGTTATGGTGGTAATAGGGAGGGAGGGGGGCGAGGTTAGTGCTTCAAAACGACGCGTGAGCTATGAGGGACGCCGTAGCGGAGGGATCAGGATTGATTTAGACCATCCGGTGCTTTTCAACGTGCACTGACATCGAACAGCGCAAGGGTGTTTTCTGAATTTCGCCTTCATCGATATTGCGCTGCCTTTGCATGTAGCGGGTGTGTCTTGCCGCGCTTTATTCTCTGCCTTTCTGCTTTCTCTGATCCAAGTACGGAGAAGCCACTTCTTTGAAGCTGGTTTTACTGAAGGTCAGCATCCCCCGCATGTCTTAAAAATAAGTTGAGAGCGTACAGTGAGGCGGATAGGTCGTCGTTTGAACAAAGCTAAATTTTAAGTCTTGAAAATAGGTGATGGTGCAGTCTATGAATTCAGCGGCGGTAATTTGGAAAACGGACTAAGTACGAAAGATTCTTGCGGCGAGCTGCACGTCCTCATCTCACAGAAGAAAGGATGGCGTTGTAATTTCTTTATTTGCTGTTGGCAGGTATATTTGGGTCGTTGAAGTTATCGTGGGATTTCGACGTTGTGGACATTGGTACTCCGAGTAAGGGAAATAATGGTGGCTTCTTGGGAACGCAGGTTTTTTACTTAAGTGAAATAGTTCTTCGTTGGTCAGGAAACACTAATCTGATATTGGTTTTCTTGCGGTTCAGAACATAAAAACACTCAGAGAATTTTTAATCTGGCCTCGGGTGAAGACAAGGTGAGATTAAAATCATCTTTTTAACTTTTTCTTTATTTACTCATGTATAATGTCAACCACCCTTTTGAGTAATTACAGGACATAATAAAAAAAGCCTAATCAATCCAGCGCTAGTTTTAATAGGCATCAAATAAACGCTGAATTATATCAGGATCACTGTATGCAACATTGCTTTGGGAAAGCCTATTCCACTGCTGTGTAATATAGAAAAAAGTGAAAGAAAGATGTCAATGCGCGCAACATTCGGCGTAAATGCAGCACTATCCTTTAACCTGGCTCTGTGCTTAAAGAAGAACCGTAGTAGCGTCCTTTTCATCTTTACATTTCTGCGCAGTGTCTGAAATAACAGCTTTTGTCCCTGTTTTTGTCTTCTTGATTTGAACATCTGTACGTTGCACAAATGTATCATCCCGATAACTGAACCGGTTTTCTTGCACTTGTGACATATAAATCTTCTAGTGATTCTTTCCGTCCTTTCTGACTTGAAGGGAATCAGGCTCCTTAGTACGCAGGCTTTTCACTCTTGCTCCTGGAACACGTCAAACACACTCAAATCATTAATTACCTCGAAAATCATAACATTATATTTCAATACCAGCATGGTTTTTGCCAGGGATTTTCTTGTAACGCTCAGCTCACTGGATTTACTAACGACTTATTTATTTTAATCGACGCCGGGATTCAGGTCGACGCTTTGTTTCTCGATTTTTCCGAGGCATTTTATCGGGTCCCCCACCATAGACTACTTCTCAAGTTGCCGCATCTCAGGAGTCACCCTCAGCTTTGAGCGTGGATTAAAGACTTCGTCGCATCTTGCGTTCAATTCACCTCTGTTAACGGTTTGAACTCTTCAGTTGCTCAAGTTACATCTGGTGTACCGCAGGGGAGTGTGCTTGGTCCTCTGCTGTTTCTAATATTTATTAATTATTTACTAAATTGCGTTTCTTCCCAAATTAGACTGTTTGCGGACGACTGCGTTGTGTACCGAGCCATTAAAGCCGACACTCACCGCCAATCTTTGCAAACTGACTTCGATTGAATTGACACTCGCTGTCCATCCTGGTTAATGACCCTAAACCACTCTAAGACAAAGCTCGTCTCCTTTACAAGAAATTCTTGCCGTATACCAACCACATACACTATTAATGACATGACTGTGGAGACAGCTTCCGCCTACAAGTATTTAGGAGTTAAGCTACAGTGCGGCTTAACCTGGAACTATCACATCGACTTGATTCTAGCAGCCGCTAAACGTTCTCTTGGCCTCCTAAAACGTAACCTTCGACATGCTCCTGCGCAGTTGTGAAAACTTGCCTATGCTACCTTAATTCGACCTAAAATTGAGTACGCTTCAGCCATATGAGACCCGGACCAAGCATACCTTATAGATAACACCTAATCCCTGCAAAACCGTGCTTCTCGTTTCACTTTTTCAGATTACTCACGTTTCACTAGTGTCACGACGCTAAAAGCTCGTGCTAGATTTAACCTTTCCCATCGTCGCAAACTTGCTCGCTTAACACTTTTTCATAAAATTTACCATCATCCGTTGCTTCATGACGATTTATTTCATTCACCATCATCAGTCTTCCCACGCCGTGACCATACTTTCAAGATCAAACGCATCATATGCCATACTTCAGGTTTTGCTAAATCTTTCAATCCCAAGTCTATTATTGACTGGAACCGGCTTGCCTTCTACAATTGCAACTGAAATTAATCTGACAGCGTTTCCTGACTTTTAAAAAGTTAAAGGGTGAATTGAGTGAATTAATTGAGTGTAAAAGTTGACTGAATTAATGCTCTGTGAGCAACCAGCTTGACTACCTTCGTTGCGTTCTTCAGCTTTGCGTTCAAAAAGGACAATTTCTTAAACAACGAGGAGCGCAAAATTCCCCACATCCCATCGCCAGCGCGAATTATGTGCGAGAGTCACTGTCGGATATATGAAGCGGCTTAAATCGAGCGAATATTTATCACACACTGAAAACTGAGAGCGCATCCCTGTTAGTGATGTGTGCGAACTGAAATTTTTTTCATATTTAATTTCAGTGTTGCAGCCACTAGAGATAAAATTTGCGAGACATTAATTTTAGTTTCACCTTCTGTATAGAGAAACTGGTCTGAACAAGCTTTGATTTAAGTAGAACATGTTGCTGAGCTGGCGGGTGTATTTCTTCTGACATAGCAAAGTTGCGCGAAGGAACAAACACTAACAAGACAGCGTACAGGACGACCGCAAACTGGGAGCTAATTTTATTCGTAGAAGGCGGCACTATGTGACGGGAACGGAAAACAAACCAGGCTTGCTCAGTCAAAAAATCTGCGCATGTGACATTCTGCAGACGCCAAGAAGAATGGGCGTGACTGTATCAGCGATTTTTCCGTTGAACTGTATAGCAGTGACATATCCTTTCTTGATAAGATGCTGCAAGATTCTGCCTTGGCGTCTGCAGAATGTAACATGCTTGTCTTTTTTACTGCGCATAATAATAATAATAATAATAATAATAATAATAATAATAATAATAATAATAATAATAATAATAATAATAATAATAATAATAATAATAATAATAATAATAATAATAATAATAATAATAATAATAATAATAATTGGTATTGGGGGAAAGGAAATGGCGCAGTATCGGTCTCATATATCATTGGACACCTGAACCGTGCCGTAAGGGAAGGGTAAAGGAGGGAGTGAAAGAAGAAAGGAAGGAAGATGTGCCGTAGTGGAGGGCTCCGGTATAATTTCGACCACCTGGGGATCTTTAACGTGCACTGACATCGCACAGCACACGGGCTCAGTGGTTAGGGCAGTCGGCTACTGATCCGGAGTTCCCGGGTTCGAACCCGACCGCGGCGGCTGCGTTTTTACTGCGCATGCCTGGTTTGCTTTCTGTTCCTCTCGAATAGCGCTGCGTTCTGCGAGTAAAATCAGTTGTCAGTTCGCGCTCGTCCGGTACCCTGCCTTGTTTGCGTGTTTTTTTTCGCACAACTTTACCGTGTTGGAACTAAATTCATTTGAATTACCAAGCCCATGACATTGTCTTTGCAACCCAAGCGAGAGTTTCTTTACAGGAGGGATTCCGCAAACTGTCTATTGCTGTGGACACACTACGCCGCCGTCTTCGCTGCCTGCTCCTTCCCCGACGGGCGAACTAATCGATCTGTTTGGCGGCGTGCCATTATCCAGGAACACGAGCTCCGTAAATCCAGCCCGATGCAAGCCTACGTTTAAACGGATCACCGAGAAAACAGAGGACCGCTCCTCCGAAGAGACTTCCCGCGTCTGCGCAGACGCAAAAGAACGGCGAGGCAGCCACCATTGCGTGGAATGGCCTCGGCATCAAGGCTGTGTGCGACCACAGCCCGATATTCATTTGATCACGTAATCGCCAGTTCAGAGTCGACGCGCTTATTCCTAGAGATCTAAAAACGTGTAAGAACGTGAGGTCACTGAACGAGGCAATGCCGAGCCCCACACCTGCGCTCTCCATCCACATCGATACTCAGCCATAGCCTAGGTCGATCGAGGGCCTGCGCCGCCGACTTTTCCGCTTTCCAACAAATTGGCTCGACCGTTCACAGAGTGCTGGCGACCGGAAACTGGTAATGTATTCAGTGAATCCTGGCATCCAGGGGAATCACAGCAAGCGTGGAAGCTCACGAGGCAGCCAGCGGTCTCCTTTATTCCCAAACTTCCCTAAGGTCGTCGCTCCTCCTCGCGCGTTCAGCGCGCCAACTTTGTCTACAGCATGGCTCACGTATCAGAAACGCCATCGACATTTCTCACAAGTGGACACACGCACTGCGCGACCGCCGGCTGATCCGTCACCACACGAACAATCGTGAGCCCGAGAAATACAGAAGGGTATATGCTTGGGCTTGTTGGTTCATAACTTCAAGGTGAAAAAACGTAGCGCAAAGAAACGAGGACACAGAAAGACGGACAACACACGGCGCAGGCAAAGCCGAGAAACCACGCCACCGCGCATGTGCAGCGATTTTGGGCGATTCTGAGGGATTCCCAACGTTTCCACCAGGACGAAAAAGGCAGAATCCAGAAACGTTGCTTCTCACCCCTGAGCGGTAAGTGTTCAAAACGTTGTTGTTGCTGTAGACCAAGCTTTCAGTGGCACATACCCGCACTGGGGGATCAGTCAAGAATTGCGAGGCGTGGAAAGTCGAATCAGCTGAAGATGACTCCGGCAAAAAAAAAAAGACAAAGAATTGTAGACGATTACCCGCGCAATAGAGCCTCACCAGGCGGGTCTATTAAAGGTAGGGGGTGGACTGAATTGTTGTTGTTGTTGCCTCTGAAGGAGCGACACATAACCTAGGTAGGGAATTGATCGGCCAGGGTTCAAACGTGCGGTATCCGGAGACCGCTTCTGCCTCCTCTGCATTCGTTCCGCGAGTTTCGTGTTTGTCGTATTGGGATGTCCGCCTCATGGCAGAAACACCCATTTATTGAAATAGAGTTTCTCTCAAGAGGCGCCGAAAACAGTTCTCGAGCGTTGAAATTTTCAACAAAAATATGTCCTTGAAAAATTTGTGTTCATCGTAGGAAGCTTCGACACGAACGAGCGCTAAACTGAAATTAAACGCACGGAGATACAGTCGAGCCCAATTATGAGGAACCTGACGGTCACGCGGATTACGTTCGTTGTATCTGAGTTCGTAGTAAGTGGGCTTCTCATCTTTCAGATAGAATTAAGAAGCCTAACAAAAGTGGCGTTTATTTCTTAAAACAGTTCGTTAAGCGCGTCGGCTTCCTCAATGAAGACCATAACGGCTTTCCCAGCCTTCATAGCGGCCAGGCCCTAAGTGCTAATAATTAAGCTGTTTTGAAACACTATATAACTTATCGGGATTAAAGCGTTCACGGCCACTAGTGGCAGGTCGGCCTTCTCGTCATCGTCATCAAACTATCGCCAGTCGGGCAGAGCTCCTACTTCGCGCACAGTGGCTTCGTCAGTGCAGAACTTTTCGATGCCCGCGTCATAATACGCGCCAGCGAAGTCCTCTCAGGCGAAATCATGCCCGGCAATCTGTGCATCGCGAACGCCTTGCTACAAATCCACATCAGTCTATTCACGCGTTTGTTCAACAGTGCTTCTCAGTCTTTCCTCACCGCAGCAATTCTGATGCCCTCCGCAGTCAGTCCCATCCACATGTCCTTAATGATTTCCACAGTGGCGAACAAGTATATCCGAACCGGAACACCGCCATCTGGTGTATGAATTGTTATCAGCATCACCTGGATGGCAGGACATCTTGGGCGCGTGAATGACACCCATGTGCGGTGGCTAGATCTTGGTCTTGGCATTTTGTGGCGGGAAGAACATTGTTACCACAGCCACAGAAGGCAACACGTGGCGCGTTGCAAAGTCATCAAGCACGAGTTGGAACACGTATGTTTTCCTCCTTGTCATGGTCGAACTCAACCCGCCACTCGGCGAAAAAATCGTGCGAAAATCTCGTCGCGCAATTGGAACTTAAGCCTGGTTGCACGCTCGTGGCATGAAAAAACAAAAAACAAAAACACGCGTTACCCAGTGTTAAGCCTGTGGCGTACGAAAACGTGGCTCCCAAAGCATCGTAGTGCGCGAGACTTGCCGATGACAAAGAGCCGCCGGCTGGCGTTCCTCGCCGTGCAAAGTAGAATGTTAACGCAAAAGCTCGCCGTGCCTTTCACCAGTGCGGGTGTCGCCTTTCAAGGCATGCGTTTTCGACGGCAGCATTTGGTAAAACTGTGCCGTTTTATCGGTAATGTCTGGCCTTTTGTTACTCTGCTTTGGTCTCCCCACGTTTTTTTGTTTCGGGGAGTAGAGTGCCAGCGATTTTTAAACCCCGGCTAAATTTTGAATTTTTTCATTGAAGGGTTTCTCTCTCTCTCTCTCTTTTTTTCTGGGCACCCGGAGGCGCTCTTCCACCTCCTCGCTTACCGAAAGCGCTAGCTTTTTGACTGCGGGCCCCTGTTTACGTCTCCTTCTCGTTCGTCCTAACCGAGCTCCGCTCCCACGGCAGTTCGTTGCATCTGAGACGCAGTTCCATTGCCATATTGCCATAAAACATATTTTGACGGTAGCACCGGCCTCGCTCGTAATAAGCGAGCGCTCGTTATAACTGCAGCAATCATAAGTTGGCTCGACTGTATATCCGTTGTTCTTGGCAGCAGTCCAGGGGTATAGAAATGATTTTTCAATCATATGTGAAGCACTGAACAGGTTATTATTTTCGGAACAGAGTGAGTTGGGAGCAGCTTGAAAAGAACGAATTTCTAGATGAAAATCAATACGACAATATGGTGTAATTTATCAAACGCAAGCTCCCATACAGACACGCAGTGGTCGCCACTCAGCAACCCCATATGCAGCAGTGCATAGGCAGGTGTCGAGTGTTGCTGGGTATGACCTTTCTGAGAGGAACAACATTCTCACTTTGCTCTTGCCAGGAAAGCACGCTGCACTCGACAAATGCACTGCGATCTGGTAGGAGACTACAAGACCTCCTTCGGCATGTAATCGCTGTGAACGCCTCTGATATAACGGAGTTGACCTGATCTCATTCAATTTGACCTCATGTCCTCCGGCTAGGGCTGTCAGTGCTGGGAAGGCTGTCTTGACCCTGTGGACCATTGCGCTGTCCAGTCTGCAATAACAGGTCAATAGCAAGACAGAAAAGGCTTTTTTGGCGCGAATGCCGTTTCTGACCTTCCTCCAGGGCTCCCAGGGTCATGTCACCTGACCAGGGAACACTGCGCATTTTAATTTTCATTCGCACTTGCCAAGGATGACGATACATGACAATAAAAAAGCATGGCATGCTTTTCCGCAGGAGGGCATACTTGTTTCCGGGACATGCCCGTTTAGTTCAAAAACTGCCATCCATTTCACCAGAGGTAATCAGCTTCTAGACGCATACTTCTATAGACAATGTACGATGACATATCATAAGCTAGACAGCTACAAAGAGTTTTTGAGCTAAGCTGTATTAAATGTTCACTCATCAGAATTAAGAAATTAAGTTAATCATTAATATCCGAGATTGCTTTTGAGTCATTCAGTTTTAATGCTGCTACGCCTTCCGAAGGAAGAAAAAGCACGAATTCAGTTTTTAAATTGAAAACTCCGGTTTATATACAAAGTTTAAACTCTAATATAGATTCTTCTGGCTAACGCACAAGTCATCTGTTGAAAAGTTACCACCAAGTCTGGCTTCACGGCACCAGTCTGGACCACTTCAGCAGCGCCACAAGCTGCCAGGCGCCATTTTTCATATCCTAGGCGATATGAACTTTTAAACAAAATCGCCTCAGGAACCTTCTTAATCAAAGCTGTGCCAGTTCGGAGCACACGAATTTAAACAACAGATTTTATAGTACTCAAAACCTAGAGTAATTTTTTATGCCTATCATTTTTACGGCGCTACACAGTATTAAAGTCTGAAAAACAGACAGAATTTAGCCCACCTCCCGTAGGCAGCATTGTATAATATTTAAACGCTCTGGGAACCTTGCGTGTTTGTAGCGCACAGCCGGAACTTGGCCACATTCCTCAGCTAAGTGCGTATTATGCAAATGCTGTAATCCTTTTCGGCAGCTGCTGTCGTTCACTATTTATGATTTTTTTACTCCTTTCTCATTTAATTAGGCTCCCAGTCACTGCCACTGCTGGCAGATGGCGCAAGGCTCCTCTATATTTTAAAGGTAGAGACAACTGTACGCGGGCCTTGCACACTTTGTGCGGAGCACGAAGGCCAACCGGCCTATCGCAGCGGCTCGTTTTGATACAGCCGCCGCGCTTTGCGATAGGCTGATTGGCGACACGTGACCTTTTCGCCTTCGCGCTCCGCCCCAAGGGTGCCGAAATCGCGCGTACTTGTTGCTACCTTTAAACAATAGAGACTTAATGCTCTGTAATCCTGGGGCGAGGGGAAAAGTAAGCTGACTGATTGATGCAGTAAGGCAATCGAGGCTCGGTGTATATTTTATCGCGAGATAACTTGCAAAGACAAGCCCTGCAATGAAATGATGAAAAAGACAGCAGTTTATGGGAGCTGGCGGTCTTAAAGGGAAAGTTCTAGTGCAGCTTAGGTGTAAAACCAAATAAGAGGGCCTGAATTGACCGGTGGTAGTTCTTAGAGCCGACAAGAACTTCTTTTCAAGCTGTTCTTTTGTTTGCTTCTTTACAGATAAAATTTCAAGGCGCTGAACATTCAAATGACGTTCACATGCGCCACATGGAATGTTATAGTTTTTTAATAAAGTTCGAGCGATGCAGTGCGCACTAGCAATGATACACACGCCAGAAATGCTGTTTTGAGATCACAGCAGCGAAGGGGTGTATGCGTACAGAGGCCGCAGTCTATTGGCAAGGGATTGCTGTTGCGCGTCAAAGAAAAGGAAGCATCACAACGCTCTCAAGAATTACACTGAAACCTTGAATAAACTTTCACGAAGGCGGCGCCAGGCAAGGAAGCACGTTTGAAGCGCGGTTTTGTCCGCAACATTGACAAAAAGCCTCACGGCACCGGCGCCTTGTCCAGTCAGCTTCCCCCACCCCAATTCTTCTCAAAAACGTGATATAAATTTTCTTTTCCTTGACCCCATTTCTTTCGTCGAAACTTGAATGAGAAACACGGCGCTTTCGAGCAGGGCTTCGTTCCGAATAAACGGCACCAGCGTGCGAAAGCAGTTCGTGCGTGGACTTCGATACAGCGGCGGCGAATCTCCCTACACTCTATCGAGCATCAGCGAATACGCTGTCGTTTACAGTTTCACATGTTTCTCCTGTTTCAAAGTGTTGCAATGCTTTGCGTCACCATGGTAACACGTTGTCGAGTGTTGCGGCGTTCAAGCTTAGATTCAGGGTCACCATGAGAATGGCGCCGGCGGTGCTTCTGGGCTCGTCGTCAAATGGGAGCAGGACAGATACAAATGGCTCACTAACCACCGCGCTACTTTAAGTTCACAGCTAGCGCAATCAAGGTTAAGCCTGCGGCTCAAGAGACGTCTCACTGGCGTCCGCACGAAGCGCTTGGGTAAACTGCGCGGGTAAAAGCGTTCCCTACTGAGGCGCCTTGCCTCGCATCCAAGCCGCCCACAACTCAGGTTGATTCTACCGCTTGCGATCGCAATTACGACGCGGCCTCAGACATGTCTCTGCCGGAGCCTTTCTTCTATCGTACACTCAGCGCGATGCCTCGGAATTCGCGAGAGGCGTTATTTATTCCTTTGGGAGCAAGGAGGGCTGCGGACCAAATAAAAACATGGCAGATATTTCAACAGCTCAAAGCGCCACCCGGGCAGACAGGTTCCGTCGCCACAGCCGGCCTCATGAATATGCAGATGGGCGTCCGGGCCTGTCGCACGCTGCAAGTCTCGTTCTCGATGTGCCGCCCCTGGGGACGTGCCGTTTCTGCTTGGGCGGTTATAGTTATTGCTGGTGCAGACCGACCTTAGCGCGATTATTTTCGTGTTCTCTTTATTTCCTGAGCACAGGTCTCTTGTCGGTTGTTATCGCAGGCCAAAGTAGACTCCTTCTCATGGGTGGCGCGAATATCACGGTGCTTATTTTTCAGCCTTTGCAGATTACCTAAGCAATAAATACGCTTTTCTATTATAATACGGCATTTTGCATCTCTGCTGTTTTAATATCAGTGTCTAGGTCGCATCACTGCTGTGGACCTCGATGAAAATATTAAAGATGACCTTTAGACGTTTTGTGTTTATTGAGAACCGATGTCAGTGCACGTTAAAGATCCCCAGGTGGTCGAAATTATTCCGGAGCCCCCCACTATGGCACCTCTTCTTCCTTTCTTCTTTCACTCCCTCCTTTATCCCTTCCCTTACGGCGCGGTTCAGGTGTCCAACGATATATGAGACAGATAGTGCGCCATTTCCTTTCCCCCAAAAAACCAATTATTATTATTATTAACCCGCCTCTGCGTGTTGTTGTTGCTTGCCTCTGCATGTGCACAGCGCACCTCTTGACCGCCGGACATCTTCCCAGCTGCGAAATCTTCTAGCACCGCTTCGTTCCTCGTACAAGATCAGCATAGGCACTTGAATACACTGCAACCCTCACCCGTTGGAACATATGCGATTACGTGTACGCCCGTTGAAGCGTACATGTCCTAACGTATACCTGTGAAGAAGGAACGGGAGGCTGAATATGCTCCTATTGACTGGGGTCATGATGGCACAGCGTTATCGAGGTGTTTAGGGAACATACATAAATACGATAGAAAATGTCTACACGGAAACTGCCGCGACCATATCCCTTCATAAGAGAAGTGAGAAATGGTTGCTGGGAGCGCCATTTCGTTGCTGCTCTTAGCATGTCCACCGAACATGTTTGTATAATGCTAGACTGGTAAGAAGTGCGCATAACGACTTCTTATATGCTAACACAACCGCGTAACATATCATCACATTATAAAGGCAAGTTGACGTAAACCTGTTTGGTGACGAGATTATCTTCTGGAGCAAGTCAGGAGAGGAATAATTGTGATTAATTTTTACCGTAATGAGGGGATAATGGAAGGTTTAATATTTAGCACGAATAAAAGTAAGTCAACGTTGAACAGTCTGGGGAAAAAGCTGAAGTTACTACGGTTTAGTTAACATCGGAAGCAGCGAATGAGGACATTTATTGAGCCCAGTAGAGCGAGAGGTGTGGGTAATGACCCGTCGCGGAGATAAAGCGGCTAAGGATTTCTGTTGCTAAGAACGATGACACGATGTGGAACGCCGGCCACGGCAGACTCATTTGGAAAGAGACGGGATGAAAAAAGCCCTTGCGCTGTGCGGTGTCACTGTACGTTAAGGAGCCGCAGGTCGTCGAAAATAACGTAGCGTAGCAGGGGCCGGCAGAAGGTTAGGTGGGCGGATGAGATTAGGAAGTTTGCAGGCATAGGATGGGCGCAGCTGGAAAAGGAAAGGGTTAATTGGAGAGACATGGGAGAGGCCTTTGCCCTGCACTGGGTGTAGCCAGGCTGATGATGATGATGATGATGATGATGATGAAAATAACGTGCAGGACTTCACTACGGCGTCTCTCAATGGCCAGAGGCATCTTCGGGTTGTTTAATTCCATACCATACCATACTGTACAGTACCATACAATACCATACCATACAATACCATACCATACCATACCATACCATATCATACTATATCATACTATACCATACTATACCATACTTTACCATACCATACCATACCATACCATACCATACCATACCATACCATATCATACCACACCAGACCGTACCGTACCGTATCATTCCGTACCTTACCATATCGCACCTTACCGTACCATATACCATACCGTGCCATACCCCAGTGTTACGTATCATACCACACCATACTCTACCATTCTGTACCAAACCACACCGTACCGTGCCGTGCCGTACAGTACCATCCCCGCTGCACTATGAGTGAGAAATTAGCGGCAGAAATAGCTGTATATAGGCTGGACTGCATTTTGCAGAAATGCTCTAAGTTAAAAGTAGCAGAGTAATATGATGCGTGGCAAAGGACCCCACATTTATTTCTTATTCTGTATTTATACATAGTGTATATTACCCCCTATACCACTATCCTTTCTCACTATCGCTTCCCCATTTCTTTTCTCTCTCCCTGTCCTCTCCCTGTCCTTTTACTCCCGCTAGCCGCAGCTCAGGTGCTTCAGGTTTCGATGGCAGATGCCGCGGCTAGCACATCTTTTCCTTCTATTGTTATTTTATTAATAAATAGCCACTGACAACAACATAAGTATTACCTTGCGGATGTTGCTTGGAAGAGAAGTTTATGATCAGTGTATTCTGCCACCACTTCAATATAAAGCAAAACTCACAGGCTGGTAGTAGCTTGAAATGAAAGTGACAGCGCAAAGAGCAATGAAAAAAAAAGCAGAACAAAGCAAATGGGAAGTCAGGAGACAGAACGAGAGCAGCATACATCAGAGAACAAATGCTAGTTGAATATAGTGTAGAATATTAAAAGCAAGAAATGACCTTGAGCAGCACATGCAGTACGTATGTACAACCGATAACCACTGATCCTTTCAGTGGCAGGTTGGATAATAAGGAGAGCGAAACGTAGACTGCGGCGGTGTAAATTCTGATATAATCAGGTGGTGTGCCTAGGTTGCCAAGTTCACTGGTAGATAGCGGCCGCAAGAAAGGATTAGCAAAAGGCTACCAGGAAGGGTCTTTGTACTCTAGTAGACTTAGCAAGGCTAATGATGACAATTACTTCGAACATAGTGCTTGGGTCGTGGCTTGTGAACCATGCACAGCAGGGGCCAGAACGTATGTTAGTCCTCTACAGAACTGATCACGGGAGCTGCTGGTTTTGTCGATGAGAATACAAATAGCGATTGATTTACTGATGGTGAGGAGGTTCCTAAGAGCGTGTGTGAAAGAATGTTTCGTGGTAAAACGCCATGTTGTAACCGTACGTTTAGCTTGTAGAATACAAGAGTTTCTAGAGCCTATCCAATACTAGTGTCTATAAGATACTAGCCAGTATTGAGCTTTGTGTTTTGGCTCTTTGCAGTGAACATTGTCTGTAGAAATTGCGTCCTTCATAATTTTTCAGAAGAGCAGGTAAGAAACTCACTGTGTATTGCTGTTTGTGTCTCATACCATTAGGAACGCAGTAAAGTGATATGTTGAATTTCACGCCTCGAAGCTGCACATGGCCTATCAGGGGCGTTCTCGGATTAATTCTCAGGTGTCGCCGACCTAAATGAACGATGCGGTTTTCACCTAATTAGCTTCTCAATCATTCGGGAAAAGCTGAAAACAAACCTTCGCTCATTGTGCTGGGCTTCGACCAATGAAGTGGCGACAGTTGTTTGTTTAGCATGTCGATCGCTTTCTTCATCACCCTGCTGCCAGTAATTAATTCAGTTTCTCAAATAATTCTATAAATAGAGCAAATAGGCGAAGTAATTAATTTAGGCAGGTCTAGAAACATTTGGACGTAGTATAAGTTGTGCTAGTTTATAAAATATACCGTTTAATGGGCGTGTTTTATTACCGAGACGCACAGCAACCGTGCATAACGGGATCAAACCGCCTTTGTTTGCAATAAGAGCTCTCGGGAGCAGTCTTTCAATTTCCGTTGCCGTAACACGCACAAACGCGCGCCTCCAAGATCGCACCTAGGATGGCGATGGTCGAGCGGCGGGAGTCACAGCGGGCTGTACGCGGACAGGTGTGCTCTTCTTAAAGCACTGCGAAGCAAATTCAGAGCTAAAAATTTCGCCCACGCCCACGGGTTCACAGTTATTGAGCTCCGTTTAATAGCTGCGGTAACCCTCACCGCGTGGCTATATCTGTTTCGCTGCACACTATTTCCTGCACACGTGAATGGCTGCCTGAACTAAGAAATTATTTGGTTAATTTTTCGGCGATTTCGTCTGCCGCTCTTCTTCCATGTCCTGTCTTTGACTCGTATTTTCCGTTCGTTGCCTACGCTCTAGCTCTAAGCCAGGCACTATCTGAAGCTGGGTAGGTGCACTCCTCTCCTCACTCCCCACGCCGCCTCGGTAGCGCTTTCCGCCCCGGCTCTGCAGTTAACAGGATATGTGAAGGATATTTTTTCGGTGAGCGCCACAGAGCTTCATCGCTATCTGTACCGTTCATTTTTTTTTAATTTCTTAATCCTTCATATTACGACATTCATAACGCCTTGCAGACGCAGCGACTGTATAGGACCTGCCAACATTGTTACGGCCCAAGTCGGCGCTCGCGCCTGGGTCGGTGTAGATAAAACAGAGATTACAGAGAACAGAAGTGAACGCGAGGGTACGTAAGCGCCAGCAAAGGAAGCACTCACCTGACGCTATCGTGTGTGCGCAGACGTTTCACATATAGCGAGGAGAGTACAGTTCACAAAAGCACTCCATGAATGCCGGATTACTTGAGAAAGAGCTAAGAAAGTCGAACAGAGCGCGTCGTTCTGCACGCCGCCCCACAAAAGTGCGCAGGACTGCGAGATCTAGACCTGGGCCGTTGGCTGATTGGGGCTCGAATCCAGCAAGCTATTGGCGCCTAAGAACGGTTCATGACTGACATCCACCTGGCTGTCGTTAAAGTTGACTGATGCGATTGGCTGGTACGCTGCCTGTGGGTAATGTTGGCTATTCTGATCAGCTGACACACTGCATATTGTGATTTACCGGTGCGCTTGCCTTGGCAAATATCGGCTATTGTGACTGCCGCCGCACTGAATATTATAACGTTAAGAGCTGGGATTGGCCGGTGCACTGGATATCATTAACTTTGGCTACTGCATTAGCCGGTGCGCAGGTTATGGTTAACGTTCGGTACTGGGATGGTTCCTTGCCCATGCCATTGTAACGTTTTCTATTGTGATTGGCTGGTGCTGTGATTCCGCAGCTCCGAACCGATTTTACGGGCCATGGGCTTTTGTGACTTCGGTCAACGATTAGTTGGCCCCGTAGCTTCCCCAACAATACGCCGTCATGGTCTGACAGAGTCAGGACGGGGCAACGCACCAAATATAGAAACATGTCGTGACCTTTTCAACCGGAAGGAAGCATTAGTACTTTGTTATGTGCTTATTTGGTCCTTATTAGTACCTCTTAGTCCTTATTTAGGTTAAAAATTAGAGGGCTACAACAGTACAGATGGTACAGAGACGATATTTGAAAGACTCCAAGAAAATAAGGACTCCCAACCTCTTCGCCATTCTTGAAGGCGAAGAAATGACACGGCTGGGCCACAGGATAGAGCTGGGCCACCGTACCACTGATAGCACACTCGACTGAAAGCGCCCGCTCTCAGGTCACTCTCCAGAAAGTGGAATAACCCTTTTTTCCGAACACAAAGGTGTCACGAGCGAGAGGGGAGCGCAGAAGTAGTCGCAAAAGAAAGGCTTTTTCCCTGTTTTCTTTCTAACAAACAGGAAAACAAAAAGTAAATAGGCTTATACGTACTAAACATCAGAGAAAAGGTGGAGCAGTCTATTTAAGGCCGCGCCTTCTTCTATACCGAGAGGCGAACGAAGCGGCACGTGTGCTTTGTGCTGTTTTAAGAACGGCTAACCGGCTAACTGGAAGTACACAGCGTTTCACTCCCGTAAGGCTGCGAGTTATTTTCTGCGGATGCAGCAGAGAATCATAGATTAACTCGGAGAATATACTCCTCGCACAAACGCTTAGAGCGACTCATTGCATGCGGAAAAAAAGCTGCGCAGAATCCTTCAGACGAAGGGGAACGGAACTACAACAGCGCGCAGCAGCAGCAGCGCTAAGTTTATAAACACGTCTCGTACGCAGCTGTCCAGAAATCTTCAGGAAAGAGGTGGTCACATCCAATGTTGCCGTTTTGGGATACTCTTGAAGTCCTTCCACGTGTGCACTAACGGAGCCATATGTTTACATCCTCTTCTTACACGCACTGCTCGACACGCGTAGCGTCCAGTATACAAAACGAAAGCTGTTGTGCAGCAAGGTAGAAAGAGCTCCTTCTGCTCTAGTTCCGTCTTCTGTTGTCCCGCGAGGAACTGCAAAGCGGCCAGGCAAACTGCTCCGCCAGGAAGCACCAGGCACCATTCCTTCGAGAGCCTTCGTCAGGCGCTACTCTGCGAGCAATAAGTCGGCCTCAACTTTAGGGAGTAGAAAAATGAAGAAAAAGGTGCAGCAAAGCTCCCAGCGTATCTTGTTTACAAATTGCTAAGAGCAAACTTTCAGCGTGTTCGAGGGATGCCGGCAACGACTGAGCTGGTTGGGGAGAAATTTACGGCTGTTAAGGACCACACGGACAACACACTATAGGGAAAAGTGAAGGAGACTGTCAGGGGAAAAAAAAAAGAATGTGCTACTTATCCTTGTCGCGCACTTTCGGCGAAACTCCTTTTAGTTCTCCGGTTTTACCCCTGCTCAGGTTTGTCGTGCGTCGGGATGAATAGCAGGTTGCTAAGCCGTCGAGAATCCACGGGGTCCCCAGCTCTTTCAGAAGCCACTTCCGAGTTGACTGCAAGCGTAAACTTCCTATCTTTCGCAGCATCGAATGCAGGAGTTAGGGGATATTCCTTGGAAAAATGCATTAGTGGCTTCTTCGGTTACGCACCAACTATGGTTGAAATTACAGCTTCCTCAGTTTTCAGTTAAGATTAGAGCCTTAGTTTTGAAATCTGGGAACGTTGAAAAAAGAAAATTACAAGATAAACCGCTTTCTGCACAAAATGTTTTCAGCTGCTCATCCTGTCGAGGTTTCAAGTTTCCGATGCGTTTCAAGAAAAGTTAGCCGTTGTAATGACGCGTCCACATTGAACTCTCACCATATAGGCCGGAGCTGTAATATCAAATATAGCCCGCGAACAGATACATTGATGAGCTAAAACATTTGTTAGGGTGACATATTTCGCCGTAATACGCGACAAGGGGCGGCGAATGGCCGACAATCACAGCGGGTCTCTCATGTAAGTGTCGTTTGTGATTAGGTGGAGCCCTTTTACTTGCATGCCGCGATTGGAATGTCTGAATGGCCAGGACTAACGCGGCGGCCAGTCGCGTAGACCCTGCCTCACAGTTTGTCAGCATTGAAGTGAAAGCTACAGCTCACACGAGCGACTCATGAGCCTAGCGATATCGAAGCACCTTGTACGGAACAGTGGCTCGCGAAATATCACAGCACATAATGGCAGAAACGCTAAACAATTACGCGCCGTTATCGCTCGAGACAGCTTTCGGTATCCGGCGCTTGATTTGCTGGCGCAGGAAAGCAGTTCTTTTATCATTTCGGGCTCAGCACGTTACTAATTTCCATCTCCGCCGCAGTAATATAAGGGTTATTTTCCTTTTAATGTAACCTGTACGTAATGGTAATGAACGTAATGGTAGGCTTGCTATGCTGCCTCTGTCGCGGGGCTGTATTGCGCGATGATCCTTTTCGCCATTCATTCTTTTTCGGATGCCGCGGATGGAACGCCCGTCCCACTCGCTCTTATGCCACGTCTTCATCGCAAACACACAACGCGAATGTTTGCATGACGGCGCATTCGTATGGCTGTTGGTGCAGTCATGAGACCCACGCGCTTATTGCCACATCTATTAAACATCGTCATCGTCCCTCATCGTGAACAAGTCGGTGCCATTGCTGACCACACCAGTGCACGTGGATTCAGTCCTACCTGTTATGTGGTTTGTGGTTTATGGGGGTTTGACGTCCCAAAGCAACTCAGGCTGTGAGGGACGTCGTAGTGAAGGGCTCCGGAAATTTCGACCACCTGGGGTTCTTTAACGTGCATTTCGCCTCCATCGAAATTCGACCGCCGCGGCCAGGATCGAACCCGCGTCTTTTGGGACAGCAGCCGAGTGCGATAACCATTTAACCACCGCGGCGGCTCTACCTGTTATGTGTTCCTCTGAGAGTCTGCCAGTCTACCGGTCAATGCTCTTTAGCTGCCATCATGCCTGGACAAGATTAACACTCCCCATCCTGACTGACAGCTTGCACACTTCCCGCCCTGCTCCTCCTCCCAACCAGACATTCCTCCCCGGAGTAAAGGCCCTATTTAAACTCCACCAGTGATGAACGCTTTGCCCAGACGAAGGCAAGTCCTCTTGTCGAAATGTGGGCAAGCTCACTGAGGCTTTCCCCTCCCCTGTTCACTTTGTGCGTGTCAAAAAAACATCTGCCTGCCCTCTCTCTACCATATAGCAACAAGGGTGACTTTCTTTTTGTCTGTTCTTTTTTACTTTATCGAGAGTGGCGTGACCGGCTGCAGAAGTCACGAGAAATCATGAGACTGTGACATCATTGCGGACTCGCGGACACATGGACGCTAAAAGTCGGAATGGGGACGTATAATTAATTAGAGCCTTTTATTTTGGGATTTTTTTCTCCAAAATTTGAGGAGAGTTAAAAATCGGGCGATATGTTTTGAGCTCGAATTCGGTCAAAAATTGGCTCATACAGCGATAAGTTCCGTAACAGAGTCTTTTAGGAGTCAATTTAAGCAGGAAAACGTTTATATTATGCGCTTTAGTTTTTTCTGCAGGACATAAAATGGACAATTTTTCGGCTAATCATTTTAAAACAACTAGGAAATGACAAGTTGCACTAGAAAACAGTCCTCCGAATGATATTTAATTTTTCCCTTATATATTACAATGATTTCGTCGAGTAAATTTCCAATCTCGTACGCAGCACTTCTGCATCCGTGCAAGACCTATCTGCGTTTGTATGCAACGAAAACAATCATTCATCATCCCAGCGACCATTTTAAACTCTAGAAATTGTCTTGATATACTTCACTTTAGCGTTGGAGCAAGATGTCGTTAACGTAGACAGAGTTTATGCCAATAAGATGTCTGGTCAGTACCCGTGTTCCGCCTCTCTATTTAAAGCGCACTTTTTTAACTTGTCCTCAAAAGAAGTTGCGTCATTAATAACAAGCAGTGAGAGATGTTCAAGATCACCAGTCGACCGAAAGCATCTCTCTGGAAGAAACGCAACATATATGCAAATTTTTGTGTGGTGTCTCCAGCTTTGTAGACTGTAAAACGTACGTTTTCTAGAAGGCGCTTTTTCGGGTGGAAAGCAGGTTTAGCACAATTTTCAAGAGATGTGCTCAGGTTGCGGTAATCAGGTAGCACCAGATTTGACCCGAAAGTAGGTATAAGTAATGCATACCTGCATTCAACCATATGTGTGCTACTCTATTCCTGACGTTACACGAAGGCAATTCCCATACAGCGCTAAACGCTGATAATCGCTGCAGTGTTGCGGTTCTCGCTTCCAATACCTACTGTTTTTTTGAATAATTGGCATAGCTATCTCGAAACAATTCTTGTAGTCACGTTTTCATCTTTTACTCTAACGTACATAGTGTACTAAGCATGTCATCTCTCAAGAACGTGTGATCATTCTCACAAAAATGTCGGTATCTACGACTACTGTTGACTGTGGAATGTTACATTGCCAAAATGGACACAATTTTTATGTGTTTCGATAGCCAAGTTCGCTCAGAGAGGGGAGACTTTAATAGTTGCATTCCGAGGTATCCTCACTTGTAATAAAGGGTTGGTTGTTTGCACTGTGGAATTTGTGTGTGCGTATGTAAGCATTGGATATAACAGTCGTATATTATGAGCACGTTAAAGACTACCGGTGCCTTCTAAGGTATTTGTGATTTCCTTTACGACGCCTTGCAATACGCTTCTTGTACTGTTTAAGCCGCTAACTATACGGAGCTTGTTCCTGAGCCCACTCGTTGCACTGCTCATTATTGGTAATGTATTGGAAATACTGCCTACCACAATCCTGGAGCTTACTTCTCCTTCAGTTAACTTTCCTGGGCAAAAAGCAACTCCTACATTATTCAGTACGATATGTAAGCTTTCCCAGAACAAAAAGTCAGCCAAATTAATGGGCCAACCAACGCACGGTCCAATAACTTTGCACGTATGGTCTAGACTAACTAGTGTCTTCTTATTAACGAAGGTGCTTGTTGGCTGTGCGTTAAATTCAAACGCAATTATTTTTTCATGCACACAAGCTTCGTGATTTAACACCGGCCTGAAGCCCTTTTGAATAAAAAGACTTGATTAATTAATCAAAAAAAAATAAAAGCACGGCGTCTGAACATTCTGTTGCTTACAAGCGCTACGATTTCGACCTTAAGAAAACCATTACACAAAAAAATACGTATTTAACCACTCTACGTAATACTTACATCTGAAAGATAACCCGTGAAAACCATGGAAGGTGGTACCAGTCACCGAATATATCGTGATTTGAGTTGGTAGCAAGGGTGGGCTGTGTATAATGAAGACTGATGCACAGTATTAAATGACGACTTAGCGTCATTTGTCTTTTTTCGCGTGGAACGCCCTGCTGTAATCCGATAATCCGGTACGCACACTTTTTTATCTCATAAATTTATACTCCCTCGTCTCGGTTGAGGCGTGCAGGTTAAGGGAAAACGTAACAAGATCTACGTATGCGGGTGGTATAGCAGTTATCGTTACATGCTGCTGAAAAATACAAAACTGCTTTTTTATTGTGTAATTTTTGCAGCAATATCCTAGCAGTCTATTCTAGCAGACCTCCATGTTCATCTTCCTTAAATAAGGCAAATGACTTTAAGCAGAGCGCCTTGTGAGAGTCCTGAACATTTAATTTAATCTAAACCAGCATATATTTCACGTGTCCAATTTATTATTTATTCTTTCCCGCCTTTCGACATGGTTTCAGAAAGCAACTTGCGTGCGAAATGCAGCAGCTGGTCTTCACTGAACACCTTAATGAAGCTCTTGATAACCATCTAATAATTGGTTGCGCAGCTTTAGATCTTGGAGAAGTTTTTGATATAATGTAACCTAGCCTGCTTCTTGTTAAAATGAGCAAAGTAAGCATTGATCCTAGTATTTCTGTCAGAATTCGATGTTTCTAGTCTAATTCTTCATGGCACATTCGCGTTACTGCTTTGATTATCCTATTGGTAGAGAAACTTTCGGTGTGCTACACGGATCAATTCTTGGCCCGTTACTATTTCTTTTTTTTATTAACATCTCCCGTTGCGGGGTCCACTCTTCCATTAAGTATTTTCTTGCAGTCTGTGTATTTTGTTCAGAAAATGCTGCTCCTTCATTTTATTATTTTGCAGCCTGACAATAAAGGAATTGCTGTATGATGTGTCAAGTGCCGGTTGCAACTTGACTTTTCTAAATACAAGATAATGACACTATTTAACTCATTGCAATATGAATTTGAATTTGGTTTAGGTAAACACTATTAACTTTCGCAAGTTCCCACAAATCATTTGGAGACCAAAATACTCATGCCCTCTAAAAAAAAAAAAATGCGTGTCGAGCATCTATAATTACTGTCTAATCGCAGGCTTGGATGTGTATGCTGAAACCGTATACCTGCTGCACTTGACCTTGAAATAATTTTATACCAGCCTTTGAAAGTGGAACATTCTTGCTCCATTTGCAGGGCTTCTTTCGTCCCAATAACAAGGCCCTTGAAACAGCGGGGAAACGTGCCGTTCGTTATGCACCGGTATTTCTCTTAATGCCAGCGTTTGGTCAATGAAAACTGGCTTCGGTGAGCCGAACCTAGTAATAGGACGAAAGTGCTCCAGTTTACTCCCCTCTCGTAGCATCTGCTAACCTAACTCAGAGTTGAAAGATCAATTCTCCTGCTTCACCGCATGCGTGTTCACTTCACGCAGCGATCCTTAATTAAATGTTTCCGGCTGCCGCACTAATATTTGCTGTGCTCCTTTCTTGCCACAAACAAGCCGAGAGTCGAGCCATCTTCCTGCATTATTCGCTGCAACTGAAGATGCTGCCGTCGTTAGGAAAGCTGTCATTTATTGTTGGAACCACTGCTCGAGCACGTAAAACAGCTCAAGACGGGACGAACAAGTGAACAGGACATTCCACTTTCCAGAGGCCGAGCGCGTCTGAGAGACCGTTTTTGATGTCGTGGTCAGCGCTGGGACTCGTGTCATGCGTGGGTTGAAATACAACTCGTAGAGGTCGACGTGAGGCTGTGGGAAGACTGGGGAACTTGTCAGCGTTCGGCATAGGAATACGTAGGAAGGGTGTGCACTGGTGTGTACCTTCTGGGGCATATACGAACCATTCAGCCCATGTAGCCTCCATATTAAAGAACAGCTTCTAAGGCCTCTCGGCCTTGACGGTGTATGCGCAAATAAATTAAATTCATGCGGCTCATGGCGACTGTAGCTTTTCTAGTTGGCAAACGAAATAACCGGAAAAAGCATTGTTACTGTTCGCATGTATATTTGAGATTGAACACTCGAGCAACGAGCTGCGTCTGTCAACGTAAAACGGTTTAAATTCGTCATCATATAGCTTACAATCTACAAGAATTGTTACATTGTGCGGTTTTGCTATAGAAGAAATTACAAACAACCTAACAAAAAAATGTTGAAGATCTTCATACACGTGGTCATGTTTACACTATGGCATATATTTAGCAACTAGGGTTGTACGACGAGTTATTTTTCGAAATCTAATCGAATATGAACCGTATAGTGAAAGCACCGAATCGAATACGAAGAATAAAAAAATCTGTGTCAATATTCGTCATTTGAGAGAATATTCGTAAAAAACGAATATTCATGCGAAACAGCGAATTACTTGTGGTGGTGCTGTAAGTGATGCAAGTAAAGCTTGAGCTATCAAAAGACGCAACGCTGATTTTCGCTAGGGAAAGCTGAACACGAAGTCAGCTGCAGTAGCTCGCAACCGATTAGGGTGACACCTCACAGCGTGTTCTTAGCCGCCCTTACCCGATAACGTCAGTGAGCAATCTGGAAGAGCCTTCTCTGTGGACGTACCTTGGTGGCGTTAGCGGCATGGGTTTAGATGAGGCGCGGAGGGGTGCAGTCCCGACTTTTTTTCTAAACTTTTTTTTCTGGTGCGTCAGCGTGTATGAGTTTAGGAGGCGAGGAGGAACATCATTGTTAATCACCGATATCTTCGGTGTTAATGAAGCTAGCTTAAAAATCTTTGTTTTGTGATGAGTGATGGAATCGCTTTTTTGACCTCAGTAAATACGATTTCATGGTCCCCTGAACTCTGTGACCATCATGTTAAGCTAACAGGAAAGTTACCCTTCCTTACAAATGTCGACAGAGTACAAATGAATACCAAATACCAGTGATGAGAGATACGGGAGTTTGTGCTGTGGCCTCTGAGATCGGACATACGGCAGTGCTTGTTAAACCGGGCTGAGTTAGCACTGCCGCGTCGCTCGTTCTTGAAGCCCATGGCTATGACCTTTATGAACGCAGGCACCAAATGGACTACGTCGCGGTGCTAAACCCTCGTTTCCGCGCAGACCGATCGCGGCAGCATGCTGTGTGGCGTCGGAGTGGGTCAAGTTTATGAAAAAAATGTCTAAGAAAACTACGGTGTGCCCTATTCGAACTCCGTACCAATTATTCGAAAACTATTCGAAAACTTGAGAACAAATTCGATTCGTTTCGAATAGTTTCGAACCCGCAGTATTTCATTCGTTCAGCGAATGATGGCGCGGGCATTCGATTCACGACTGAAAAATTTCGAACATTCGCACACCCCTAATGTAAATGTCCCTGCTGAAGTTTGTGCACACCTGATGAGTGGAGTCAGAGGGGCACGGAGAAAGAAGGGTGCTTCAGGGGGCTCACATACTACTCTCTTCCCCCTACGTAGCTCCCAATTTATCGCAGAAGGATGTGCTGATTTCCTATTTGAGTAATGAAATTATCCCGAAATATAATATAATGTACACAACGCGTTTTCCTTGGATGCTTTTGGAGAGCCCGTCTGTCACTTGCGCGCACCAAACACGATGTCTCCTTCGAAGCTTTTTCCAGACTGTGAGATGTCGTGACTTCATTTGAAAAAAAAAAAACGAGAAGAGAAATGACATGACGAAAAGAGCCGAGGAAGATGTAGCCTACCCTACCTGACATCGGCGCCTGCCACGCAACGGGATACACACGGGATCCAGAAATGTCAGGCTATCGACTGCTCACTTCAGATGCGCGATGCCGTACTCAGAGTAAGAATCTCGTTTTCCTGAGCACCCACACACACGCATATACTCTCCCGAACCTTCCCCTCGTGTTTGCGCCGAGCGCTAGGAGCACGTTGTTTTTATCTTTCCTAGGGTACATTTGTTTCTGCCGCACTTTCGTGTACGATTCAACAGCTCCCCTACGCACTGTGTTCGAGACGCCGAGTGCGTCTGAAAGACCGGACCGGAGTCGATGTCGTGGCGAGCGTTGCGGCTCGCGCCATGCGTGGGTTGAAATAGAACTCGTAGAGGTCGCCGTACGACTGTCAGAAGACTGGGCAGCTTCGCTAGCGTGCGGCATAAAAATTCGTAGAAAGGATGTGCCTGATTTGATTTTCTGGCACTGTTCGTTATCCTTTTTAACTTTTTACAGATGCATAGTGCGAAAGGTAGAGCCTACTTACGCCCGACTGTTTATTAGCAATATTTTAAACAGACTACTGTTTTGTTGGCACAGAAAGCGACGCGACACAGTAATAGTGATTGCCTATTCCAGAAAAAAAAAATTATTGAGACGTGTCTCAGACTTCCTTTTATGCAGGTGTTCATTCTACCGCTTTAGTTTTGTCTTCCCTCGGTTGTACAGACTGTGACTATAATGTTTCTCTACATAGAACAATTGATATCCATTGATTGTGAAGACAATATGCCGGTCTAAGGACACCTTACCATCGACCAAGAAAACAGTAAAATAACAGGCGCTGAAAGATATCTACAAAGACATAGGGTAGTCGGTTGATGTCGACTCAACAACAGTATTGCTGCAGCCAGGATCACTGAGTATCTGAAATAAACTATGCGTTTGCCTCTGCGTTCCACTAGACGGAGGGTCCACTGCCAACGTGAGCTGCCGATATTTTGGCAGGTTTTTAGTTTAAAAAGCGTTATTTTGGAGATGAAACGACCGGAGGAACGGTGGCCAACTAAATATACAAAGCAAATTTCGTCTCATTTAATTTATTCACTGCCTAAGGTACAGTATTGTAGCGGAGGGAGATTAAGTTACGCGATATAACGCAGATCAGATCTGCAGCAAAAAAAAAAGAATAATGAACAATTCATTGTTATCATCGTCATCATCATCTGCCCATCTACGTCGCCTGCAGGAAAAAGGCACGCAGGCCTCATCGATATCTCTCCAATTAACCGTGTCCTGTGCCAGCTGCAGCCACTTTATCATTTACAACTTTCTAACCCCGTCTGATCACCTGAATCTTTGACGCCACCTTCATTCGAATCCCCTGCGCTGCCCTAAGAGAACATCGATTATCTTGCCTTCGCATTGCATGCCTTCGTCACACCCATTTTCTCTTCTTGATTAGAGCCGTACAGACAAGTAGTTTTTGGGTGCCCGTTTTTTTTTTCTGCCTTGCAAGAGGCCTGCAGGCCTAGTGAAAATGAAAATGAGCTGAGAACACCGGTGCGCAGCGTTAACTATTTACTACCAACGATTTTGTACCGGCAGTTCCGGTCTCGGTCGGCGCCAGCGCTGAAGTGCACCTCGACGTAACTGTCTACCGGCCAACTCTGATTACCACAACAGTGATGACGTCGGCGCCACCGGCATGCACTGGTTGTTCCTGTGAACAACCACTGGATTCGGTGACGTGGGAATAAGTGGGGCAAGTGCACCGTGACGTCACTCCATATCATGGCAATGACGAGTGGCTCCTTGTACAACATTCAAAATCGTATTAAAATGTGCTCTACTCGACGCCTGCATCTGAAACTTGCTATTGTCGGGTACAACTCAAGAAGGAAGCCGTAGTTGTTGTTGAAAGGAGGCTATACAGCCAATGGCGTCGACCAATTTTCATGACGCAGTGTTTAATCTGATTAAGCCGTGGTTAGTCACCTTTCATCTGCCATCCCCTGCGGTTTCACGCTAGCAGGTCGAAGTGGATTAACCCCACCTCATGAGAATCGTCGACGCCATTGGCTGGAAGGCATCCTTTGAAGGGCATTTGCCGCTTCGTTCTTGAGTTATATCCGACGATATACAAGGCATTTCTTTACGTTCATGCAACTAATCATACCCTTTGCTTGCGTTCAAAATTTTGTGTCTGTAACCCTTTGAGATTAACTGTAACATTTTTTCCATATAGCATGCTGCATTGTCTGAAAATTAATTTGAAGACTTTTTGTTAGCCTCCTCATTGTTTTCGCCGTAGGTGAGTGCTGGAAAGATACAAATATGAAGCTTAATAGGGTAGAACGTTAGGCCAGTTGGTGTAGCGACATATTCAGGAAAACTTTGCGCATATTAACACAAGACGGGAGGGAGAAACACACACACACACGAGCGCTAACTTGCAACTGCATTTTCAGAAACGATACACTGCCTTAATAAATAGATATGGCGCAAGCGTACAAAATCCAGAGCATCACGTGTAGGAAAGCAAACCGCAAAGCAAACCGGGAAGGCGTTCTGCGTGACGTTGCTGAATTCTTCAGTAGGTCAGACGTGGCCTTGTTGCAAGCTTATAAAGAGGGAGGCTTCGCCGCTATGCAATGTCAGATGTTCGGTGAGAAGGACATGACGGCTGTGCTGAAGAACTTCAGAGTGTGCAAGCAGAAACCGCAGACGTTAAAGGCCGGGGCTGTAGCGTTGCTGCGTGATCTGAACATGGATAAGCTAATTAAAGCCGTGAAGGAGTGCAAGTCAGATACGTTGGATGTGTTTTTCACAGTGAAAGCACACAAACCCCAGAACCCTTTCAGGGCCATTATCATGGAGAGAGACTGCTGACAGGCACTGGTCAGCAAATATCTTCAGAGTCACCTGAGCACACTTGTGATCGATGATCCTTATAGGCTTGACAGTTCCGATACTCTGGTAAAAGAGCTTCGAGAGGACGCTGGAAGATTTAACTGTGGGATTTAGGTGGATAATGATGAATTGTTTTATTCGGTGCCGCACGAGGAACTTTTCTTAGCCGTCCGTGAGTGCATAGAAGAAGCCGGCGCAGTGGCTTTTCAAAACTCATGTGGCGTTTCATTGGCTGGATTTTTAGAGTTATTGAGCCTGTACTTAAATTCGATGGTAGTCAGGTTTGAGAATGGGTGCTATGTTCAAAAGCGCGGGATATTTACTGGCTCTTGTGTCCCGCCAGTTTTATGCGAGATATTTTTAGCTAAACGTGACCGAGACTTGAAGGCTGGAATTGACAACCATAACATATTGTTGGTAGTTTTAGATATGTTGACGATTTTCTAGTCTTTCTACAACTAGATTTGAACAATGACGTTTCTACTTTTGCTGACTTAGTCTAGGGGAAGTTTGTTCCTTGCTCCAAGACTCTGTATTTTAACTTCGAACTACCTCAGGCCAACTGTCTACAATTTTTTGATCTAGAATAATTTTTGCTAATGACAAACACCTTTGTTGGGCTCATAAGCCGCGTTCGAAGAAAGCATTGTTATCATATGACTCATCTCATTCTAAGCTGGTAAAACGTGACATTACGTCTTCTTGTCTAAGATCAGCCCTTTCAAAGTCGTGCACGCACAGGGTCAAATCCAGTTTTGACCACCAGGTTGAACGTTTGGGGCGAGCCGGATTCCCGAGTTCGGCAATAGGTTTTGTGGCGGAGTCGCTGCTTAAACAATTTAGGAGGCTTGGGATGGCCGTCGATGTTCCTCACCTCGCGCTGGAAAGTGAAAAAAGACCTTTTTAAGTCCTTCCATATGTGCGCAAACTATCGCGCAATGTCAAGAGGGTGGCTAATAAGTTCGGAGTTGATGTCGTTTTTACAGCCCCCTTGAAACTGTCCCGCCTGCGCTATGACCAGCAGGTGCCAATGCAAAAGGGCAAAGAAGAACAAATGTGTTACCAAACACCAAACCCAGTTTGTGCCTTGCACTGTTGGTGTGGTCTGTGTACATAGGCCAGACAGGGCGCTGTCTAAATGAGAGGCTCAGAGAGCATGCCAATTTCCTGGGCACAAGTGGCGGCTCAAACCTGTCTTTGCATTGTCTCAGGTGCAAACAACTACACTGCCAGGAATAAGGAGGAGAAACAGCAGTGCCGTCCTCTCCTCCGTTTCACAGTTGTTATCGGGCGAGCTTCCGATAGGCTGGTCCAGGAAATTGTAGAGGCCCTCGAAATTAGTTCTACGGAAGGCTGCGTAAGTAAGGCGTCGGTAGCCGTTCTCAAAAAAGAACTTGCTTTTCTTCGCAATAGATAACCCGCTTTTGTTGTTCCTGGTTTCTATGCTATTCCGCTAAGGTCTGATATGACTCTGCTTTTGCCTATCCTTGATGCATTTTTACTGTACCTATGTGCGTGCTCTTTTTCCCCCACGTGATGCTCTGGATTTTGTACGCTTGCGCCCTTTTTGCTTCTTAAGGCGGTGTATCGTTTCTGAAAATACAGTTGCATGTTCGCGCTCGTGTGTGTGTGCGCGTTTCTCCCTTCCGTCCTGTGTTAATCTGCGCCAAGTTTTCCTGAATATGATGCAACTATTATATGCTTTCCGCCTGAGGGTTGTTATTAAGTGGCGATTCATGACCTGACGGTACCAACCGAATGCATTCAATACGCCACTATTATTTTCCCGGCTATTTCACTCTGATGGTCCAGATGTATTCCCTTACCACTTTCAATACCTCGGTTCCATTTAATTGAACGAATATGCAATTTAATCCGAACACAGTTAAACTGGTCTAATAGTTCGATGTTACGGCATATTAGTCACAGTGGAAAAATTGGTTTTGAGGAATGGAAAGCGGCAGTAAGTCTCACTTATCGGTGAACACCTCAGAAGCGCCATGAGTTAAAGAAAAACGGCAGAAAGCGGCGTCGTAGTGGAGGGCTTCCGAAATAGTAATAAGTGGTAATCGTGCCGATTAAAGTGGGAAGGAAATTTTTTTTTTGGGGGGGGGGGGCAAATAGAAAAAGGAGAAAAAACTTTATTACCCCAACACCTTCAGAATTAGGGAGTAGCTATGTTGCCAGAGAAGCCCAGCTCTGAAGCCAGGCGCGCACATGTTGGGCGCGCTGCTGCGGACGAATCTGTCAGCCGCAGTAGGGGGGAGGGAGTTGGGGGAGGATGTATACAAGAAAATGAGATCGAGCGAAGATCTCAGGAAACTTGCAGAGTTCGATGTGTACTGGGTGCAGTCGGCGTAAAACGGCGTTAATTCCACGTAACTGGCAGTGATCTTAGTCCTGTACTGCACTAAGTTTGCGGCTGCTGCTGTTTCTGCAGCTCATGATAACGTTTTTTTTTTGCACATGCATACATGATTTTGTGGACCTGGTGTTTCACTGCGACCTGTAGAACATTTAAAAAACGTTTATATGCTTTATATCCGACTACTGCTGCCATCTAGTGTAAAAGCTTTCTACGTACTTCTCGCTCTTGTGGGCTCGGTGACATTCAGGCAGACTAACAATTTTGGCCTGCCCCATCTTTTCTGAATCGGAAGCTTTCGTTCCCCCTTACACACGAAAAACTATTTCTCTGGGTGCGTTAACGGCGGCCTGGGGGCTTCAGGCGCCCCTTCTCTGTTTAGATTTTGGAATTTCTCATAGAGCCACAAGAACGCTTCGTGCTTTAATTCCACGGCCTCTGCGGAGCTGTCGGCGCAAAGAACGCCGGCATCGCTTGATGAACGGGTGCTCTTTTCTTAGAGCAGTGACGAAATAATCAGCCCTGAAACGCCACCCGGCAAACTCAATATTCATAAACTACGTCGCTCGTATTTTCATCGCTCGGAATCGAGGGCTTGAAGATGAACGATGAGTTTTTCTTGGACATGACGCACTTGCTAGATTCTCCGTGCTCACTTTCCCCACCTACGCGCTCAGGGAGAAAACGCGGTGGGTATCGGGCTGCTTGATTGCCAAATTGCTCGTGATCACTTGGAGATGATAATGGGTGAGATTATCCTTTGAAGCAGGCATCTTGTCTGTACCGCGATAATTAAGTTAAAGAGGCTGACAATTTTTCGGCCACAGGCGCGTATTGTTGTAAAAGACTGGCCGATGGGAAACGGAACCGGAAAGGAGAAGCTAGCGGAGCCATCATGAAGGCGCTTAATCACAAACTGACCATATATGCACACAGGCTTACGACAAGCTTTTTGAATCTGGCCCAAGAGTTCGAAAGCTCTTCACGCGCCTTCAAATGTAATACTCGCGCCACACGGATAAAATTAATGCCATGAAGTGCCTAAAGCCCGAAGCTTGAATGCCATTTGCGCAGTTCCACGAGCACAGATTTAATGGCGTTAGCCTTAGTGCGATTCGCAACCTACTCTGTTCGCCACAACCCATTCGCTCGAGAAATATGTACTCTTGTCCGCATTTTTTTCGCAGAACAGCGCGCAATTTCTTCAAAAACACGTTCCTATCACGTAGCAGTAGTTTTATGCACAATTTTCAGTCGAGGAACCTGTCATGCATTTCTATTGCGAATGGCGACATTATTTACAGGCACTTCCGGCAATTTCGGCTTGTTCGCTGACACGAAGGCTTATGGCTACTTTACGACGTGTCGGTCAACAACAGCGAAATTTATTTTTTCAAGGTAATTTAAATAGTCCACTTGGACAACTTTGAAGCGATTTTGTACTCATGAGCACTATTTATATTGGGCTAAATTTTTCACTGGCTTGCAGGCATTATCACCAAAGTGGCATGAGCATAATGACTTTATATCTGTTAAAGCAAGAGCTCCGAAAGTAATGTCATTCAAAAACTTAAAGCTTTGCGCATTTACTGACGCATCTTGTGTGCGTGTAGCATGGGTATAAGGTCAGCACGACGAACCACGAACCGAACACCTTTGTGAACCTAAGGTGATAGGATATAATGATTTCCTCTTGAATTTTGTTCTATTTTTACCGCTCGCGACGAGAACTGGTGGACCACTGTGGCAGCGGGGGCGAGGTTTTAGCTTGAGACGATTAGGAAGAACATAAGTAATGAAAATGATATAGAACTGGAATACAGTTGTGCTATGCTTGGCCTGGTTGGGCCACAATAATGCTGCGATTTTATTTAATTTTTATGGGGTACTTAAAACTTCCGCTCTGTATTATTTACACAAAAAACGTTAAGATGAGGATCGGATTTTTAATGACGCCAAGGCCGCTTGGCCAAAGCGCGTCATTACTAAAGTGTTTGACCTTCGCATGGTTCAATGAAAGAACATTTTTTTTTCTCCAAGCATTTCGCTCCATAGGAAGCATAGTACCAGGCCAGAGGAAAAATTGCACCCATTGGCAAACCGTTGGGAGCAAGGCGACATTGAAGATCGAGCCCCATACTTACTTCATAGGAGACGGTAGCCCGAACCTCTGGACCATTGCTGCATGCGGTCAATGCAGGCAATAACTAGATACAGAGGTGGGCGAGTTCGACACATACAGTAAACACACTTTGAAAAAAAAAACTATACCTAGACATGTTATCCCTGCTGTCACGAGTATATTTATTCGCAAAGAGGTCCAGAAATCCTCATAGATTTTTTTAAATAGAATACGCTTTGAAGCGCATACATGGCAATGAAAACATAAATAAAACTGCAAACCGTGAAAAGGCTAGACAGTCTAGACTTCAAGATGAAGCGGCGAGTTCTGTGTATGTATGTGTGCGATATGACTTTCAGCGAGAGTTCAGTTTGCAATACTAATGTGACTTTTATCACCTTGTAGGATTTGTTTACTATTCGGTGTGGTCATTAAACGACGCATAGCATTCCCTGATGGTGTGTACACGGCACAGTCAACACAGCCGACGTCACTGCGTATGTTCTCTCAAATCTGCATGTCTGTACGTATAAGATCGGTTCCTCGTCCTAACTCAAGTTGAATAAGGGACCAGGCGCAGTCCAAGCACTGTGCCTAGAAATTCGATGAACCATGTGTTGCGAAGTGTGTGTAGTTTAAGGTAGCCGGCAAATGACAAGCGGCAACAAATTTTCGGACGATACAAGAGCGTTGTCCGCAGGTCTGCTTCGCACTTCGCTGCCGCTGGTCCTCGTTTCCGGCATAACTCAGGTGGCTTCTCTAGTGAGCGAACACGCTTCGCTGGAGGTGTCAATTCCACTGATTTCACTCGAAACGAGCGTCCCGTTTGATTTTATTTGACGGTGCTTATTCCGAGCGAGTCCGTGCAGGTGCAGGCTTCAGACGGCAGCGACTGACTTTCCCGCTTCGACTGAAATCCCTATAACTGGCGGTTGCCATTAAAATACAGGAGAATATAAGTGAGCGCTCACGGCTGTTTCTTTCATTATTTGCCCTTGCGGCTCTTACGCTCTTACCGCATGTAAGAAGGCTCATGGGACATCCCGCCTCTACTGGGATCTGTCAGTCGGCACAGCGGACAACCAGTACGGAAAGCAATAAAAAAAAAACAGAGCCGTAATGCAGCGGCAGTGTGCCGTATTCACAGAGCTGACTATATGCCTGATAGGGCTGCGTGACTGACTAGCTCGCGAATTCCGGCCAGCAACGGAAGCCACTTACGCCGGAGGTGTTTCATGAATGGCGGTCCCTGGCTCCGCGGGAAGGAGCGGGCCCTTCAAACACGAGCCAGCAGGCCTGAGCGGACGAGTGGCTTCGCCCGCACCGTCCGCTGATTGCACTCTTCAAAGTGACACTTTCTGTTTTCATTCCGCGGAATGCAAATGGCCCTCTCGACTGTAAGCCGGTTAGCCGAGGAAGCGGGCACAGGTGCACCGCGTGGCATTCGGCTGATTAGCGCCAGCAGCCAATGTGGGAGACACGGAATTTCCATGGAAACATGCGGAACTTATGAAGCGCACTGGACGTGTGGAGAAATAAGCTCGTAAGCCGTGTGGTCTTCTTTTCGCGTGTTCCGCGTGCAGCAACTTTCTGAAGAGTAAAATTTCGCTGCTTTCTCGTCGGGGAAGAGAAGGAAACGGTTACGTACTGACATGTAACAGGGGAAAAAAAAAACAAAAGTTATTTGAATGAAATGTCATGGGATTGTGGCTTCTGAATGAATGAATGAATGAATGAATGAATGAATGAATGAAAGAATGAATGAATCGAACACCTATAAATAAAGACGGCGTTGAGTGCATCAAAAGCTGTAGTAGAGAAGTGTAAGAGAATTCGGAGCACAGAGTAGCAAGCTCTCCAACTCATTGACATTCTTCTGTCCAGAGGATGGCATTATACTGCAGTGCGCAACGATAATGAACGACCTCCGCAGGAAGGGGTGAATTCATTTGCAGTACACCTTAATTTGTGCGCTTCATCAAGAGACAGCGTCACGCTGTTGAGGCAGCTCGCTGCAGAGGAATGCAGAAACACCAAAAATTCATCTTTGCATTCACTAGGGGCGCTCTATACTCGTTACGTTTCCTATCACGCCTAACAGATGAGTCTTGTGCTCAAAACTTAGCTATATAAAGGGCAACAGCGACGGACTGCAAACCTAACGGTGCACTTTCGGCACTGTGTACGCAGCGAGAGACAGGCTTTGTGATACGCGCGCGCATTGTTCGTCTGCGTCATTCATTCATGCGAGAGTTGGAAGACTCAAACCCTGCACAATAGGCAGACGTCACGACCGTCGCTAACAGCAATGCGCGCGCCGGCATTCCCTCACCGCAGCCACCGGGGTGTCTGCCCTTTCTAGAAAAAAACGAAACAAAAACGCAAGGAGCTTGCTTTGCAAGGAGGCTGTGTGCACCGCCGTGCGGCTTCCCAGCTGTTACGGTTGGCCACTATCCAAAAAATCTAAGAAGAAAAAACCATCGACAAAATACAAGAAGGCCAGAGAGGTCTTCTCACAGTAACCAGAAGCTTCAGTAGCTTCGAGCTCGAAAAATAAGACTCGATGACGTGACAAGGGAAAATCCACTATAAAGGGGAAACCACTGCAATCGAACAAAGGGAAGTGGATTTCCGAGGAAATAGAGATCTAAGCCCGTCCCGCCATTTTTACGCCACGAATCCATGGTATTCGCGCAGCTCTACGCAACAACGTTTGTTGCCATCCGGGTACAATCACGCGGTGCCTTATTTTTATATGTTGTCGAGCGCACTTGAAACTCTCTGTTTACGTGCTTTGATAATTGGTTAAGAAAAAATGACAGTCGCCATATACTGCCTATGTGAATGCTTTAAGCTAGAAAAAAAAGGGGTGCTCTACGAAATTCTGTTACTTTAGCTCGTTTCTTTTTTGAAAGCATGACATCTCCTCAGCTCCCATTCACGGCAAAGGCAAACATCATTCTAATACCGTGGCGAAGCCGACGCCGAAACAGAAACAAAACCTGAAAATGAACCCGATGCAAAAATTGCCGAAAATTTTCGAACCGCGGGATTCGAACCGACGCCGGCGCAAATTCAACAGCTGTGGTGTGTCACACCACTTGGACATCGCTGTAGCGACAGAAATCATGTTTGGTTAATCTGCAGTTAAAAACAATTATTTTTTAAGATAATGGTTAAAGAAGGGAAGCTCCATTCATTAGATGCCATTTGAAGAACAAAGAGTCGACAGTAACCTACTGTTTAAGGCTAGGAAAAAAACGAGGCTGAACACAGTATTCTAATCAATCCCCTGTAACCTGCCTTGGATGATTGCGCAGGAGTCATATGCGAATGTAAAGGCGCCTCAAAGGTTTCTTTCTTCCCGCGCTTACTTCCGAAATAGAACGTTTAAAATAGTGTCACTCTTCACATCTTTCCATGTTTTTCTCCTTGACGCGGGCATTTGTAGGGTCCGCAGGCATTAACTAGAACTAGACTCTCCCTCAGAATGGAGTGAGCGCCAAGTGACGTAAGGTAGTGAGAGTGTGGCTCAGTAAACACAGACATTTAATGCCTGGGTTTGACCGTGCTGCCGGCCAGCGCCTCTCTGCACCGATTCGGCGCATATTTTGAGCCCGGAGTTCCGCTTTATGCGAGACAGCTTAACGATGTCCGTCCCGACTTTGCGTGTGCCCGCTTTTGTACCGCTACTTCTCGCGCCAAAACCTTTCAGCGCAGTGTCATATTTCGAGGGCCCTAGGGCAGCGCGCCACCTCCTCATGGAGCGAAAGCGCGCAGCTGTCGACCGTCCGCCGAGCTTCGGCGAAGCCGGTATAGCAGTGACAAAGCAACTGCGCAGTAACGCAATACGCAGGCGTGGGTGCTTAAGTCTCAAAAGTCCTCTTCTCGTCCAGAGAAACACGATACAGCTGCGACTGAACTTGCAGAAACAATTACTATTTAAACGCACTACCAGATGCGCGATTCTGATGTATTTGCTTCCGTTACCGCGCCACGCAATCAATGGATGAATATGCGGCACATTTGGCGTTAGCATTTGAAACTTCGCAAATTGTTCTTTCAAAGGATTTCATTTTTAGAGACGGAGGTGATTTTTAATGCCGAAATAAGCACGTCATAGCATTGAGATTTGTGAGCGGAAACGTTCCTGTGCTTTCTTCGAATTTCTATTGCCTGCCAGGAAATTTTTTTTTTCGTGGCAGATTTTCTTAGCTAATGATTCACGTCACAGAGCAATCAAGGAACTAGTTTGTGAACAATGTTCTGCCAGTCGGTTACAAAGTTTGGTAGTCTTAGCATGCAGCGGCCTGCATGGAATGGAAGAATGCGCAAACCACAGACTAAAAAAACTAGTAAGGAAGACTATGATGAACTAAACGAGGTGAATGACCCCGTATATGCCGCCGGCGAGTGGCTGGCATGCGCAATGGCAAAATAATAGGCTTTGGAGAAGGCGTTGTAGTGGGCGAAAGCGGTAAAGTAGTATGGGGCCAGTATAAAGACAGGGGGCGAGGGGGTGGGGAGGTAGGATTGGGCCTCCAGTTCACGTCTAAAGGGGAGATCACTATCACATCAACGACTGTCATCGCTAGTAAGCTAGCGTCGCGAAAAATGCATTGTAGCACGTTTGATTGACAATATGAGTATCGGCAAAAACTCTGCCCTGGTATAACCACCATCGTTTCATGCTTGATTTTACTTACAGTGCCGAGATAGTGTAAGGTGTACTTGTAGGGAGTATTGTTTCGCAAGGATCCCACCCAATGACAATGCGCAGTTGTTTCTGATGTTGTCTTGTATCTCCCAGAAGAATTACGCTAATCAACATCTTTCGATGAGTCATTGTCCATATATCTCAGTGACATTTTCGAGGGAGCAATGGGACTATAAGGGCAGGTTGTTCCACCTATCTATGTTGTCATCATTATTTCTGCAAATCAAAGGCTACGCCAAATTATTAGGTTATCGTTTAACACAAAATTTGTTGGGTGACAAAGTTTGGCGTTGGGCTGAAGAAAAATCAGTAAGGAATGGTCGTCGGGAGGTGAGAGAAAACTAAGATAAAATTTAAAGTCAAGTGCAATTTTCTCCTCTGTGCATGTCATGCTGAAATTCCAGAAACCCCTTTCACAAAACTGCTCAGGTGCGAAAACAACGGTGCTGTCTAACTTGGCTTACAATCATTTGGGCGCCTAGGAAAGTTAAAATGCCTCCCACTAATCCCATTTCGCTTTTCTTCTGCTTTGTTATTTTTTGTTTTGCTTGCTAAGATCTTTTTCTTTTTTACGAATGGCGTGTTGACCGATCTTTGTCTCTGAGGCGGCGCCGCCTGCAGTTTTTAATGTAGCGCTCAACCCCAAATGAGCTTAAAACAAGGCGACAGACGGCTCGCTATTGGAATCCTCTGAAGTGCTTTCATTCTGTTAAAGCGTGTCCTTCATTAATCCGGCGTTGCTCAAAGAGTGGCGGCATTACAAAACTCGCGACTGGTCGAAACGGTGTGTCGTCATCAAAGGCGGGAAAATACGAAATGTTCACCAGTAATAGTCAGTACTAGTACTTACAACTGCACCAACTACAAAAGAATAGAACAGGATTGGAATAAAATTGGCAGGGAATTAGAATAGAATTAGAATATAACTGGAATCGATATGCAATGCTTTCGCATAACTCGCACGTAAGTTTCTTGCGTGCCGCCAGAGATTTTTTCCGTTAAGGGCTATATAAAGACTTCGAAACCTCACCTTTTGTTGCTAAACTTGGCCAGTATGCGTATGGAAACAAGCGCAAACTCTATACGGAATAAAACGTCAATAAAATGGCACTCGCCACATCATATGCGCTGCCGGAAATTGCCGCTACGTGTCGACTGCGCCGGCTCGGAAACATGTATTTCCGAAGCAGGTTGAATTACTAAGTATTGCGATTTCGACGCTGTCAGAAACACTCGCGTAATCATGTTTTTCGCTGGCACGCGGCGCAACACAAATAACAAGAATTCCGAGCTTTGTTTGCGTCGCAAGAGCCCTTTAACCCGGTGCTGACTTGGACGCCTGTGAAAAATAAATGAAGATGAACTTTACTAGAAACAGTGCTCAATGGTGGCCGCCATTTTTCGCTGTTTTTCTTTTGTTTATTTTTCTTAGACTTTACCATTAGCAAGCGCTTCCTTTGATGCCAGGGTCAGTGACACGCATTCCTTACTACTAGCAGCCCTCCAGCCTAAAGCTATCATTGGTAGTGGAACGAAAATATTTAAATTGAAAAAAATATCGTTACAGAATAGGGCTTCTTGCCTTCATTGTACAATATTTACATAGGAAAGTATATTATGGGAATCAACTCCCCAAGCGAAGCCACACGCCCACTATATCCGTGATCTGCAAGTAGGCGCAGTTAGGCGCATTAGTTAGGCGCCGCCCTGCACTGTCGCCTCGTCTCTGTCCGTATGTTTCCTGTGCTGCCTTTTTTCAATCATGTATCAACACGCCCAGGAGGAGGAGAAGGAGGAAAGGCAGAGAGGTTAACCGGAAGAATAACCGGTTTGCTCCCCTGCACGGGGGGAAAGGGTGAGGGGAGAAAAAATGAATCAACCTGAATCAACGCCCTTCTTGACTGTGTACGTCGGTGAGATACGTATTTGGCAGCAGCCCGCGCAGCACCGTATGTCTTAGTGCCCGCACGCTTGACGAGAATTTCAACGACGTTGCGCTTGCGGCATCAAACGGCATACGCGGACTGCAAAAAGCAAGCGTTCACAATATTGCGAAGCATACCGCGTGGCCATCGCGTGCTTGGGCTCGGCGCTGTGTGCTTGTAGTTCTCAATGAATTCCCCGTTTGGGCTGTCACCTTCATTACAGACGCCCACCAAAGAGTCCGGCTGAGCACATGGTTAAGGTTCTTGCGCAGGTCGTATTGAAAGAGCATTCGAGCAAACAGTATTGCCACATTTTTCTTGACTCTGCCAACGAGGAAAAATTTCGCTGCAATTTGGCTGCTTCTTAATAATAGCAAAACGCGTGGTATTGATGTGATTCAATGTGAGCCCTTAAAACATGTTTTAGATATTATGGCTCGCATGCTTACTTATGTCTATATCCTTGCCTTGTCAACAGGATGCATGCTTTCCCAAACTGATGCAGGCACCAGAGTTCATTGCATTTTTTAAAAATGGGAATAAAACAGAAAAATCCAGTTATAGGACGATATTTATTTTGCCAATTTTTTCCAAGGTTATAAGAAAAAATAATTTTAAGAGGCTATACAAATTCTGCAGCAAATTCAACTTACCGTGTTCATCTCACTACCACGTTCTTCGAGGGAGCTCTTCTGAAACTGGTTCATTTGTACAAACAAAAAATAATTCGAAAATTAAGAGGAATGCACTCGAACATTCGTAAGTTTTTCAAAGATCTTCGATCACCTCAATCATCACTACCTAAGAAGCTTGAATAATGTGGCGTACACGGCAAATCACATCTCCTAAAATATGATCTCTGCAGTACCGTTTATAATGTAGACAAAAATAAAAAAAGTTTCCTGCTTTGAAGAAATCATTACAGGGCTTCCGCAGGAAAATGTTTTAGGGCCATTAATATTCATAACTGCGAACATTATACAGCAGTTTAAGATAAAATATTTATGTTGCAGTTCAAATAACTTTCTAGAACTACGCTGCCTCGAACCAAACCTTTCAGCATAGTCCTTTCGTAATCAGTCATCATGGCGCGTTCCTTTTTGCCATACATAACATGGACGCTCGATGGTGGAGTTTGCTGTTCCACAAATACTAAATAAAAATTTTAAATAGGGAAATATGCGTGATAAAAAGTAGCCTACGTGAAATTTGTGGCGCTCTTATAACATAACCCTTGCGCTTAGGTACGCCTATACAATTTTGCTTGTACTGCTTAGCTAAAATTTTATGACTATATTTTTCTGTGAGAAATAGAGCATGGTATTATTGGTCTGGTCAATAAATATTTTTATATTTGTTATCTAAGATAGTGTATCCGTTCTTTTGAATTCTTTTTCTCAACTTGTATCACTGCATGCACAGCTAATTATGATATAGGGTCCATCACTACAGCTATTCTTCCCTGTTCCATTAGTGACCATATGGCAATATGTTGTAAGGTTGACACTAATCCGTTTAATACAACAGAGAGCCCTGCGATGTTTTCTCAGTTGATTTCACAGAAAACACTAGACTCTTTCCGTACAGAGTTAGAAACTACAAGCTGGGACTACATCCGGAACATTGCTGATGCAAATGCTGCATATGAAGCGTTTATGGGTCGTTTCTTATGTATCTATAAAAAGCATTTCGTTCGTAACGAACGTGTAAAAAACAAAAATTATAAAAAACCTTGGATGACCCGTGAACTTCATAAAAATATCCATAAAAAAGATCGACTTTTCAAAAAATTTATGAATTCCCGCAATGAGGCGGACCTTCTAGCTTTTAAACGTTTCCGTAATGTTTTAAATAAAGAACTGAAAAAGTGCAGGGACGCCTACTACTTTCGTTACTTTTCTATGTGCTCAGGTCGAATGAGTGAATTATGGAGTAAAATGAATGCTCTTATGGGACGTGGGCAGGAAGAAGATTCCGTAGTAGAGATTATACATGACGGAAAAACGCTGAGAGGGGACGCAATGGTTAATGCTATTAACGAGTTCTTTGTTAACAGGAATGTGACTGCACGCCCTTCAGGAAACAACACAATGCAAAGTACAGCTAACACCAATACTTTTTTCTTAGAACCAACCGACATTCAAGAAGTTTGCTCTGTGTTTGCAAATTTGAAAAATTCGCGTAGCTGCGACGCTGACGATGTGCAAATTAGTCCAGTGAAATATGTCCTTGACGTTATAAGTCCCATACTAACCTACATATATAATCTGTGCCTTTCAACTGCAGTTTATCCAACAAAAATGCAAGTGGCTCGAGTGATTCCGCTATACAAAAAAGGGTGATAACCGAGATGTTTCGAACTACCGCCCCATATCAATATTGCCTGTGTTTTCTAAAGGTCTGGAAAAAATCCTATTCAAACAACTTTCACGTTTCTGCCACAAATATGATATAATCACAAAATCGCAGTATGGCTTCCAAAAACATCGGTCCACAGAACTGGCACTTCTTGATCAAACAGAATACATTTTGCAAAACTTCGAGGATAAAAACTACGTTCTGGGGATTTTTGTTGACTTTACGCAGGCTTTTGACAACATTAATCACTCTATTCTTTTTGATAAATTACATCACTACGGTATCAGAGGACATGCACTTAATATGTTAATTAGTTATCTCTCTCACAGAAAACAATTTGTTCAAGTAAGCCATTTAATATCTAATCAGAAAGCAATAGTCGCAGGCGTACCTCAAGGAAGTATTCTTGGTCCCTTACTCTTTAATTTATACATTAATGATATAGTATGTATATCATCTGACCTGAAGTTTGTTATATATGCAGACGACACTAGTATATTTGTGCCTTCATCCTCTTGTGCTGACGCGTTCGTTAAAGGAAACATAGCCTTAAAAAAGTTGGAAGCTTGGACAGACAGTAATCAACTGAATATTAATACAAAAAAAAACAAAAGCAGTAATTTTTCACCCTAAGGGTAAGCAGCTATCTACCGATTACGATCTTCTGTTTAGAGGTACAAGGATTGAGGTCGTCGAAATAATAAAGGTATTGGGCGTTTTCTTTTCCAAGACGTTGCAATGGGATGACCACGTAAACCATATTTTGCAGAAATTATGTTCCATAACAGGTATACTCAGTCGAAATCGTTATGTCTTTCCAATGTCTGCAAAACTAGCCATTTATTATGCCTTATTTTCTTCTTACATGAACTATTCTCATTTAGTCTGGGGCACAACGACCGACAAAAACCTTAGTAGTATTTTAAGGATGCAAAAAAAGGTTTTACGGATCATTAATAATTTGCCTAAGTTTTACTCAAGTAAATTTATCTTCAGAAATCTTAAGGTCATTCCAATAACTAAAATGTATCATTATAAACTCCTACGCGAATATAAACTCAGCATCAAGGAAAATCAAAGGCTGTTTTTGGACATATCGAACTTAGAATTAATAGGCAACGCGGCCTACAATACGAGGACAACAGACCGTTGGAAAGTGCCAAAATGCCGTACGAACTATGGGTTTCAGAGTCTTAGGAATAACCTGCCTCGATTACTAAATGAACATATTAAAGCGGGAACAGATATTTTAGGACTAAATTTCCGGAACCTGAAGGCGTTGTTTTATTAATTTGCATGTCCCTAATACACACCACACATTTCATAAACAAAACACCTTGTACAGATATTTAGCCACTGTTTCATTATGACTGCATGTCTTTATTTCCCGACCGTTCCATGAGCTTGTCGCCATACCTTTCATAAAAATGCCAAGTTATAATTTTGTTTGTCTCTGTATATTTCTGTATATTTTTTTCTGTACATTTGTTTCTGGATTGTGTTGCTTCGTTGCCGTCAATGCCAGGGGGGACCAAGATTTTTTTTTCAAGCCGTAAAGGAACGGCTTTTCTTCTTGGCCCCTTTCACAATGTGTACGTCATGTTGTGAAGAACAAATAAAAATGAATGAATGAATGAATGAATGAATGAATGAATATTGCACCAGTTGTTTAGCACGCTCTGTCATCTTCGTTGTGTACCTTGTGCAGGGGTCAGGTCTCCATTAAAATGAAATGTCTTTCTTTTTGACTGGACCAACCCACATTGTCCTGGTGTAAATAAAGGCTCGACTGGACTTGAATGAACCGAAGTGCCTGTAGGTCACCGTGCTAGAATAAATAAGGAAGCGTACTGTATTGTTCAGTCTAAATAGTGGGGCAAAGTTTGCTTGCATTCAACGTTTTATTCGTTTACTGTCTGGCCGACTGCCTGCAGGAGCAAAAAAAAAAACTGAAGTTCCTCTCAATAAGCTTACTTCTCACTTGTCCTTAGTTATACGTACCACCAGTAGTTCAGAAGCTTCCCCGGTACTTCCTCAGCCCGTCGTCGACTTTTTGCAATTTATCGCGAGAGGAGTTAGCTGCACTGAACTTTTCACTATGGCATTTCGTGGGCTGCTGTCACACACCACGTCCAACGTTCTCGGACGAACATTCTGAAAATTAGAAAATTGTAAGGTGCTGTTCTTAGCGTTTTTCCTCCATAAAAACGCAGCCGCCGCGGTCGGGTTCGAACCCGGGAACTCCGGATCAGGCGCTCGACTACTGATCCGGAGTTCCCGGGTTCGAACCCGACCGCGGCGGCTGCGTTTTTATGGAGGAAAAACGCTAAGGCGCCCGTGTGCTGTGCGATGTCAGTGCACGTTAAAGATCCCCAGGTGGTCGAAATTATTCCGGAGCCCTCCACTACGGCACCTATTCTTCCTTTATTCTTTCACTCCCTCCTTTATCCCTTCCCTTACGGCGCGGTTCAGGTGTCCAACGATATATTAGACAGATACTGCGCCATTTCCTTTCCACCAAAAACCAATTATTATTATTATTATGTTATGGAAATATTGAAGGTAATGGTCTACTCTTCTGATATGAAGCAAAATTTTTCTTTGAAAGTGTTTCCATCGATCGCATCGAGCAGTCAAGATCGCCATAGAAAACCAATGGGGAACGCTCTTGACGATAGGAGAAACGTAAGGAGAAAAGAAAACTCAAGACTGCCGTTTGGTGATTTACGCATATATTGATTGTTATAGCGAAAACTTGCATTATATAAAATATTGCGTTCATAAACGGCTTCGCACTGAAAAATGCTTTCGGCCAAAATTGTTGGGGATGATACGCCGAAGAAACCTGATGAGGCCTTCGTCGTGCCAGTATCTTGTGATATTTTCCTACCAGTCATGAATATTCTTGCCAGACTTGCGAGCTTTGCACATCGCCTGGAGTGTCCACGTTGCTGTGGCACTTCGACTGTGGAGTACAACCGCGTTTTTGTTGTTTTTATGTTTTTATTTTCCACTAACCGTAATTAATGGATCTATGTCTCCTGGTTATTCGCGGGTCTAAGCGGAAATATGTTTAAATTCAAGTTGCAACTTACCCGAGAACGGAAGTCACACATCTCAAACAGCACGTGTCTTGTCGAACAAAATCCGTAAAATGGGTAACAAACCAAAATAACACTGCTGTCCATCCGTTTAATGCTACGAAATGATTTAAAATCGCATAAATTACTACGTTCAGGGGAGCATTGTCAAGCTGAGTAAATAAAGCGTCTACTAGATTGCATAAATAAGAGTTTGACGAAGATATTAGTTCGCAGCCTGCTACGAGAAACGGCAAGATATACCTATCCTGTCAGCCATAAGAATTAGAAAGAGTTGCCAAAAAAAAAAAAGAACTCTTCGAGTTGACTTAAAATTAGGGGCTAGCTTTACGTGTGCCGACAGTGAATTCCGAACTAGTGCCCCAACAGATTTCATAAGACTATTCCCGTAAAGCGGGTATCTACGTGACGTCACGGACACTATTTTGTTGTACGACACACCGCGTCAGCTGTGTAAGCCGGAGTGGGTGGCGGGCGATACGCCGATCTATCCAGCCCGTGGTGTTTCGCTATGCTTTATGTCCAACGAAACAGCAGCCACTGTGACCTCGGTGCATGCTCCCTGTAGATTACGAGATGCAGACAGATTGAGATTCTGGTTAGCTGCACCTTTTGTATTCCGGGACTGAATTTTAAATAAAGAGACCGGAAACGGATCATTAATTACTCTAAAAGAATTTGAGCAGTTTTTAATTTATGCAGTAAGGGTACTGGTAGCACGCGAACTGAGTTAAACAAGTACATGCTACACTGAGTACTCAACAAAGAACGTCGTATTTTTTAGTGAACGCTTTTGCAGACGGATTACAGCTTCCAAATAAGTGACAGAGGTCAATTCTTTGGAAGCCGCCGCGGTGACTGAGTGGTTATGGCGCTCGGCTGCTGACCCGAAAGACGCGGGTTCCATCCAAGTCGGGGTGGTCGAATTTTGATGGAGGCGAAATTCTAGAGGCCCATGTAATGTGCGATGTCAGTGCACGTTAAAGAACCCCAGGTGGTCGAAATTTCCGGAGCCCTTCTCTACTGCGTTCCTCATAGACTGAGTCGCTTTGGGACGTTAAACCCCCCATAAACCAAACCTAAACCAATCACTTACTTGGAGGTCCAAACACTATGCACACTAACATAGGCGTCTCTAAAAAAACGACAAATAAAGAATGCGTAGAATAGCACAGTTGAAAAATTCACGCGCCTGAAGTAAAATGTGTATGCCAGAGATAGAAATCAGCACAAGTGTGAAGAGGAGAAGGCACATAAAACTGGGCGTGCCTCAGCGATTACGGAAGTAGTGATAGAACGTCATTGCCAATTGGCGTGAAGCAACCATTTGTGTGGTAAGCACACCATAGAAAATGACCCGTGCGTCATATATGTGCACAGCTGAGCAGTTTCGTGAACGCAAGCACTACAGTGACTTCAGCGTGAGGCAAACCCGGGAAACGCTCACTCGAACTCTGGTTGGAGCGCCCCGCGCAGTAAACACGTACCACGCCGCGGTTTGTAGCGGTTAGCGTACGTGACCGAATCGTTGAGGAAGTGCATTTCACTTATTTCTTTTCTTTTTATTTGTATTTGATATACGGATAGTGACCGAACTCTCCCCGCATAGAAGACCCTGCCACGTGGGCCGCTGGAATACGGCGGCTTAGTGACGGCCGCGCCTCATTTGGTAGTTTAGTCCCCAAGTCTTCAAGGTCGTTTGGTCCAGCAGTGCATAGAGCTCTAGTATTCACGAACCCGGAGAGAATAATTTCTCTGGGACCTTTCATTTGCTGTATCGAGTGTGCTGCGAAGGGTAGGCTTCATATTCGGCTTGGCTTCTGTGTGATCGAAAAATGTTGATTAAGCTGCAGAGATGTCACTTCTTCTGGAGGCAAACATCCAATAATTTTTTTTCAGCAGCGCAAGGGACAAAGGACGAGACACATGGACAGACACGGCGCTGAACTCACAGCTTGTTTTACTGAGGCGAATTCCACTTCTTAAATGCAGTGGCAACCAATCTCGAATGAAAAAAAAAAACACAGATACGCAAAATGGCGAGAATGACAGTTCCTGAGCACAGGGCTACAGTGGCAAAAGACCAGCTGCACACGTTTTCCTATTATCACCAAGAAAACGCAGTTCTTTTACAGACAGAGCTATTGAGGCAACACTTACGCATTCATCTTTGAATCTATGGATCTATGGAGTGGTACCTTTGTCCGTTGCGCTGCTGGAAAACAATGTCACACCAACTTGCCCAAGCTTCTACAGTATCCAATAAATGATTGCTAATTTCAAAACGCTTCAACAACAGGTACTTATCTGCATCGATTTTATTAAATAGGCGTAAAGAATATTTAAAAAATATTTTCTCCTGGCCCTGTTGGGGGCAAAGCTCCAGTAGAATTCAGAAACATCCAAAAATACTTTGCAGATTATGGGACTGTAGGAGTCGCATTTTGATCAATATTCCCAACTCACAATATTCTGCGTTGTGCCGCAGCTACGGTTTTCAAGCCGAACTATATTTTTGGCGAAACAGTGCACAAGTGAATTGTGAAGTTTGCATTTCCCAGAATTCCTACGGTGTAGATGAAGAGCTCTTCAGAGAGGCAGCATACCAGGTGTTTCAGGGAAGCTGATCACTAATTTTTGAAAATAGGGTTTTTGAGGTAAATAGAAGTTTTTTTTGTGGCATAGTAACACCAGTGTTGGCGGACGTCACAAAAGATGCGAATTATGTTAACTAGTAAAGTCCTTACTAAATTCTAATAGTTAACTTTTTAATGGTTACCGATAGGTCCCTGATTGCAAGTAGATATTTGTAGCCGGCAGTTAATGACAGACATATCAGTTTCTGTAACTTCGAAAACGCGATTACCCACGCCGCTATGGCTCAACTAATTCTGACTACATCGTGCCAGAAATACATGCGTTTCGAAAAGCATGCAGGCAAAGCAACAGCTCCAATGCACGTAACTAGTCGAAATAGCCAAATTTTTGTCGATCCACAGCGCCGAGGGCAACCTCGTTTTCAAAATTCTAAAAACTAATACGGCTGTTACTAACGGCCTCCTGGAAATCACTAATTACAATCAGGTGTGCCTATCGGGTAATAGGAAAAAAGTTAAATATTAGAATTTAGTTAATCCCTTTACTAGTTGACATAAATATCCTGTTTTTGGCGTCCCCCAACACTGGTATTACTATGTGTCAAAAAGCTTCTCTGTACTTCAAAAATTCTATGTTTAAAAATTAGTAATCATCTTCCCTGAAACACCTGGATTACAATGGCACCTCTTTTCTTCCCAGCTAATTCAGAGAAACCATGCCGCAAGGAATTAAATGCAGCTAATGGCGCTAGTTAGCAACGGCAGTGACAATGACTCACGTAACGTGAGCCATGATGTGAAAAATAGCGAAAAAAATTATGTGAGTGTAACCAAAGTAAACTTTTGGTAACGTATGGCATGGTATACTCGGTTTAACGTTCTAAATTGACATCCGGATTAATCTCGACAGCTGATGGACAGCACCCACGAACAGATCCGAAGCTGAACGGCGCCCGCTGACGCAATGGCACCGCGCTTTTCATTTTTTCTTCTAAAATCAAACTGCCCGCCATGAACCGAAAAAAGTTATTCCGGTTGTCATAATCTCGCCACCTAAAAAAGCAACATGGGCATGTTTGTGCTCATAAATGGCGGCGTGAGCGTGTTTATGCACATATAAGTGTGACGTCTTTCGGCGTAGCCTACGACTCCGGGAAGACGCCACCAATGCCGCTGGACCAAAAGAGGAAAATTAAGCAAAAGGTTTCGAAAACACAACCTTAGAATTACTTTTTAATTCACTAAACCGGGCCATGACCCTAAATTGACTCACGAGCTATTAAAAATCTTGAGATATGCAAACAAGTGCCAGTCAGGATGCTGTTGAGTGTCACAAAAAACTACGTATGGAGAAGATTCTGCGGCAAGTTTACCCCGAATGACTTTTCCATGATGTGGAAGAGGCGCACAAAATCGCAGAAAAGCACGATTCCAGACGCTCGCACGCGCTGAAAGCGACTCGGCCAGCAGTGGAACACTGCCTGTCACGAGGTACTCCGAAGAGCCGTCTCAGTTTTTACCCTTTTCTTACCGCGTTGAATAAACGATATCATAATCAATGTGTCGCTAGGAAATCAAGCCAATTGTGCTGTCCTTTGACGCTCTAAAATGTTCCAATAGAAACTTTTCGCATAATTCTGGCGAGCTAGTTTTTCAACATTTAAGCTTCACTCAGCGAATATTCTAACTGAAGTATTTACTAAAAACTGCTGCTTTCTCGAGGCTGTCGCCACAAACATCGCTGCAGTTTTATGGCCGCCGCGGTCAGCAGTCTAACTTCTTAAACTAGTGTCTCGTAACGCGGGAGACACTATGTAAATTGATGGCTCAGTGGTTATGGCGTTTGGCTGCCGACCCGAAAGACGCGGGTTCGATCCTGGCCGCGGCCGTCGAATTTCCATGGAGGCGAAATTCTAGAGGCCGGTGTACTGCGCGATGTCAGTGCACGTCAAAGAACCCCAGGTGGTAGAAATCTCTGGAGCCCTTCACTGCGGCATCCCTCATAGCCTGAGTCGCTTTGGGACGTTAAACCCTCATAAACCGTAAACCATAAACCATTAATTGGTGGTGTGGGCAACGTCGGAAGGTGACTGATTCCTTCTGTGCGAAGTCACCTATCTCAAACTTCAACACGCAGCGAAACTAGCGGGGGCGTCGTGAAGAGCGTACTCAAGGGCAAAATTACAAAAAAAAGACGCATTTCACTGCTCCATGGGTCAGTGTCCTCTTTTCCAGAGCCAGCTGTAAACGCCGATTTTCTGTGCGCCCCGAAGTGCTGAGGAAAGGGGACGTAAAGCCTCGGCAGTGAAAAGAAGAAAAAAGAAAGATAGCAATCAAGCGGAGGCGATTCGCAGAAAACCTTTCTGGCATCAGGGCTACGGTGCGCGGCTGAGCAAAATGAATGCCTGTGGGGGCGGATACTGAGCTAGTGACAGCTATATTGAAGTCAATGGCCGAGCACTTCAGTCGTGGGCTAGCCCTAACGCTGTAGTGCTAATGCACTGCACGGAAATTAAACACCGCTGACAGTTTACGGAGTGTTTTAGGGCCAGTGGGTGGGTTAACAGGGGGTGAAAGACAGCGTTTGTACGAGTGAAATGAGCAGCACACTCGGATAGATAAACCGCTGATGTTTTCAGTGCAATATGCCCGCAGTTACTGATTCTTTTTTCCTAACTGTCATCTCCTAAGACTCCTGCACGACCGAACACTGAGATCAAAACCGCCAAATTCATTCCATTTTCCTTCTTGTACGTTCGTCTTGTCCTCGAAAGCTTGCCATCCTCCTCAGCAGCCATAATATTCTCCATTTCTTTTTCGTCTCGTCGCCGTTTAAGAGACCGCTAGGCTGTAGGCCACTGTGTTATGCCTCAAAGAACTGACTGATGCCCCACGCGTTTGAGGCGGCCTCACGCACTGCGCGTGCATGCGGGTACTGCCATACTCCGGCGTCTTCTGTTTCTTTTTTTTTCTTTCTGCAGCGTCAGCCTTAGTTCCCGGTATCCCAATTCCCAGCAGACGTGCTATACTTAAGCGAGAAAACGAAGCCGATGATTCAGGGACATCGATCATCGCGCGGCGTTTCAGTAAGGGGATCCATGCCTCATGTGCAATCGCACGCCTGCGCGAGCGTCGAACGCATTCTTCCTTTTCCGTTTTTCTTCTCTTGATACAGGACGACGTTTGCAGGAACGCGTTCTATTCCATCAGACTGTGTCGAACGGCCAGCGTTCGTTACATAACAAGTTCTGTACGTGAGCGGCGTCGCTACTCGCGGGTTTAACGCGAACCTCCAAGAGACGGCTTCGTACGCAACGAGTAGGACGTACGAAGCCACTGCTGACGCCGCTTACGTTAAATGCAGTGGCCTGAAGTAGAAGCTTCCGTGACCCGCGGTGGCTGAGTGGTTATGGCGCTCGGCTGCTGGCCCGAAAGACGCGGGTTCGATCCCGACCGCGGCGGTCGAATTTCGATGGAGGCGAAACTCTAGATGCCCGTGTGCTGTGCGGTGTCGGTGCACGTAAAAGAACCCCAGGTGGTCGAAATTTCCGGAGACCTTCACTACGGCGTCCCTCACAGCCTGAGTCGCTTTGGGACGTTAAACCCCCATAAACGAACATATATACCTGCATGCGTGGTTTATAGTGCACGCTGGATTTTTCTTTCCATTGACAGCTTTGCACATGCGCGCCAGATTTTCAGGAGCAGTGAACAAGACGCGCCCACACCACACTTGCTCCCAACTTTTTTGAGCCGATGCAATAGCTAATGCACGTAAGGGATAGTCACTCACCTTTCCCTTACCCAGCTTCTTTCAGCCGGCAAAACAGCACCCACCAGTACTGGTCTCTTTTAGAAGACTTACCGCAGCGGCTATCACTGTCTCCCGAGGAAAACCAGCTTCGGCCAGCCGCTCCACTTACGTCTGCAGGCTTTCTGCAACTTTGTGAAAACATGACCTATCGAGAGCACCGCGCAGGCAGTGTTTAGCAATATCTTGCTTCACTAATAACCAAGTGGCACGAATATCCAAGCCACGAATACCCAAGCGACATCCCTCGTAAGTTAATCACGGACACCGGCTTCCGCTTCATCTCGTTGTCGCTGGCTCTTTGTGTCGCCTTAAGTGTTGCTCTGCATTTTGAACTTCCGTGTCATCCTAACTTTCCTGCAACCACCTGCTAGAGTTATGCTCGGGATTTTTCGCTCACAACGCCGACACCGGATTTTCTGCACAATGGAGCTTTTAAAACTATCGCGCTATAATCCACATATATAAGTGCGACGCCCTCCATACGTATAATGCCAGGTAGAATTGAATTTTGTAACAAGGAAAACGAAGAGATATAGAATGCAGAGTAATGTAGAGTAAGAATGTAGAGCCAATTATTTTAAAAGCAACATTGCATAATACCAAAATAATTAAGAAATAAAGTAAGATGCAATGAAGGAGAGAATATAAAAAACGGTAAAATGAATTGGAGAGAACGTGGTTAAATCGAAGAGGACAAAGAAAAATAAGTGGAAAAAAAGGAGCGTCGTCCTCACCGCCTTCCCAGCCAAGTGAACAAGCTCGATGTGACCTTGTCTTTAATTACAAATAAGTTCTATCCCCGTATAATATGACTTAGAAGCACATGCTTTATTCATTCGACTGGAGTGCAGAAAGGAGCTGCCTACGAGACCCTTGATATATATTCAAAAGGCATTCACTAACATGTGCTGTTAACCAGCGTCAACATCGTCGGATCCAAGAAAACAGTCGTCAGACAGCCGGTTTTTTTCTGACATTTTTTTTTCGCTAACTTACTGCTCTTCCGTATAGTAACATGGATTGAGACTAAATTACTGCCTGAAAGGAGCGATGAGCAGTTAAGGAATGCAGGCGCATGTCATTTTAGCCGTCCCATCGGAGCGAGCGAGGGGAAATATTTTTTTTACTCATGTATGAAGTTGTAGGAGACTGGCGGGTAGCGTCCTCAGGCCAGGGCTTCTACAGCGGATGCCGCAATCTTCGTCCAGTACACCATTCTCGGTTGGTACCCGTGCTCAGAGCTGGACAGGATCGCTTCCAACTGCTCCAACGTGTGATTATGTATGTTGGGTGCCGCCGTATTTCTTTGGTGCAGGCCCATGCAGCCGGATACAGTGTAAGTTCACCATCTGTCGACTTCATTCACCTCATGGATCAAGCTCTCGGTGCAGTCTCTGAATTAGCTATTTATATAAAAATTAAGTTTTTACGCATTATTTATGCATGCTGGAGTTTTAGTGATGATTTTTTTTCTCTGCAGAAATTGAAAATGAGAGACGGCAGGACCGTGCTCTACTGTACTGAACGAAAAGTAAAGTCGTTGAGATCCGAAGAGGCTATTGGAATACAACACGGCGAATTGGCGAGCTAAATTTGGAAGAAAACGCTGCTCTTATATGCGGGTGTTAATCATGCATGAAAAAAGTCCGGGGTACTCTAAATACAGCGAAACATTTGTGTTTAGAGGATCCTTGAAATCAGTGGTGAAAACACGTAGTTGAGAAGCTTTATGCGATACCTGTATGACAAGCATAGCCTATCCTACGTGCCACAAAAGGAGTCCTCCTGTTTTTCTGATTTACGTACAAGACTATGTGCGCAGTCTCCAAACTGAGAGCGAACCGAAGAGACTTTGCAGTCCTTTTGCCGAACCCACAAGAGATGTTGACCACAAACAGAAATATAAGGTCTGAGAGAGGGCCTGAAAAAAAAAATCAAGCGAGAAAGCTTACAAGAAGCGCAATAATAATAGTAATAATAAAAAACGGACACAACTGCATACATTGCGCATCTAGCAGCGCGGCTTTCCAGAAACTCCTGTGAAATTACAAACGGCCGAACAAAACAACCCACCCAGGAAGCTCAACTGAGGGGCGCCCAACAAAAATGATTGGAACTGAGAGGGATATCTCTAGCGTTCGAAAGCAAATATGAGGGACGCCTTGCGTCAAGCTGTGAAGCGGTATCAAAAATAAGATATTTATTTATTGCTTCAGCGTCATTGAACAACAAACACAGGTTAGTGGATGAACGTTTGAAACAACGCAAGAAAAAAAAAAGAAGAGGAGAAGCTTGGGGTAAAGAGGAGTCGGGGGCAGGAGGCGCAATCAAAGTAACGTCGGATTGTTGGAAAAGACATTGACCCGCACTCTACGAAAACACGGCTTCTGAAAATCACCCGCAGACAACAAACGACACGATAACTCAGTGCGTTTCAGAAATAAGCACGAAGTGATGTGGGCCCCTGTGAAGTGGAAAAGAAGAGAAAGTAAACTAAAAAAAAGTTGCAACTCAAATTCATGGCTTCCGGCATTCATCTTTGTCTCACAACCTTCGTTTGAGAACGTGAATTCACTTTATGTACATTTGCAAACGAATTATTTTGACAGCTCTTTAGTAATAGCAGAGCAACAGAATATTCCGCATAATCGAAATAAAACTCTTTCGGTGTGTGTTCGAATATTGGCTAACGCAGGTGTTAAATCTGAAACAATCTGCACCAATCAACAATATCTGATTGCAGAAATCAACACTCGTTAAGTACAATGAAAAGCTCGGGCAAAATACACATTAATATGACGTGGAGTGGACGCTGGCCTTCTGCTTTTACCCATGATGGCGTTCCATTGGACTGGTAGATTCACAAGAGGAGATTTCAAGTGGGTGGTCATTGTGGGCAGTGGTGCTCCTCATATGTGGAAGACTGGGTGCAATGTTTATGCATGCGCTCACGACATTAGAAGAGGCAACATCTACTGACTAGGCTCAAAGCGAACACGACACGTGACATACAGAGGCCGTGGGTGTGTTGAAGCGCCGTTCTTACCCTGCATTTTACTGGAGACAGCCAGTTCTAGGAGCTTCAGAAGGCGCAGATACCGGGCGCACCTTGCATGGCAGAGAACTCCACGTGACCACCCTCAGTAGATGTGTAGAGGAGGTTGGGGATAGTCGGCTGCGGTGTATTCGCGGGTATGAACGAGAGAGGCACTGCGGGTGCGATGCGGCGTATGTCAAGCCGCGAGAGACAAAAAGGTTAGATGCGACGACTAAGTGAAATCACTAAGAAAAATAACGGCACTCTTCTTGCGGCTGTCCTCCGCTTCCGACACTTTTAGGAGGTTAGGCACTGGATAAGCGTACCCACCGTCGGCGCATGGCATGAGAAAAGAACACAAACAAAAAAGCGCCTCCATTCTGAGTGCGCCAGAGGAGGATAGAGAATGAGATGTTTAACGGGGCTGGCAGGAGGGGCGATTGGGGCAGATAGGGGGCGAAAGGCGTCTGGAAAGCTCAGGAAAGGAAGCCTGAGTGCTGTGTTTGGGTCCAACACGACTATTTGATGTGGCAGCATGCTCTCATGGACGATTGCTTAGATTCATGGACGACAGCAAAATCTCTGAGAGAAATCCCAATGATCTTGCTCTTTTCGTTTTGTATGAAGGGTTTATTCTCGTCCTTGTAAGTTTTTGGTCCACACCGACGGTGGGTTATTTTACCTCTCGGCGATGCTTCCGCGGGATCTTTCAACCTTTTCAACAGACTGTATTGATTGGTGTGCGAGCAGTTAAGCCGCTTAATCCACACAACTTACCCAAAAAGATATTTCGTTCAAACTAGAAGAAAACACCTTGTCGCATTTTTTGTTTTATAGAGAGCGACGTAAAGCTTCATTGCACAAAGTGTCTGCTTTAGCCACTCTTCTCGAAGTGTCTCGATTGCCTCAGTCTCGCCAACTCCTTTAACAATTCTTCTTTTTCAAAGCCAGACATGTAGACGCCGGTGATGAGGATGCATTTTGATGGCGGAAGGGCATCTGTGGACAAAGAGCGCCATGTCACAAGATGCTTTCGTCTACACAAGAGGGGGTCAGAGACACATTTTCCAAACATTTTCACCAGAAAAAAGCCGAGCACCAGGGAGGGGAAGCTTCTACCCATTGTATCACCGGTGGGTACCCGGCGGAACTGGGGATCGAATCACGCACCTCCCTCATGCGAGGGAGGCGCATGCTCAAACCACTAGCCCACCGTTCTCTTGTGCAGCTTATACCCAAGGCCGCTTTTTGCTACTGCAAGAGTTTGTTTTAGTACATAAACGGTGAAATGTTCGTTTTTAGCGGCTTGGTCATTGAAAATGTCTCTCTCCATTTCGCACAAACTTTCATCTTACGCGCGACAACACCGGACGTATCAGTGCTCACTTCAAGAAGAACGTTTTCTTCCTTTCCTTGTTTCTTCCCTGTTCGTTGTGTGCTCAGCGTTCTCATCTTCCGCGTAAGACGACCGCTTCTTTTCTTATGTCTGCTCTTCCTTACGCTGCCGGGTTCCGAGGCGGTGGGCGAAGCATCACGTCTCTCGGTCGTTCCGGTGATGCAGGCTCCACTAAATTGCACGCTGCTCTGCTGTGCGCCCCGGACAACGCGATACCATCTCCGAGGCGATGGCGCCTTATCGAACTGCCGAAACACCGCCCAGCTAAGGCTGGGCCGCCGACAGGAGTGAGTTCCTGCTGTTTCGCCTCCCTCCATCTCACGGCATTGAGCTAACAGTGTGCCCACCGCAGTGAGGGTGGTCCACACAACTTCGATCTCTTGCCCCTTGCGTAAAAATTTCATTCGCTAATGTACCGCGTGCAATTCGCCGACCACTACTTGTGCGTGAAAGGAGCGCCAAGAATCAGTCTAATTTTACTAGCAATATGCCGTCCTCAGTGCATTTCGCTCCGCACTGACTGTAGACTGTGTATTTGGGTTCGGGCCAAACTAACGTCAGCGCATTTGAGCCTTCGGGCTCTCCGGCGCTCATCTGGGCTCAAGTAGTCTCAAGTTTCCTTATTCGCTTCAGGCAAGTATGTGTATAGACGGTGGATTTTAATGGCGCAGGATGCTTCTTCAGAAAAGGAGAGGATGTGGCCTGTCTCCTGAACCGAGGCGGTAGTTGTCGCTAAAATTAATCGCGGCTGTATCGACGACTGCCGACGTCTCCTACAGGGGTAAGAGTATTGACGGCAGCGATACGATCGTAGTACTTATTCACAACCACGAAAACATTACAGCGCCGAATTCCGAAGCCTTTGATCGTTCAGATACGATCTTGAACGTTACTTGGCGTCATCACCAGCTGCAATACAAAAAGAAGTATTATACTGCTACACTTTAAGATTACGATAACCGATCACCGATCACCGAGGCAAGGTTATGGTCATCCCCTGCTAAGCATAAGCTGGCCTTCTGTTGTATCAGTTAAACACAGACATTGCTTAATGATTTATTTCCAAGAATATTCGCGTGCTATTTATCGGCGAAGTTCACCGGACGGGAACCTCTTTTGGTGATTATAACATAAATGGGCTACCCCCCCCCCCCCCCCCCCCTTCACGCCCCTCCTTTTCCCGCAAATGGTCAAGATGTGCGCCACTGCTGCGTAGATAATTTTATCCCCCTTCAGAAAAATAGTACACAAGCGCACATCTCGGATAACACGCTGTATCAGTCACACAGAAACCTTATCTAAATAGCAGAGGCGCAGGATACTTTTGCTGGAGGGCCGAATGCTACAAAAGATTACTGCTTCAGTTCTTCAATGCCTAACATCATAAAAAGCGAGCCCGATGTTTTTTTTAGATATATGATCTAAGTATGAGACGGATTCAGCAAACAATAATAAGAGACACAACAATAACGAATGCGGAGGCGTATCGTGACATTTTAATAAGTCACTAACACGTTTTCTCTACTGAAGTCATGAAGCAGAAGAATCAGAATTAAAATTCATTTTTTATGCTGGAGTTTTCTCTGTGTTACTGAGACTGATGGGAAAAGCTTTGTTTTTGATGCCGATGGGCTCTAAAACGTATATATCGAGCGATATGCTGTAATTATTGTCGCCTTTTCTGGCATACTTTCTTACTTCCCTATCGTGATAAAAGAGGGTTGACTAGAAGACGACCCAAGGTGTTCAAATTTATAAAGACCGTTTTGTTCTTGCGACAAAATTATTGGCTGATTTCTTCATTACCACAAGGCTTCTAGCTTGTCGAAAGCACACTGTAAAACTACATCAATGAATTCTTGGTTGAAGACGGCGCACTAATGAAGTTTAGCGCGGCTTTCGAAGCAATATTTGATCACACCTTACCACATCAAAGTCATTTACTAATTTGCCTAATCTATTCAAAACAACGGGCAAACAATGCCGTCAGTTTACAGTTTACTAATGATATCGATAAGGTTCCCTGCGCGAAATAAATTTTGATGCTTCAATTTATTAACACACGGGATGTCTGCGCGCATTAGAACCGTGTTTGAGTGACGAAACGTGAGTGTAAGATGGCAGCTAAATCACGTGATCATAGCCGTGACACCTCAGGTCAACAAATGTCATCTCACCAAAGTGTGACACCCCACCACTTGAACGCGCGCGCAGTCGTCGAGGCGACACGGCGGTCGGATTACACCGCACACTGGCGTTTCGCTACATATCTACCGTCTGAGCTGGTGCCGAGACTGGTTCCACTTGGGGTGGCTATTGGTGACAATGTTGTGGCCCACCCACATAGCGCAGAGGGTTCGGAGTGGTGGCAAATGAATTGCCACAGTTTGGCACACAAAGTTGTTTTTCGGGTTGAAGCCTGGCATGTGTGAGGGATTCGTACAGACGACCTTTGTTCTTCGAAACCGTAATGAAGGGCGACCTTCGGAGGGCTGTGGCGGGAGAACCAGTGGTTGTAGAGAGATGCGGGTGGTACCAGACGAATCTTAGTTTGGTGATGTACACGCTGATATCCAAATTTGTCGAAAGCATAGGTGAAAAAACCTAGCTAACGCTCTTCATTTGATATCGCATTCGCGAATCATTCGTTTTTTGCTGAGGGTAGTGAGAATATTACTGAGGTGATATATGGCGTGCACACTTGAAGGCTCACTGGTTGCATTTTGCTTAGAGAGATACACAGACTAAATGAGCAGGTTGTGTATAATAGTGGCATAACATATTGGAATGGTGCAGTGAGCAGGGGATGGTTGTGAGCACCAATGGAGGCGTGGTTCCGCTGAATACACGTGAAAAAAAAATGCCCCCTTCTTTTTTTCCTCATATATTATATCCCTCGCAATACGCGTTCTTGACAACTAAATATATTCTGGTTCCACCTCGACTTTCAGTTTGTCCCGAAATATTCATAACACTATTTAGGGCTCCTGTTTTTTTGTTGTTGTTGTAAACTTCTAGGCACAGCCTTGAAAATACCCGTTCTATTTTGAAATTCGGTGCTACTTTTTTGTTCGTCAGGCTGTAGCTCGAATTTGCGTGCATTGCACGAAATCCTCAAACTCAGTTAAAGATATGCACTGGGTCTAAAAGATCCAATCAAGCAGCCAGACTCATATAACACGAACACTCGTGGCTCGACTGTCCTTCCAAAATCACTACAGTAAATTGCATTCCTAACTTTGAAGTACGCGGAATGCAATTCAGGTTTGACTTTTTTCCTCTCTAGAACAACTTGCAATCGATCTGTCCCCTTAGCGTGCATTTCTCCCAAGAAGGCCTAAGTCTAAGACAAGTCCTCTTGTCGAAACAATGGCTAGCGGTCTAAGACCCCCCTCCCCCCTCAACCCTTGTTCACTTTGATTTGCGTTAAGAGCCTCATTTTCCTGCCTTCTGTCTAACTTATTTCACCATCCTTCATGTTAGAACTGACCCCATTAAGCTTTAGTCTTCCCTGTACAGTTTGAGACAGGGAAAGATTTCCTATAAACACTTTCCTGCAAGCGCTAAGGATGGTTAGACAAACATGTATTCATGTAGTGCCTCGTTTATTCGCTGCATTTGCTTATTTTTTTAGTGTCCCTCTCCTTTACCCAAGAGGGCTAAGTATTCGCTCAAAGACAGGGTGAATGAAAGAATAAATAGATAATAAGAAAAAGAACAAAGGTGAAAGAAAAGAAATAAGCCAATTTAACCCGAGGGTCGATTGATTCGCTGCGATGAATCTTGATGTGGTGGTATGAGCTTGCGTTTCTGCGAGCCCCTGCAACGAGACGCCCCACCGTGTCGCAGAGAGTGCATGGGAAGAGAGACCGAGAAGACTGTTTGTGGAAGCTGCAGCGACTGACTTAACAGTCTCCTCTGAATGTATTGGAGCTGACGCTGACGCTGCTTTCGTCACTGTGGTGTCGATAGGTGCGCCTAAATCTGGAGAGGCAGAACGAAAAGAAGGGAGTTAAGGGATATGAACGAGATGAGTATTCGGTTTGCTTCCCTACGTTAAGGACAGGCTACGCGAGGGGCTGCAGTAGGAGAGAGAAAAGAAAGACAACGGTCACTCGGGCACACAAAGATCCTCAGGACATAGTAGTGTGAAAACGGAGGAGTGCTTTGAGGGCTTTACGAGCCGACGACGGTAACCTCAGCGTTTCAGAGTAGTTTGCCCAAACTTTGGCCGGCTGTCTTACGCCTGAGGGCTGTTCAAACCGCATTTATGAACTACCTGAGGCAGTTCCAGGAAACATCATGTATGATCTCTTCGCGACTGCAGCTCTCAAAGGTTGGAATCATCGAGTCAGGAGCACAGAGCAAGCGTAACAAAAACTTTACAGAGATTAACTTTTTGTCACAGGAGTGCGTGGTTGAAGGCGAAAACGTTTGGAGAACCTTTATTTGCGAAAAGTTTGGAATACATGTCCAGCATGAACAAATTGGCTTTTTTGTTCTTTGTTCTTGCCATCTCATAAGTACTACGCAGTCAGACGACGTTTACTTGTACCTCAGAATAGCTCTTAATTGTTCAACCATTCTGCAGGCGCGTGTTTTTTATCCGAAATGGCGGCTACAATGAATATTTCTTATTGCCTTGTCTACCCTGTTGCAAGCACGAGAGTATATTCTGTAAATTTCAGTAAGTGCGACCATTTTCTTGTTCATTACTATTGCTTATAACTTTCAGATCTCGCCCCAAAAATACTCAGCAAAAAACACCACAAAACGTCTTCATTTACTTCATGAAACGGTAAAAGCTTTAGGACACGTTTTATGGCGCTTTTTTCCCCTTAACAACCTGCAGGTTGTATGACCTAGAATAGTAACAGTCTTAGAAATTGTCAATATTTGCGAGACTCTGCTCGCGATTTTCGTGAAATCGACGCCACGCAAACTAGTCCGCTGAAGGTGGATCGGCGCCCAAGACGGCATCGTTGCTTCGTTGCCTGAGTGGTTGGCCAGCGCATTCAGACGTTCTCTCTAAACATTTCTTGGGCGCGCTTTCACACGGATGTTTGCAAGCTAACGAGGTAGAAGAGCTCACAAGTGTCACTGCGTGATTTTCTGCTGCCATCAATATAGAGAGAGCATGCGAACATGAGGCTTACACGCCGCGATGAGGCGCTCGCCGGAACATGGCAGCACAGTTCTTATCAAATACGCCGCCTAAAAACCCGATTTCTCTAAAAACCCGATTCGTCTGAAAAGAAGGGCCTTCGTAAATACGAGGCTCTATATGTTTAAAAATATCCCCGAGAAGATATCAGTAACGGAAACATTTCAAGCGCCAAGAGTTCTTGGGGCTGTCTCTCTAATTGCAGGCGTTATTGCGTCATGTATCTATGGTAACATGGTGATTGCTTGTCCATGGAAGGGGGTTATTTAATGATATTCTAATTCCATATCATACTGATTATTTTTGCAGTTCGATTGCCCAATGCATTGCTGTCTCTGGATTCTGTCAGACAGACGGATGGGTGAAAAAAATTGATCAGAATTGTAAAAAAAAAATGTTTGTATCCTTACACCCATTGCATACAAAAGAACTGAGAGCACCTGCAGATGTGGTTAATTGCTTTGAGAAGACAATGCGCGAAAACAGGCGGGCTCATCGGTCTCGATTTCCATCTCTACACATACAGTTACAAATTTATATACTCACTTAACGTAACAAATCGCTAATAAAGTTTGTGAGCACGCAAAAAGAAAAAGGGTGCAGCTTTATCAGTTAAAATCCAAATGACAATGACCGCCAAATTTCGCTAGCTTTTTTTGTGCGAAGCAACATGGCAAAGCAGCATGGCATATTCCCTATCACATGATCTCGCTTACCTGATATCCTGGTTTTGTCATTCACCCGCTGATCAGAATTCCTCATTGACGGTGTGATTGATTTAAAACTCACTCCAAAGCACGCATCCACCGTCTACCGCTTCACATTCCCGCCGGCTGCTTTCAAGCGCCAGACAGCGATTTCTTCGTTGTTGCTCGTTTACGCCTTTGCACCATCGAGAACAGAGGCTGTCTGACAGACGCGAGGTTGTTTCCGTCGGTAAACAAGCTCGTGTTTATCGTGAAATTTTAAAACAAGCGCGATTCCACATAGGCTGACCCCGGGCGCAGTTCTCCGTAGCACCGTTATACTGAATAAATTGAGACCCTTCCTCTGGGTCGTGCAAATCGCCAGTACATTGTCAGGACAAAAAAAAAAACGAAAAGAGGGCAGGAACCCCGGAACAGTGGGGGGGGGGGGGGGTAACGGGGGCCGTCGTTCCCCCAACAATTTTCCAGAGGGGGCAGCGCCCCCCCCCCCCCCCCCCCTCTTCCCGCTCCAAGTCTCTAACTGCTTGCACTTGGATCGGAGTTCTGACAATTGAAGCATTTCAGTTCTAGGACTCCTATAATGAAAATCACAGTGGGGCTGTGCTACTTGGCTTTGTAGCCAGATGCAAAGCATTTTGTATAACCAGTCATGTCCCAACAGAAGTCGACTGTCTGACCCGTGTACATGATCATGATTAGCGGAATTAAAAAAAAAACTATGCACAAACTTTTTAATGAAATTGATCACTCCTCGTGTGTAGAGCTTTCCATTTCAATTCGTTTTATATTGCCGTGAACCTTTTGCACCGTTTGTTCGTTCGCAATCAAAACCGCCGGCCCGCGGCTTTATCATTGTCCAGACTTAGCTCCATTGATCGTGGCCACGTGCAAATGCTTCCACAATTTTCCAGATTTTTGTAGTTTCTTTTGGTTCTTTATCTAAAAGGTTCCTTGCCAGCTTTAAATTGAGATCTAAAAAAAAAACAGCGCACCTTAAGACAAGGACTGAGGAAGGTATAACGACACAGTGCTGACTTCAACTTCAACTAGTTGAAGTCAGCGCTGTGTCGTTATATCTTCCTCAGTCCTTGTCTTAAGCTGCGCTGTTTTTTTTTTTCCAAATGTGAACTACCAACTAGCCCGTTTGACCACCCTTGCAATTAAATTGAGCGCGGCCAAGAACTACAGGCATTCAGTTCTATGTCCGCCGAGCACGTTTGTGGCTATCGCCGCCGCCGAGTCATTCAGTTCTTAGTGGGCGCGAGTCAGCCCCTTAAACAGCTTCTTCTGGAAGCCTTTTCGTTGTCTTCCTGACTGCTGGAGTGTCGTCACCACAATGTGTGACAGTTTGCAGCAACGTTTCAACATTGAAAAATAAATAATAATAATAAAAATATAAAATTCGTTACGTAATGAGCATTAAATAAATAAATAACAAAATAAACTCGAAGTCTTGCCTCCCCCCACCACAAAAAAAGTTCCGGAGTCCCTGAAAGAGGGCTTGCGAGCTACGCGCGTCCTGTCAAATTACTGCACCGTCGTACAGCGTAAAGAATCGTATCTTCTTGTAAGTGCTTGCACTCAGCGAGTTGTTATTCGGCGACTTGGGTGAAAAACTAAAAGCGGGCTACCCGATAGGTTGAAAATGCTGCTTCAGAAAATTGTGCTCTAGCTACGAGCTCTTCGCGTTCAACGAGGGGTGACTGTCGTGAGTGAGGGAAATCAGCTGGCGCGTCATCCAAAATCAAGTTGAGCTGCGGCTGTAGGGTACGCGAAACCAGTGCTCATTTAGCTAGTGCAGTGCACTCATGCAGCGTATCGACGCGTGAAGTATATGTCCATGGGCTGGCAACACAGCCGGCTGTTTTTGCTTTTCAACTGCCCCTTTAGTTCGCCCATGTTTACTTTTTGAGCGAACGAAGCCTTCAGAGAAGCCATTGTAACCAGAAAAACAGCAAAGCGCAAGGCAAATAAAATACTGGGAACCAGCAGTTTTCAGTCGACGGGCAGGACATGCATAATATAAAAAGCAATGAAAATCTCTGAATTAGTGTTCGTTCGTTCGTTCGTTCGTTCGTTCTATGTGGTGCGAGCGCTGTTTAGAAAACAGACTACTTGCAGCAATAAGCTTCCTCTTTAAAGGGCCGCATTTTGCCACGCCGACGAGTGTAAACTCATTTTTTTTATTACGTTGCAGGTTAGCATCATAATGAACAAAACAAGCGTGCAAAAATACGCTCGTGAGTTTTCGCGAATTAAACAGAGAGCAAAAGAAAAGTTGCGCATATCTTTGCTGCAGCATTTCAAGCCCGGCCGTAGTCTTCGCCATCAAGGCGCCTCGTTTGTTTGACGAAAGAGAGAGAAGAAAGGAGGTGTAAACAAGCATGACGCTCGGAAGGCGTTTAAGTCAAGGAACAACGACCATGGTTTTGCAACTTCTGAGCCACAAGTGGTAATTAACAAGGGCAGGCACAAGAAAAAGAAAAATTTTCGCGATGTGTCACGAGCTCTCGTGGCAGGAAAGTAAAATTTTTATTATTGCTGCTTAGCGATATAATTGTCCTTTCACATATTCGGTTGTGGCACCAGGTCAGAACAGTGATGTTTCAGGACGTAACCGAAAATTCTCTCAGTTGGGCTCAAAAATCCCTATTTCAGTCCCTCTTTTCCCGCAGTATCTCAAAAATTCGGGCAATTTGGGGAAAAAACAGAATAGTTCGGTTTTTATAATTCCGTGAAATTTAGTAAAAATTTGCTCTTCTAAATATATGAAAAGAGGAAAATTCCCCTAATGTAGCATCATTGGCTCAGAAAGATTCCCCCATACGACAAGAAACCATTTACATGCAGTGTTTCTCGGTACATCACCTGGATATTGTTAATCTTATCAGTGAGTATATAGATAGTGTCGAGCGCCAGCCCCGCCAGTCGGTCGTATTGTCCCCGACAGGGGCACTACATTCTGCGCAAATTTCTACCATCATTGACTTTGCCAGGCTCGCGATTTCACTGACTCTGCGCTCCTTGGCAGAAACAAGCGCAGGCATCGAGGACAGCCGACGAAGTGAACAAGACACAAGGCTCTATTTTTCTTTTCTCAAAGTGACATTGTAGCGCATTGCAGCCACTCAAGGGCCAAATTCACGACAGTCCTCACTCGCGAGAGTGATTCGTGAATGGCCGGCACGGTGTCGTCCTCGTATGTCGTGATAGGCCGGCGCAAAGGATGTCGGTCAGTAAGGATGCGTTGCTGCGTTCCTGCGTTACTGTGGGCCTGCAGCGCCGCGAACTAAAACCCGGCTGCTTGGACGCTCGCTCCACAGCTTCCGCGGCGTCGCACGCTCCTTTCAAAACAGCGGCGCAAGTGCCTTCGCAGCTTTCTTGAAAGCGGCTCCATTAAACTTCCGGTTATGACGTTGACGCGTGTTATTGTTTGTCCTCAGCCTTTCGTTTCCATCGTGTTTGCTGGGATTTGAATGGCACCCCGACGTTTTTGTCTAACTGTTGTTTAGTTGTAGCGCGTGGAGTGTTTACCTTCTTTCGAGTGCCACGCAGTTTAAGCTGTGGCTAATGGTGCGAGGAGTATTTCTTTCCTTTATTTTCACTTTTCTTTCCCCCTGTTTCTCTGCGCGGGCGCTATCATCTCCTCTTTCCAGCACGCATCCAGGCGTTGTTCTTTTCCGGAGCGGCTGACAGGCCGCGGATCCCGCTTCCTTAATTCGTGCGCACTGTTACACTTGCGAGAGAGTAGTAATTTAATCCATCGTGCTTCCATTCCTGAGTTAATTAATGCGTTTATTGCTGAATGCTGCCTTTACTACGCAGGAAACTCCTGAGCTATTTAACTGCTCGTCGAAAGGACCAGTGTAATCTGTACGCACGATTCAACGAGATGCGACACCACACAGTGTACGCTGCTCGGTTCTTTTGTCTTGAGTTGAAGGACAAAAACAGTGGCGCTTTTTTTGTTTTACACACGTTCAGCAAACGGTAGTTAAAGGACGCCTTGCATAGCATCACTGGGCACACACAGAGGGCTCGAGTGACTTCCTCGTCAGCAAGAAGAGCAGAATTTTTACTATCTTTTTGTGCCGGCAAAGCAGCAGCGATTTTTGCTATTGTGAAAACTTATTGTTAGATGAAATAGTGTCTCGGCACCACTATTGTCCCAACTGTGTTAAACTCCTGCACTCTGAACAGAAAGAAGTAAAAAGAGAGGACAGTTTACTCCCTTTTCACTCCCATAGAGGCGTATTCATGTTCAGAGTGCGGCGGATAACTGCTTGGGGTGCGTCCCTTTAGTCGCCTTTATTTACTGCACGCCGTAGCAGCGGGTGAATTGGAAGCTCGACGGTCCCCGTGTAGGGTAGTATACGACCACAAGACAATATAATGATGGCGTTATGAAAATAACAATGTTCATAATATTGGATATCTCCGCAGCTGGTCCATGCGTTGTAATGTTTCGTTGCAAGAGTGAGGCTACGCCCATTTCTATAACTATTTTGAACTATGAAAAATTTTCGCACATAGAACAGAGGCGACATGAAGGGCGACACACAGGGACGCAAACTTCAAATTGATTTCGTTGCGATTTCGAGAATTATATACGCTTTCACAATCAGAATGATGAGTCAGTCCGATCAGCCATTCTGATCAATCTTACTCGCATGCCGCTCATTTATATCTTTCACATTAAGACGGAACGGAAATTTTGCATACTAATTATCGATACAACTCAGTCCTTGCTTTGCGTGACTAATAATCATCATTTGTAACTCTCCAAAAGTAAGCTTTGCAGTGTTTATGATGGGCTAAAAAAAGAGCGGGAAGAAGGGGGTCTCAGGTATTTTTACTTTTTCCCGCTGAGCTATGTAGAGCACAATTCTCAATATTGTAATTGCCAAGGAAAATGTGTAAACGCACAAATTTTCTTTAATAGACGCGCTGCTTGTGGTTTTCACTGAAGAAAGCAGGCCGAAAAAACAGGGGGGGTAGGTTCAATCTTTTATCGCGCTGTCGTTCCACTGAAACAACAACTCGTTTTGCAAGAGGCAACATGCTAACAGCATCCGCCACAGAAGCGTTCACTGGTGAGAGTGAAAACCATGACTGTTTAGCGAAACAGTAGCGTCGTCATCTAACCTTTACAAAGCTGTTTTCGGACGGCCAACTCTTCTGGTCAGTTATGAGGGCTTTTCCTCCGTTCACTTTGACTAGGCGCGGCGACCGGCGTGGAAACCACCAGCGTTGGTTGCCATAGGCAACCAGGAACGTGTAGGAACCAGGCACAGGTGAAGCACGACACGAGATATGAAGATTGTCGCTTATAAAGTGCCCACTATATACGACTGCCTTGCAGTGTCGCTGAAGACACAGACGCGGGCCGAGAGGAGCTAATTATCGAGCAGCAGCGAACGAATGTTGTGACGTATGCACTACAGTGGACGTGCGCTCACAGCGGGGACACGATCACGGAAAACGAGCAGCGTGGTTATGTTCCGTAAGCGTGCTAAAAGATCCTGGTAGCAATCATCAAACTGTTTTGAACGCAGCGCCCCATCTAGGCCCCACGTGCTTCGCTCTCCACATACAGCAAAGCGCTACCCGCGCCTTGCACTTTCTCAATAAAACTACAGCACAGATCAACCGGATGATTACAAGGGTGTCCAACATAAATCAGGGATTCAAGGAGACTGACACCATCCGGTTGTTTAAGGCGCTAGTCATCACCCATATCGCATACTACACTCCATAAAAACTCATACAGCCTGGAGAACTAGGGCAGATTGACATTTTGATTCTTAAAGTCTACAACCAAGCACACGGCCTAATGCCATCCACATCTACAAGAAGCTGCTCGCCAATACGGTTAGGGAACTAATACAAGCCCACCTTGCAAGTCAAATAGCGTGCCTTACCCTCAGCACCACTGGACACTGTGTAATGCAATGCCTCGGCTATCGCTAATCCACAGCCCCCCCCCCCCCCCAGCACGCTCACCAGTCAACAAGGACCACCTACAAATTACGCCCATTTCCAGACATACGCACCACATCTACCACACTGTACGAAGGAAAACGCGAGCCAAGGCACAGGGTCGCAGCCACAGCAAATTACCAGAAGTCAGCTACCCGGACGCAGCCCACTAGCCCGACCACAATGACGCCCACCGGACGGGCAAACTTCTTAAGTAGATGTTCTACATCATGATCATCATCATCAGTGCTTTGGTACGGGACTGCTCAGCATGCAACTGGAGCCTGCTCCATTCAGGAAGAAAGCAAACGCCGTGACACTCTTGAGCCTTTGAGGTCGATGTGAGAGATATAAAGCTGCTTGCTGAAGGGCGCAGATTGTAGCCGGCATGTTTCAAACCACCGACATGCTATTCTCTGCCGAGAGCAGTGGACGTTGCGAGGCATTTGACTCTTTAGCGTGCGGCGAGAGAGCCAGTAGCTGCACGAAGGCGTTTCGGAGAGGCGGAGTAGAGCGGCCTCGTTCAGCAATGAAACGCGCGCCCTTTGACCAATACGTGCCTGGGGTGCGGAAGAGAGTGCCGTCCATTGCAAGTTGGCTGTCGCAATCGCAGCCTAGTAGCAAACGCTTCTCAGTGCCCACCTTGGGATGGGTTTCCTTTTTACTTATTCATGAACTGAAATGAAGGGTTGAGGGAGGCGGTATCCCATATCCCTCAGTGCGCCTCGGGCTAAAGTTTGCATGAAGATTGCATGAAGGGTCAGTCGGACACTGTGCGCGCCACATGCCCTCGTGATTTACGAGCGCTGATGCATTGCGCTCTTTATGCATTGTGCGCTTAATGCATTATTCTAAGCGCATTTATTGCGGTGGCGCGCCTAGATATATTAGCTTTGCTCTTCAATGCCATTTGCAGGTGACTGCGTTCGTCACAGTTCGATCAAAATGTGTACGGTTGTTTGGTGTGGCTGTGCACATGACTTGTGTGGCATGCGAAATAGCGCACGGGAAAACACCGCGACATGTGCTCCAAGAGACATGTGAATGTACTGCAGGAGATGAAAGCCGGCTGTAGAAACTCTATCCTTGCAAGTTGTTGAACATGTTGAAGATGAGCTGAGGTAAAGCACGGAATTTATCGATGGAGTAAATAACCGGCATCGACAAAAAAGTGACGTCCGTTTACCAGTCCGCTGAGCACGCAAGAAAGAATGGGAATAAAAGCCTGCCGGTATCGGCAGAAACCCGCCTGTGCTGTGCTAGATACGGAGCAAAGCAGACGTAACCAAGGTTTATGTTTTTTTTTTGTCAATGGTTGCCGGCGCGTGTTTCCTACCCTAGAAAAGGAGTGGGTGCGGACAGTGGATACAAACATACGGCAAGTGAAAGAAAGACCGCGTGAAAAAAAAAAGGCAGCAAGAATTCGAAAGGAAAAAGTGACCCAAAGTGCGAGACAGCAAGATAAAATGAGGTCACGGACACTTTGATCATCTTATGCAACATGAAACCGAAATGTACCCTGCACTGTTAAACGAAGCGGTGAGTGACAATTTACGGTTGAAAGTTCAAGTACTCGTATAAAAAAAAGTCTATGTTCGCGTAACCAGCCATTTAACTGATATGGAATCTCATTCAAAGATGCCTCGGTGTGCAAAGCGTTCAAACACATTTGTTATGCTCGAAAACTATGCCATTTTCTTTCGTTAGTAAGAATGCATAAAGACGCCCTTAGCAGCATCAAGGAGCATTCATTTAACCATTCTAAACTCTTAACGATAAAATAAGTGTATCAGTCTTAACCTATCAAGATTTGGTGCTCCGAGCTTTCCGTGAGCTGTTTGCAACATGACTCTCGGTGATATGCTCAAGCTACAAGAGTGAAAGCTATATTTAACCTTCTTTTTTAAAAAAAGACTTTCTAACAACGATCTAGTGGTTTGAATCGATTTATACCATATAGCGGAACGAGCATATTATTATATTGATCGAATAAACTCTCGGCAGGCAAAATTTTTATGCACGTGTACTGCGTTAAAGTTTGTATTAGGTATTTCTGTTGCCTTATTACTCTTTTAAATGCACAATTTGTGTTCGTTCTAGTGTAATATATTAGTTTCAGTGGCTACAATAACTTATTGTTCTTAGTTATTTAAAACAGTCATGAATCGATCGCAGGAAGAGACTTCACGCCTGTCCGATGAATGATACAGCTAAAAATTTGCTGGTATTAGGCTCATCACGTAAAAAGCAAAAAACAGATGAGCGACAACATTACGGATGGGCAAACATATGGAAGGGTACTGCAGCAATAACAACGGGGAGTGCCAGAGGAATTGATATCAATGTCAGGAAAATTAAACAGTTTCATTCTGATTCTATTTCATTTTGATCTTTCTTGTCCATCGGGCACAGATTCAAGCGACACTGCTCTGAAGTAAGACATGATGTTGGGCTAGTCGGTTCATAGATTCTGCGCACAATGTGTGTCTTATCATACTGCATTCTATGCGCAGTTTTATAATTGCCACTAATCCCCCCCCCCCCCCCTTCCTCCTCTCGCTGCCCTGTCGCCACGATAGACAATTCGACGATGCGGCGGATGCCAATAATGAAATGGAAACAGAAATTGCTCCGCTGTACCACGCCCGACGCCCGCCGTTTCTGCCTAAAAGAAATAAACAAAGGAAGGCAGCTGAACTTTAGCAAAATCCAAGTCAGTAAGCCGCCCGGGAAGAAAAACAAAGTGAGATTTTCTCTGCTACGAAAAGGGCGCGAACGGTTTGCTGTCCACAATCGTGCGATATAATTTGTTAGAGCGCATCTCCTTTAATCTCCGAAGCTCTGCACTGTTGAGTGCTTTGTGCGCGCTTAAAGAGCTAAACACCAGATAAGCTACGTAGAAGAAAAGACTCTTGTTTGTTGCTAATACGAATCTCTCTGTTGTACAAACATCAACTCAGTGTAGAAGCAGCTAAAGGACGTATACTCTGCCCTGAACTTAGTTCCAGGAGTTAACCGGCATACAACAAAGTTTTTTTTTTTTTTTGCTCTGGTACCAGCTGAGAACAGCCCGTTTCTTCTCAAATTGGGCTTTTTTGCAGCGCTTGTTTAAATTTTTTACGTAATGGACGAATAAAAAAATGGATGAATAAAATAGAAATTTAGCTCTTAAAGGCTTGTTATCTGAGGTGAGCATGGATGGGCGCGACAGTCGTTACACTCGAGGCATTTGTACTTCTTCCTTCGGGCTCTTTTCGCGCTTGTAGTTTCTGAAGTGAATGCCACTGCTGCCCAGGTTACATAGGTAATAAAAAAGCCCATTTTTCGCCTTTCTGCATTAAAAAGCAGCATACTCAGAAATTTTTTTATGTTTCTCCCTGATACCTAATTTTCTCACACGTAGTTTCAGTTCTGAACTATAATCCTTTTTTTTTATTTTGTGTCGTACACGTTGCGAGACGTTTTTTCTTTCTTTTAGTTTTTGTTAGGTTACGTTCACAACTTTTCTAGCATATCGTTCTCTATTATTCGACATAAGCCACCACACACAGCCGTTAGCCGAGTTTATAGCAGCGATAATGGTACATCACTCTGCTTGAGAGAAAAGGAAATAATACTGGAGCTGCGTATTGTTCGCTAGCCTTCCTCGCACCACCCCAGCTCATTTCAGTATCGTCAGCACACAACGACGACCTCCCTGGCATACTAACGTTTCCTTTCTTTTCTGTCTTTTTCGCTGATGTTGAATGACGCATCGCTGCAGTGGCCGGAAATCAGAGCGAAACAAAAGACCAACCTTATAAACCACCTTCTATTTCTTTTCGAGCAGCTGCTCATTTCGCTCTCTACAACGTGGAAGTTTGTCATGGTATTATTCGGACGCCTCCAAAAACAGCGATTGTCGAAGTAGCCTGCATTATCGTCTCTCTCTCTCATTTTCTCGCGGCTAGGACAAAGAACCGCGACCGATTCTCGGACGGGTCCCGAACGGGATTCGCGCGCCCCGCTGGAGCGCTTTTGCGAAGGCAGTCGTTCCAGCGAGGCACATTGAATGCTGCGGCAGGCAGCTGCATATCGCAAGTTGCGACAGTATGCGCGGGTACGCCCCCGCTCGGCACTCACAGCTTCTCGACGCGGTCAGTCAGCTGGGCGGGCACCTCGCGCACGCTGTCACCGAAGCAGCGGCACTCGGTCCCCTGGGCCCAGCAGCGGCAGCCTTCGGCGGCCGCCGTCTCGGTGAAGGGCACCGGCAGCTGCGTCCCGGCCGCGCTCAACGGGCCACCCACCGCTGACGCAAGCACCACCAGCACCAAGAGCGCAAGCAGCCTGGTCGCTCGCCGCCCCTCCATCGCGAGCTGGGCCGTCGCTCTGAGCCTCGGAGCGGAACCGCAGCCCTATAGAAGCGCCGATCGCAGCGCCGCGCTCGCCCACCGCGCTCGCAACAAGTGGCCTGCTCCGGGCCCGCACCTCTTCTTCCGCGTGCTAACCCGGGTCGGTGGAGGCGCGAACCCTCCTCTCCCGCCCGGGAAAACTTCTCAAGCGCAGCGGCGCACTCCAACTGATTCGCTCCTAGCTTTGTGATGCGGGCAGCAGGGAGCAATTCGTACTGAAAGCAGCGTCAAAGACGGATACAAAGAACGAGACAAGACAAATACTGCACTGTCGTGTTTGTATTGCCTCGTTGTTGGTCTCTGTCTTTGGCGCTGTTGCAGCATGAGTTGTAACCAACTCGGGCAGCTTTTTGTCCAACAGGGAGTGCAAGCTCTGACGACAGTTGCAAATGCTGCGCTGAAACGAGCGCGCAAATATTGCTGAAAGCTCTCTGACTTGTTGGTCATCGGTTTCCATTTGGAAAAAAAGCCAGTTTGCGAGTTTTGTACCTCCATCATTTCATTCATACGGAGTGACACGCATATTTGTGCCGATGATGTGCGGCACTCCTTAAGCATTCGTACTTCCGGGAAAAATACCTGTCTGAAAAGGACTTGTATCAGACAAGCACGACTGAAACGAGATATAGAAAACGCTGCTGGACAGTTTTACTTCTGAGCTGGGAGCGGCTCAGTTTTTTTCCCCCTCAAAACCTACTATTGTTTAACAACCGCGGATGACTTTGTAGGCCTTAGTTGTCGGCGGGACGCTTCGGACAGTCCGATTCCAGGTCGCACTTTTGAATGACCTCATTTTGGCGCTCTTTCCGCAGCCTTTACAGAGGCAGCCTGCTGCTTTAAAGGTACACTCTTGCTGGAACGGCAAGAAATTGCCTTCGCCGAGTTCGTACTTTTAAATTTAAGCTAGTTAGCGAATGTTCTGTGTGATCTTTAATAAGATAAATTGGTGGATTTTAAAGCTGGACAGAAAGCTATATTGTAACATGCCAGAGGTCGACGGTTACTTCTGTGCATCGGCACCTAATTATCGAGTTTACAACGAGCTATACAATTTGCGGCACGGAAACGGAAAAAATGACATTGAAACACAAAGCGCGAACTTACAAAAAAAAAATGCGAATTCACAAAGTTTTTTTTTTTTCATTTTGATAGAGAGACACGCGCCTCGCGGTTCAAACCGAAGCTGCGAAGACAAGACAAAACAAAAACAAAGCGAAGCCTCACAGCTTTGGTTCTAACCGAGAGCTATGAAGACAAAACAAAGACAAAACAAAAACAAAAACAAAGACACGAAGCTTCACAGCTTTGGTTCTCACCCCGAGGCATTGTGTCCTTCTCGGTATAAAAATGAAAAACCTTCGTGACTTCATAAACAGTTGAATTTTCGTGCTCTGTGTCTCAATGTAATCTGTTCCGCGCTCGTGCCTTAAAGTGTATAACGCGTTCTAAGCACCATGCATACGGTTAACTTTGCTGCAGCGCATACCTTGATAGGACATGAAGAAATAGGGACAGAGGAATTCCTGAGTTCAAATTATCAAACTGGCGAAGGGCTATGTCTTCAGAGCGTGAAAAAGGTTGAGATGTAGCAGAATTGTGAACATCAAAGCATTATTTCAGCAGCGACGATTCGTGGTGTCATCTACGTAGCCTTCCATGCGGGTGATCTATGGCCGTCCGTGCACTAATATCATCATCATTATTATTCGGCCAGTTTTGGCCTCAAAGGCAAGAACAGGCGAGGCCCATCGGTTAGATTTTTTCGGGGGATATGAGTATGTCGCTTTTCATGATTTGGCAGGGGCAGTCAAATCCACTTCACTCCATTCTTATACACCTGCGATTTGTCTCTCAACATCTGGATCTGCCATAATAATTTGACTCATATAGATATGCTACTTAACTAATTCTAGTGATCTGTTGCCTATTGTAAACTCTTGGTCAAAATGTTCAGTAGCGCTTTTATTTTACTCGTTTTAATATTGAGGCGTACCATTGCGCTTTGTGTGTCGGTCCTCAATCACAAGCTTTAACTGATTCCCCAAAATGCCCACCAGAATAATATTGTCAGCAAATCGGAGGCTGCAGAGGCATTCCGCAATAATCCATATAACTAGCTCTTCCCATTTGAAGGGGACACTGAGGACAACCCTATCAATTTTTTGTTAGCAAAATCCGATAGTTCGGCGTTTTGTGGCTTTGTTGTCGCTTGTCAGGCGGCTAAAGATGCATTTATTGTTAAGAGGTTTGGATTAGAAGTTGAGAAACTGTTTCCCGCTGCTTTGATTCAAACTCAGGACTCTCTGATGACGAAATACCCGAAAAGTGACGTAAAATGACGGAAACGTTGACTCCGTGATTGCTGCCGCGAGCAGTGCAGCCTAGCAGCAGCCGAGGTTAAAACTACCGCTGTCCGGACGCTAAAGCACTCTATCAGTCGTTGCTACCGTCGCTTCGTTTATATTTTCACCAGCGTTACGATGGATCCGGTCCCTGACCCCGACAACGAAGTTTACGCAAAGAACTGTGGTCTGCACTTCAGCAGCCTCAACTCCACGCAGCCTGCGATGCTTTTGAGGAATCAGGCGACGGGTCTCGCAGGACAGTCCGAGCGTCGAGGAGTCGGCAGCGTCGGCAATAAGCCAAGCTAGCAGTGCGGAAGCTGTCACCGCCGAGCCACCGTCACAACTTCTGAGTAGAGATTGGTACGTACGAACATATTTAGCTTCTGTAATAACAGTCCTTGTAGCGCTGGTTATGCAGCCCAGCGTTTTGGTATTGACGAAGCGAGCACGTCGAGCGGTGCGTTTGCTAACGTGGAGGCTCGTGCAACATTAGCTATCCACAGGTGGTATTTCTCGTCGCAGTTGCGTGCAGCTACATGAACTTCTTTCGTTAAAATTTAAGCAGCGCTAACTTTTAGGACGAATACGAACGAAAGAATATGCATAACCAACTAGCCCCGCAACGTGTTTTACTACATGAACTTCGTCCGAGGAGCCCGTAGAGGGGCACGTGCAGCTTCTCTGCTGCTCCGAACTTGCAAATCGAGGCGTGTCAAAAACGAAATCACGCGGGCACGCAAAGCGCACAGCCGCGAATCACCATAACATACCGAAACTCAGGTGGCCGCCTGTTGCGCCGCCAAGTATAGGTTTCTTTTGGCTTCCAACATTCAGGTTGTCTTCTTTCCGTCTTCCTCGTGGCAAAATTGCACTTAAAATTCAATATCCAAACGTGTGACCTTCATGCACATTTGTCAGCTTCAGAGATCCGTGGCTTTTCGGGTATTTCTTCATCGTGCTTGTACTTGTGAGGTTGGTCTCTCGCGGCGATACCAGTATTTTAATTCTTGCTCTATTCTACCTCACAGGAGCTTTGTTTTCAGTAGGAGTGGTCTTTTTTTGTTAGGAGCTAGTTATTAATACAAGTCAGCTTCAATTTTTCCTCATTGTTCCTTGAATGCACCAATATTTCATGCAGACATTTAGTGCGCAACAACAGAGAGAAGGCGTCTCTCTGGTTGGCACCCGATTTGGTAGCTATTTTCCGGCTCCTCTTTTCCAGTACTATAGAGTCGCTGTGCCGCATTTGTAAATATTTTGTACTTGGTACGCCTTGGTTACACAACGCCTACAGGACCGCTGCTATTTATATTGAATCGAGTGCTTCTTGAGAGTTTTTAAAGGTCATATATAGGGCTCTTTGTACACCGCGGATTTCTATGCAGGTTGATCGATGACATGAATATGATCTTTTGTCGAACAGCCTTCCCGAAGACCTGCCTGTTCCCTTAGGTCGGTGGGGCATTGCTATGCGCTGATTCCATTAAAACTCCTTGCGCAAATTCTTTGTGCACGACAGACAATTATCTAAGGCATACGTGGTTCTTTGGACCCTAGATATCACATGTTAGTGCCAGTCTTCATATGTTACAACTCAGCTCGCAGAATTAAAAAAAAAAAACTCGGGAATGAACCTCCTGATCATTTATGCGCTAATTACGTGGGTTATGACGTTCGTTGTCCTTGCTATGTAGCTAGTCTTATGTTTCGAAAGTAAATTTACTTTTGGCCGGCAGACACTTTGGCTAAAAGGTACCGTGCTGGAAGTGTTAGGCATAGGATTGGTTTTAATTTCATGTGGCGAAATCTGTAAATCGCAGAAGACAAACGCGTACTCAAGAACCCCTCCTCCCAAGAATGTTTTCTGGAAAAGGCTTTAGTTTCTTGAAATGCGACCTGAAGAGAGACCATATACGGTGCGAAACGGCGTACAGGTTTTTCATAACTGCGGAAATGATTTACGATTGTTTGTCCCAGTAGGCTTAACACCCCTCGCTTCCCCCCCCCCCCCCCCCAACAAAAAAATAGCACTCATCGAATATTCATTCCGTTTGGTCTAATCTGAGGGCGCTACTTGTTCCGTGTACTCGAGATTCTAACTAGTGTAGACTGCGGCTGGTTTCAGTGCGAGGTACACAAACGGAAATGATTTCAGAGCTAACAAGACGAGGGCGAAGAAGAGGAGCACACAGGACAGGAGCGAGCGTCGACTTCCAACTGCTCCTCCATTTTTTTTACTACCCCAGCTTTGTTTCTAGACAAACATTGGCCGCTTTAGAAACTGCCTCAATTTGTGTTTACTGAGCACCTCTTAGGTCCGTGCAGTGCGTCAACAATTTGCAGGCTGCACCAGCTGTTTGCTTAGACCATGCGCTGCCGCTATTTGCAAAGCACTTATCTGCCAATGTGCTAAACGGTCTCCTGGAGGAATATCGGTTCCAGTATTCGAGCCATGCTGCAATTTTCACAGATGCCTCTCAACAAGGTGAACAGGCAGCAGTAGGTGTTTATTCCCACACACTAGATTGGAGTTATTCTCTCCAGGTCCCTGATTATACACCAATTTTTGCTGCTGAATTTCTCGCCAAGGGTCTGGCCCTTCAAAAAGTTCCCCGCAATATTTCTCAAATTATCATTCTCTCGGACTGCCTGTCAGTCTTGACAGCACTAGAAAGTTCGGCAACTAGTCTCTTGTACCGATCCCTAATGCACTTTGTGCCACGTCATGTCCAAGAGGTGCGCTTTCAGTGGATCCCAGGGCGCTGTGGCATTACTTCAAATTCGATGGCCAATTTCTTGGGGAAATCAGCCCTCAATGGGCCTGTTGCCCATGTCGTTCCTAACCTCACCCTGCTGACCACGTCCCGTTATGAACGTTACCAAATACACCATTACCTGAGCCATGAGCCCATCCTGGGAAAAGCGGATTTCGAACATTTGAAATTCCCATAGAACATAAGTTACTGCGCATCAAGACAATGTGAGGTTTCCATGACGCTGCTGTGCAGTAGGATTCCTCGCCTTAATCTATATTTATGCCGTTCTGGGTTCACGCCGTCGAATCTATGTGCGTCATGCGTAAACGTTGGAACGATAGATCATTTCATCCTCTACTGCCGGCGGTTTGCACGGCAGAGAATTCAGTTTTTGGAAAATCATCGCGCTCAACTAGGGCTGCCGTTTACTCTTCCCGTCCTCCTCTCCTTCGGAGCAACCGTCAAAGGGCATGCCATTTGGCAGGTGTGTCAGCTTCTTCGCAAGTATATCGTTGAAACCGGGAGATTTTTGTGTTAACTTCTCGATGCCTTTACTTTACTCTCAAAATTATTTTCTTTCTGGTTAATTCTTTATAATTTAGTTATTCCACGCACATTGATTTGATTCCTCGATTTTCATACCGCTTTCTTCAAGACATCTCATAATTCGTGATTTTCTTTTACTCTCTGATCCCTCAAAATGAGCCGCTTGCGATAAACCTGGATGAGTTTGTTCCTGTTTGGATCTGCACCAAACCCTGGCCAACTCCCCACCGTGGGTATTTGTCATCGTATTTGAGGCAACAACAACAACAGCAACAACTGCCTATTTTTGGAAACGTGGTACTAGCGAGCACCACGCAGGGACTAATCTCATAAGAAAAAGGACCCGGAAACGCCACCTAGAAGCTAACCTGGAGTGCACATTGAAGAAAGTGATTGAATAACTTTATCGCACGTGGCAAATCACCAGATCGCGTTCCAGAAATTGGCAGCGTTGGTCTTCTTGCTGGTTGCACATAATCCTCCATAGACTTAGATTTGTTATTTACATGGAACATAAGAAGAAATGTTTATTCATAAAATACAGGTCTTACATAAACCATACAGAAGGAGGTCCCGGAGCTCAAGGCTGTAACGGGACCTCCTGTGACTGAAGGCACAAAATTTGCACAATGATATATGGAGAACAGCAAACACAGCCAAAAGGAAACAAAACCAGGGAATGAAATACGGCAGATGAAGAAAACGCAACTCTAACATATCGTACAAGGCTGTTGGTGGAATAAAATTCATGACATTTTTGACAATTTGGCAATGCTTCCCGGCACACATATAAAATAACTCAGGTGTGCAATATGAAAAATCTTGTATACAATGTAAAAACCTTGTTTGGTAGCAGCATCACGTTAATGTGATATTGCGGATAATAGTCAGTGTTTGAAACGAAACAGTGATGGCGGTTGTTTGGCATGAGAAGGCAGATTACTTGAAATTCAAAAAAGGGACGTGCGCTGCTCATAATTTGTATGAATGGTTGGAAACAAAAAAAACTATTATCCCTGACAAATATTGTTTGATTAGTATTGACAAAGGCCTCCCTATTAGCTACATTTGAGGATATGGATATCGTAGAGAAGTATTGCAAGATTAGAAGTAATGAATGAAGCGACTCATAAAATGTGATCCTGAAGAAGTGATAGTGCATCACTGCAATATGTACTGTACGTTATCATACGAATATCCTGATTTTGAAGATGTTGTAGTTTATTTAAATGCGAGGGGGGTTCCCTATGATGTGATGCAGTAAGTAAGATGACTGTGAACGAATACGTAGTAAATAGATGTTAAAATATCTCCACTGAAGAAGGACGCGCTTTTAGTAATGCTCTGATGCCGATAGGACATTTTTGTTTTATGCTTGAGATGAGCTTAGTGTATTTAAGGTTAGCGTCCGGAGGGACACCAAGAAAGATGCAATGGCCAGATACTTCAATGGAATGAGAATTAAAGGAGAGCAATGGAATGTGTGCTGGAGCCTTGCGACTCGAGCTAAACGCCATGAATGTTGCCTTAGAAGGGTTAATCTGTAAGCAGTTGCGATGACACGAGAGTAAATATTACTGAGGTTAGCTGAGCGTTGTTGTTAATAAGTGAATTGATTTATCAGGAGCTAATAGAGTAATATCATCGGCATAGAGGAATAGTTCTGCTTTAGGAAAATCAGCTGGGTAGATCATAAATATAAATTAAGAACAGGTGCGGGTTGAGAACGGAACCTTGAGGCACACCAGTATTAATTGTATTTTTTTGTTAGAGAGGACATTAGAAATGGACGCTGCGTGTTCTCTGCCTGATAAGTAACTTTTGACAAGTTTGGGAGGCTTCCCTACCACCCTTACAGCTTCGAGTTTAGTTAGTAATATAGAGTGGATGATACAATCTAAAGCTTTGGTTAAGTCAACAAATACTGCATTGGCAAAGCATCCCTTATCAAGGGCAGTTTTTATTTTGTCAGTGAAGGCGGGCAATATAAGGTTGGTTCAATATTTTAGCGGAAATAGAGTCGATGAGGCGACTGTATATTGAACCTTGAAAAGTGATTAGTTAGGGGCTGTTCGCTGCATTTTTCTATTACTTTGCTAAAAAATGGAAATATAACAACTAGATGGTAATTTGAAAGAGAATGACGGTCACCCGTCTTGAAAACTGAAATAATCTCAACTTTGTTGAGCTTAGGAGGAAATAATCCTGCTTTGAACATAAGGTTAATAATATGAGAAAGAGGGTCGGCAATTATCTGGGCGATCCCCTGGGCTTGCTTTTTTTTAGTTTCAAAATGCGAGTTTGAATTTCTTGAGTGGTGAATAAGAAAAATTATTCTGGGCCATGAGGGAAAGGCGAAAGACAAGCATTGATTGGCAGTGAAATATGACTGCAGTAGAAATCGTTGAATAAGTTCGTAGTGTCAAAAGGAGGGACGTGAACGGTGCCTGATGACATGATTAATTTTTCAATGGGCAAATCCCGTCTTTGTGTGTTCAGAAAAGTACTGAATACTTTAAATTTTTCCTTGTGGTCATTACCAAGCAGGTTAATTTTTCATTCATAATATTTTCTTTCAGCTTTTTTGAGTAACGTGCTGAGTATGTTACCGTAAGTGGTGTAGCGGTATTTGACTCTGAGGGTGAAAGACGTCTGCTTGACTTTCTTGTATAGGTCCTCTTTCTTACGCATAGAGTTTAGCAGGCCAGTTGTTAACCAAGGCTTACGTGGAGCCGAATATTTTTACGGCACTTAACGATCATAGAAGAACTATTTAGGCACTGATGTAGGACAGATGAAAAAGTTTAGAAGTCAATGTTGCATCTGTTACTGACTTTAAACTAGATCAGCCAAGATTAGAGATTAAGTTATTTTTATGAAGTGCAGTTCTATGAAATACTTTTTTTGCTATTGGGTAAGCTGGAATGGAAGCGAAAGAACACGAGGTAGTGGTCTGTTATGTTAACCTCGAGGACCCTGCATTCTTTAGGAGAAGGAAAGTAAGAAAAAATGTTGTCAGTAAGCGAACTCGGCCCTCCAGGAACACTTCTAGTTAGGAGTGTAAATATGGGTTCATGTCCGAAACCGTGGAAGTATTTAGAGTAGTTAATGCTAACGGGGTTATTTTCGTCTTAAAGATTAATATTAATGTTGCCCACTGTGACCAGATTTTCTCCCTCTGATGATAACGTATATAAAAGTGCACGGAGGAATGAGCAAGAATCGCTAACTGATGACAATGGAGATCGATTGATGCATCCAAGAAACAACCTAGTGTGACTAGTGGGCAGTGAAAATTCATTTACCTCTATACAGATAGGTTCTCAGTCGACGACGTGAATATTAAGATGTAACCGTCTCGCGTAGTTTATATTTACTGAGATAAAAATAACAGCACCGCCGTGCGGATTCGATTAGCGATAACAGTATTCTGAAGAGTAACTTGGGCGGCTAAATAAGTCTTTTCCGTCTGGGGGATAACCATGTTTCCGCCATGCAGATGAACGAAAAATGATGTTAGACAGAAGACAGTGGTGCGTAGATTTCATTATGGTGCTTTTTTAGGCTTTTTTAGCACCACAAAGAAACGGGGTAAGCTGGCCAGGCGAGAAGCAAGATGGTATGTTACTAGCAGACAAAAAGAGGCTGTGACTGCGTATTATTACGTCGGTCTAGCGAAAAACAGACAAATCGGCCTCGGAGCAGATGCGGTAAGCGTTTCCTTCGGGTGTTTGTCTAGATTTAATTTGGCAGCTGTCAACCCCAAAGAATTTCTAGCCCTTTTCCTTCTTCAGTTTCGAAGCCTTGCCGAAGAGTCTCTTGCTTTCTGGGGTCAAATGGTCATTAACAAAGCACTGGAGCAGGGTTTTCACGGGGAAGTCAAGACCAGCTATGTTAAGTCGCGCCTTCCGAGCCTTGCTCATTATTTCCTGTTTTTTTGGTCTTTGTGTAGAAGCGGGGTCTCTGTGTGTTTTTTGTTACTGTTACCATTGTTTGCACTCGGTGCATACGCCAAAGTCGGAATCGATGATGGGACACTCAATTTTTGCTCCATTTGCTTTTATGATGGCGGTGCAGTCTTCTCTATGAGTACAGTGAACACCTTTAACCTCGACGTTTTTGTTACGTGAGTACTGCTCAAGCTCGGTCACTTTCGTTAACAGAATGCCGTTCTGAGAATTCAAGACTGTGTTGGCGGAGACCAGGTTTACGGCACGGACTTCATCTATACAACAGAGGTGAGCTTACTTACGCTTTCAACCAAGTGGGCGATTTCCGTTTTGAGTGACTCGATGTCCTCTGCGGACGGTTGCGTTTTCGCCAGGAATTATTACGCAAGCTTCTCCGCCAGCATGGCCAGTTGGCGCTCAGAAGCGGCCTCAGGCTCACCTAATCGTTTAGCCAGTTCAGCATTTGTAGGCATTTCGACACAACAGCCAGTAACTGCACCGTGAATATGACGGGACACTCAAGAAGGTGCTCAGAGAATAAATCGGCGCAGCAGCCGCAGCACTACTAAAAGTAAGGTAATCAAACAGGAGTAGCGCCAGCCTGCGAACACAACAGAATTACTTAGTGGATTGTCCCTGTGCCTGCTGCTGCTGCTGCCAACTGAAGCACTTCAGTTGCCGTAGTTCCTTTTTATCGTCCAAGTCCGCATGCAGCGCCCGCTGGGTCACACCGCTCATCCACGTTGAATGCGCATATGGCCTACTCGAGTGATGATACTGAGTATCCAGGCAAGTATAAATTCTGGCGGCGAAATCTGCGAGAACAATAGAATTGATTAGGGGGCTGTTCCTTTGGCTACGCCTGCTGCTGCCAACTGATGAAGAAGATTGGCATCAACGGTGCCACTCTTTTTACTTTGTGTTTTTACTTTAAACTGACCGTAATAAAACTGGACAAAAAGCCCTATGTAAAAATAAAATAAAAGACGTAATATATGGATGGTCAAATGAAGTACCATTTACTTGGACTCCTCATCAGCTGACAACCGCGCGCAGACGAGGGTATATTGGAGTGAAGTTTTATATTTTCAGACATGTTGATGATTACCTACCCTACCCTTCTCTGCTCAACGCCGACGCGGTGGTTCAGTGGTTATAGTACTGGGCTGCTGACCCGAAAGACGCGGGTTTGATCCCGGCCGCGGCAGTCGAATTTCGATGGAGGCGAAATTCTAGAGGCCCGTGTACTGTGCGATGTCAGCGCACGTTAAAGAACCCCAGGTAGTCGAAATTTCCGGAGCCCTTCACTACGGCGTCCCTCATAACCTGAGTAGCTTTGGGATGTCAAACTGCCACAAACACAAACATTATCTGCTCAACAGCTTACCAAGCCTCAGTTCTGGCAGTCTTGATACCATCGGTAGCATAAGAGGGCTCCCGCACAGCTGCAGCCCTCACCGTTTGATCACGTTCCACGTCCGCCGCTATGGACGAGGGTGGCGGTAGTGAACACTCTAACAGTTAGGTTACACGCAACACGAATACACTAAAATGCAGAAGGTTGGACTGCCACCGCCATAGCTCAGTTGGTAAAGCACCGTACATTACATGAAGTTGTAGGTTCGAATCTAACTGGCGACATGTGTTTGTTTTTCCTCCTAGTTTACAATCAACCATCCTTTTGGTAAAACATTAATACAATGCTAATTTTGCATTGATAAAACCTGCAAATTAAGCAAAAACATCTCCACGGTTTCCTTGGCTTCGGTGACTGCTGGCCTGACTGACATTGAAGAGGGTAACTTTACACCGCTTACATCCCGCTCTTCGTCACGCTGCTTATCTGTGCGGTCGTAACTTTTTTTTACCGCGGAATCTAGCGGACCAGCTTTCACGCGTGAAAGACAAAACGTTAGCAGCACACAATTTTCCGATGTAACTAACGTTCACTAAAGCTCATGTCCGGTCGGTGGAAACACCGGAAGGAATACATACTTCCGGCTTTCGACAGCGCTCATTCTAGAACCATGAAAAATACATTTACAACAACAAAAGAAGCATTTTTCTTCCGGTGTTTATAACTGTAAACGGTGATAAGCTACTGTCACAATGCAGCAGACTATCTCAAAACCCATATTCAGCGTTTGGCTGCGGCTGGTTTTGCTCTATATGCTTTCGAAACTAAAGTTTACGAGCCTGTCTGGTAGAAATGCAAAGAAATTGAAAAGCCTAGATAAACGTTGACACCAGAATGCCTCGGGTTATCCCTCACATCCATAGGCGGCCGCACAATTTTAAACAGATTGCCCGAAGGTATCATACACCAGCTGTATCCTCGGAAAATTATAAGCTCAAACTGCGACGCGTGCATCTCCCGCAGTTTGTGACATAGCGTTACAGTTGCGCTCGTGTGTAATCGGTCCGATGGAGCGCTGCTTCAAAAAGGAGGGTGGGACAACCTAAACACGATTTCGAAATCAAATTCGGGAAGTCATCTAACGGCAACCGCTGCGTCCTGCGTAATCGAGGCCAGCGACCGATGCTTATGCGCGCACTCCGTCTGTACCGTCATCATCATCATCATCATAAGCCTGACTACACCCACTGCAGGGCAAAGGCCTCGCCCATGTGCCTGCAACTATACCGTGTGTGTACCGTGGTGGCAAGCAAACAGCGTCGATTGCTTTGACACGCGAGCTTACAAATCGATTTGGCGTCCCCATTAATAGACGGTTGGAAGTCAGTTCTCGTCTGTCGAATAGCGCGGATTGTAGGCCAGCTGGTCAGCCATCATTGAAAAACAATTTTCACGTAAAACAGACGGGAAAAAAGGAGAGAGCAGAGAAGAAGCGGAACGCTTGCGTTCTCCTGTAGTTTCATATTCGTCTGTGCCTCTTTTGCATTCTTGTCTTGTTCACGTTGAAGCTGTTTCCGGGTTCGTAATGTGCTTGACAGAGGAATCATACCTCTGCATTTCTCATGTTGCCACTTTAACCGACGTTAATTTGTGTACGACATGTCGCAGTGCACATCTGATCCTAGTCCCCTATTTCCATGACAAACGTGCCTTCTATAAAGGGCGATTTCCGCATCCATCTGTGCCCGATTTTCTGCTCATGCGCATGCGTGCGTGCTGTTATTAAACGCATAGAGTAGGGGAGTGGAAATGAAATGAATGCGGAGAATAAGGCCCCTGGGCTTCCATCTTCCAGCTGTGTGACCTTTTGCACAGGCGGGAACAACAGCCGGGATTCGTAGTATCCCAAAGGCAGATCTCTAAAGTGTATCAGCATACCCGCCCTTACTCTTAGAGGCAATGGACTGAGAAACGTGCGGTATGCGCCGTACTCCAAAGCAAGCGTATAGCCGCTCACTGAGCAGAACATTTGCGCGCCAAAGCACGCCCCGAAGACACTGCCCCATCGTCTTTCGTAACTGCATGCTTCCTCGAACAGCCTCGCCTTGAGCCGTCTTTTCACCGAGATTTCAAAGGAATCCCCGGAAGAAATGCTCGAACGAGGGAAACGCATGCCTGTCACATAGAAGCAAATGCGCAAAACAATACGCCTCGTTTTTCCGTGCCCCTTTTCATTCCAGTGGGCGTTATAGAATGCGACAAAGTAATAAAAACGCGTGTAAGCACGCCATAAATAAAAATGAAAGACGGCCATAAAGTAAGACGCCAGAAATGCGTTACTCTCTTCAGCTGGTTCACACTGTCCTAGTTTTATTTCTCCCCACGGCGTCATTCATAGGAGCA